>NC_065541.1:44455425-44769061 GCF_932294415.1 Quercus robur
TTTACGGGTCAATTCTATCTACTAGCTCTGTAAGGGTTCCTAGGTTCATCAGCAGCCATTTTATATATGTGACCTGCCACAAGAGCAAGTTGTCCAATCTCAGCCCATTCTAACTGGCTAGGCATAGGAGGAAGCAAATACTTGTAGATCTCCATGTAAGTTTGCTTGAGGTAGCATGGATCAATATAATCTTCTGGTGTCTCAATGTTCTTATAAATTGCTATTATTTCATGTTTGCATGGAATTTCATTTAAATCTCATAACCTACAACTGCATGTCCTGTTTATTAGATCAACTACATGCCTCTCCCTCTTATTATCCACCTCATATAGGAACCTGCCAGCTGGTGTAGCACTAAATGACTTACTCTCAACCTTCAATTTCTCTAACCAATCTTGTATGTTTGGACACAACTTACCAGCTTAACTCTCTATGCCCTTCCTTTTGGTGTAAAGTCTAGTCATAGTCCTAACTCTAATCCACTTTAACATTGCTAGTATAGGCTTGTCCCTAGACTTCAAAATCATGGAATTAAAAGATTCACTCAAGTTATTAACCAAACAATCTGTTAAGGCCCTAGAAGTAAAGTTTGACCTTGTCCATTGGGTAGGTTCAATGTCTGCAAAGTACTGTCATGCCTTTTCATCCAATTCCTTCGTATATTGCATACCTCTTAAACTCCCTAACAGTTGTGGTAGTAGCACAACTCCACAATGCATCTTTCGGTTCCAATCTCTTATGGTTGACTTTGAAATTGTTGTATATGTGCTTAACACAATATCTATGTGCCACAGTAGGAAATAATGTCTCAATTACAGGTATAAGCCCTGGTAAACAAACAAACAAAACATATTAGTTCAACTAACCAACTAAGTAAACCATTTGTGAACTAAGGTATAGATTCATACCTTCTGCCTATCAAAAATAAAGACCAATTGAAGCTTCTCTGGCCTCCCAATATCATCAATAAACAACTCTAAAAACCAAATTCAAGAGTCCTTATTTTCCTATGCCACAACAGCCATGGCAACTGGAAATATGTTGTCATTTGCATCCTTGGTAATGGCAGATATCAACTGCCCACCAAATCTTCATTTCAAATGACAACCATCCAAACCAATAAAATGGCCTACTATCGCCTAAAAAACCTACCTTCTAAGCATTATACCTAACATACATCCTTTTAAATTTTGGCTGGGAATTCTCATCATCCATTTCAATTTGTAATATAACCCTACTTCCAACATTTGTAGTTGTTATCATCTGTGCATAATCCCTAAGGAAACCATACTGCAGCTACTCATCCCCACTAATCAAATCCTTGGCTTTCCTCTTTGACCTATACACTTGGTTAACACTTAGATCTACAGATAAATTCTACATAACGTGGTTGTGCAAATTAGACACCTCCCAATTTGGTTTTTACCAAAATCCTCTATGAACTTCTTTGCAACATAAGCTAATGTAGCTTGGCTGTTTTTAAATGATTTAGGGCAAGTTCAATCAGCAATTAATGTCTTTATCTGAAATGTCAGCTCTCCACTTATCATTGATGCATAACATCTCCACCCAAACTCATTCTTGCAATGAATAGAAATTTTGGTCATCTCATTTAGCTTGAATTTGATGTCAACAGGTTTTTTTATTGCATACTCCCTCAAAGTAGCTTTGAACACCTATGCATTAGGAAACTTTATCTCCTTCTTCAATACAACATTTCTCATGTCACTCTTAGCATTGAACTGTGGCTGCTTAGGTACCTACTCATCATCAGACCCATCCAAACTGACCAAGTCATCCTCAAAAGCTAGCTCAGTCCACTCAATATCATCCACACCATTTCGGGGCTGTATGGGGTGCATTGCTAGACTCTAGGGCTATATGGGATGCATCACTTGACTGTGGGGCTGCATGGGGTGCATTGCTAGACTGTAGGGCTATATGGGGTGCATTACTTGACTCTGGTGGAACAATGGTTGTATCTACAAAAATGTCATCACCAAAGTCGTCCCCCTCTCTAAGCCTTCATATATCCAATCAAAATCCTCACCACCTGATCCATTCTAATCTTCAACTTCTGAACCACTCTGATCTTCAACTTCTAAACCACCAACTTTATTATGATCTCCATCTTCTTCTCCATCCACTATGCCTTCACCATTATCACTCTCCAAAGCTTCTTAAGCCACCCCTCCCCCTCTATTAGTAGATACAAGAACCACTTCATCATCAGCTACACCTTCTCCTTCAAAATCAATTGCCCCTCCCCCTCCATCTACAGCTACACCTCCCCCTTGAACACGATGTTCAGGATGTTCAACAGCAAGTGGCATCATATCAATGTTTGCATAGAGTGTAATTGTGTCAGTTGGCCATTCCTTATGAATTGCACACATGTACACCACATCATCATCTGAATTTATGAGCCTTAATCATTACTCCAAATCACCTCCAAGAATTAAATACTGATACCTACTACTTATAGGAGCCCCAACCTCAGAACATATATCTTGAATTTCATAGTAACTTAATCTATCAGGGTTAACATCTAACAATCTATGTACAGTCCCACCCACATAGTGTAGGCCTGGGTTCCACACAAAACATCCCCCAACATTAACCACAAAATCAAATGTGAAATCATCCATCTGCAAATAAAATAATGAGATTATTTACATACTGACATACAAATAAAGACAACAAGACCAACAGACATATACATAAAGTGCTTGGTTAACAGTATTTGTTTTGTTTTTGGGAGACAACACACGGACAAGGAACCACATGTAGCACATGCAAAACCATTTTTCCAACAAATTCCTAGGGACCACACAAACCACAGTACATAAACGACCATAATCATAAACAAATTCACTTGATTTTGTCAGGTATACACATTTAGAAACAACCGTGATGGTATTTTCTAAACTTCCTAAGCGATTCTACATATAAATAACCAAATGCACAAATTTAACCATGTAACATTCACAAATTTTGTGAAAATAAAAAAACCCTAAGAATCTGTATGTGGGTCCAAAGAGATGTTCACACAAACCTTGTTTTTCTTTACCGAAACTGCAATCCCTAACTTCAGTATTCACTAAATTTGTGTTCTTCAAGCCCAACGACTTCAATCAGTGGAGATTCTTGAGAGAAGAACATGAATGGTCACTCTCGCGAAATGTTTTTCAAATAAGGTGTTTTGATTCGTGTTATGTTTTGTTTTGGGGTTAAAATGTGTTTTTCTAACGGCAGAGAGTAAGGTGGTTTAGGAAATATAGACGGATCTTACCTCAGGTGGGTTAAGTGACACTTTTTAAAACATGGGTAGACAAAGTAGTTTTGGCTCAAACCACAGGTGGACTTAGTGTAATTCCCCAATTTTTCGTTATTAAATTGAAGTTTATATAGTAATATATATAAATATATATATATAGATATATATATATATATATATATTTACATTATTTCTGTTTGTTTTCTAATGATTTTGATTGACCATTGAAATGTGCAAATCAAGCTACTTGAAGATTGAAGCAAATTTTGGTGAAATTTATTGTTTGTGGTTTCAGATCTTTGAGCTTTAATTGAATTTTGTACCATTCGTCTAAATATTGTGTTATATCCACGCTTCCTCCCTTTGACTCTTCCTCTAACTCTCCCGATCTTCCCGTAATGGTGTATGGATGTGAATGGTACCTTTGATGCTATCGATGACCTTTGCTAGCTACTGGCACCAGCAGTGATTGGTGGTGGCAGTGGGGATGTGCTGAATTATATATTTTTTAGGTTACTAAAACAAGAATAAGCATAGAATTTGGATTTGCTTAAATAAATGAACATGTGATAGGTTCTTATTTGTGGAATACAAAGTAGTACAGAAAGAGTGAGACAAAAGATATTGATTCTATTCTAGTTACCTATTTTACAAATTTATTGCCTTAAAGGACAGGTTTGGACCCAAATAACTCCTAACACTTGGTTTAATAGATCTAACATCTCCCTTGAAATTCAAGTTGGTAAATCAATAATAATCTTATGATAGTGTTGTTATCCCCAGGTCAATATAGTTTGTTGAACGGTATTCTCCATATTTATCAATAGGCAGCATTTGACGAAACTTCTCGTACTTCATAGCATAGGTCCATTTTGCAAATTCAATTTCAGTAAAACTAGCAATGGTTCAAATTCAAACTCAAAACTAGCTAGTAATGGTTAGAAACTCACACTTTACAAGTGTTTGGTGGTTCACATGCATGAGGGTATATCGAATGCATGTCCTTGCTTATCTAATTATGAGAGCATCTGATCACAGTGATCGTACACTTATTCTTTTTTCCCCCCGCATTAACGCTGTGGTGTTCTCTACAGCATGAGCAGTAAAATTATACCGACTGGACCAACTTGTTCATATCCTAAAGGCCGCTTTCCATTCTCAGAGAGAGAGAGAGAGAGAGAAATGAATAGCGTAGGATGGTCCAAGCTGGCAAGCTATCATGGGTTGTTTGGTATAATTTTTAGGATGGATCTGAGCAATGCTTTATCACTATTTATTAACCTATATATATTAGATATTCCACTCCAAACGTGTGATATGGAACAAGAAAGTTTAATTGGATAATTAACCAAATCGGCATAAATCCGAAAGGATATATACTTTTTTGTCACTATCATGTGTGGATTGATACTCATCCTCACACATCTGCGCAATATTCATTGTCGACGACAAAAACTTAAAAATCATTGATAATCTATTCTTAGATTTAAAGGTCAATTGACACCCACTAAAAGTTGAAAATCATTGATAATTTATTCTTAGATTTAAGGGTCAATTGCAGCCCATATGGCGATTTAAAAAATAATGAAATGATAAAGTCGAATTATTTCCTCCCTAAACTCTCAAGCACTTTATTTATGTGGATGTGTCAATTTGTCTACAAGGCTCTTCGTTAAATTACTGATTATCTTAAAAGTTTAAATTGTTATTGAAAATTTTGAATTATTCATAGTTTTAAAATTTGGCTTGGACCGATCGGTTTAACTCAGAACCAAACCCTCAACTGCTTTAATAAAAATTGTAAAAATTAGTTGTTCAACTATAAAAACCACTAATTCAATGTGTAAAAACCAAGAACCAGACCATTTTTTGGTTCTTTGACCGTTCTAATTTTTAAAACCATTGAATTATTTAATTACATAGGAGTTTGGTACACTATAAGAACTCTTGTAATGGAATAATTTTTTTTTTTGATATAGAATAATTATTCTTATTCATGTGCAATAACTATTCAATTAGTTGGTTGCATCTTTATTACATTGAATAGTCATTACAATAACATAGGAATAACTACTCCTAACCACCGCATGATCACTTCACAAGTATAAGTACTTGTGGGGTGTGGGAAGGCAAGTTAGGGCCAGAGTTTAAGTTTCCAAGAGGAAGTTTCATACACAAATACACTTAGATTATACTAGAATTTTTATCTTGTATAAAAAAAATAAAAATAAAAACTATTTCTTAAATTGAGGAATAGCTGTCTTTATTTAAAATGATTATAATAACTATTCCTTATTACTTGTAATAAGATTTAAAATTAATATATTTCTAAAAATTAAAAGTTTCCTTCTCTATTTATCTTTTGCAAGGTTTTCATATTGTAACAACCAGACTTACGAATAAAAATACTTCTATTACAACCGGGCACCAAACTGGTCCGGTAAAAAAACTCCCAACCGGTAAAAAAAATGCTAAGAACAGGTAAAAACTAGGAACTGAGTGCTTTTCTGGTTCTTTGACCATACCAAGTTTTAAAACCATAAAATCAATACAACCTTAAAGGCATGGAAAATTTGATTATAAAAAACAAAAATAAAATGATTGTATATATGGATCAAGTGGCCTGATACCAATCTGAGTTCAAAGTATTCCACATCTTCTTTCCACTAACAATAAACCGTGATCCTACTCTTGCTCTTATAAATAAGACGAGGTGTGACCTTCCATACCGCTTCATTCCATATTAATAGTTCAATCAGTCAATCTTATATACTTTAGCAGCTAGCTCCTTTTGTTGCCTAGTAACTTCATGGCTAATAGCATCATTCTTCGGGTGACTATACTCATAATCATATTCTCCTCAGTACTCTTCATGAGTTCACAGGCACGTATTCTTCACTGGCACAAGGTTTTACAGAAAAGCAAAGACAGCCAAAAACTTCTCCATTTAGGTTTTGATCTCTCCAACCTTGATCATTTTCAAAGGAGGTTAGTCGTAGAGCCATATCATGACCAAGTTGTACCCGGAGGACCAGACCATCAGCATCACTTGTAACCAGCATAAAACTATTCTAGTCACCAGCTTAAAGGGAGTGATTTTGGTTTTAGAACATGCTCATGCCCCCAATAGAATAATATTAAGTTTAGAGTTTAATTATCACAAATTTATTATGATCTTTTAATTTCTACCCCTAAAATCAAAATTAGTTGTTGAAACATGCAGAGCAACTTACATCCTTCTCAAAAAAGCTCATAAAGTTGTGATAATATAACTCTAGACCTAGTTTTATTCTCTGTGAGGCAATAGTATTTATGCACTAAAAGCACTCACTTTTAAGCTAGTAACTACGTAGTCAAGGATGTTAATCTCAATCATGAGTTGAGATCTATATAGTGGTCCCTTAATGTCAAGATTCTCTCCATCAAGTCATGAGTTTGAGTTTGACTCTTCCTACTCGCATCCTTGGATTTATAGGCTTATCCTGATGTGTGTAATATATATATATATATATATATATTAATATCTGTAGTAAAGTGTTATTTTGCATGTTTCAATAACTAATGTATAAGCCTTATTGTGTCATTGAGATGAATGAATCAACTGGATGTACTTCTGAATTCAGTGTCATGCTAATAAATGATATTCATCTTTGTTGTCTTCCGTTCTCATTTTCATGCTCGCTTTTCTTGATCTTGATCTGTTTTTTTCATTTTGATAAAATTTTTTACGTAAAAATTCTTCAGATCATCCGAAGATAATATTACAAACAGCAATAGGCAAAACAGGGTGGATCCCAGCTCTTATGCTACTTTTGATTGGAGTGAAAAGGATAAGGATGAAAAAGGGAGGAAAGAAAATAGGTGTTTTTTACTGTTTGGATAAGAAGAGAATCTTTTTTTTCTTTTTTCTTTTTTCTTTTTTGTGTTTATAAAAATGCTTTAAAATTCATTTTCGGGTGTATGGCACAGCCTACTTTTTTTATATTAAAAAAAATTATTAAGAGAAACCTCTAAGTCTCTAACAATGAGATCTGAAAAAGCGCAAATGTCAATTGAAGCCCAAATAAAATAAAAATAAAAATAAAAAATAAAAAATAAAAAAAACCAAAACAAAACAAAAGCAAAACAAAACTCACAACCACAAATCATATTGACAGCAGAAAAAATGAACCCCAACAACCACCATGCACCCCCTACATCAACCGCCAAGCCATTGCACCTAGGGATGATAATTTTTCTCTGCCCCACATTATCCCATTTCGCCCTATGTAGGTTTCCCCACCCTGCAAAGGTAGTGGGGTGGGAATGGGAATGGGGCAAGATTTTTTCTCTACACTTGGGGGCAAGGCGAGAATGCATGGGTGACTTTTTAGCATCGCCCTATTCCGCTCTATTAGTGTTAAAGATTTAGTTTGTATTACTAAGTTTTAAATGAATGAATATTAAGATTTTTTGGTTTATTATGATTTTGTATTGTTAAAGACTTTGGATAATATTATTTAGTTCTTGCTAAAATTTAGTTTGATTTGATATAATAAATTTAATTGTAATTTCAAATATATTTATATTAATGAAACAATTTTTATTAAAAAAAAAAATTCATAGTAGGTGTGGGGTAGGCTGTGAGTCGTGTGGCAGAGATAGAGTAAGGCAGTTTGTCCCACCATGCAGAGCGGGGTGATATCCCTGTCTTTTGGCCCCACCTTGTCCCATTGCCATCCTTACACCTCCCAAAGCGACTAGTGTCAACTGCAAACCCAACGTGCAGTTGATCTCAAGTTTCATGACCTGGGCCATCATACTAACAACCACTACTCACCACCACCAATGACCTTGTGTTTCTCAAATAAATTGAAAAGATAAAAGGGAAGGGAGAGGGGTGTTCATGTGCAAGAAAGAGGGAAGGGAGTAATTTGGTTGTAAAACATTTTCGAAACTTCTAGATTGTGTTTTCTTTGTTAATCGAACGTATTTTCAGTTTGGACAAGATCTTACAACCAAAAAAATGCCCGAAAATTCTAAAACAATGTTTTACAATGAAACAAATGGAGACAATAATAATAACTGAACATGCATGTTAGGCAGTGAAATGTTAGGTTATTTTTGTTTTGTGCTAAAGAAGGCATGATTGAGTTTGATTTGTTGTTACGAAAGGAATGATGACCTATGAAGTTGCTAAATTTGAGAACTCAGGAGAATGAACATTGTGATGTGAGAATTAAATGAATATTTGAAGTCGTAAGTATAATCTTCTGTACGTCCAGCGATGTTAGTCTTCCTTATGTGTACTTAGCTTCTCTGCACAGCGCACGTAACACGGTCTCTAGTGCTTGTAAATACTCCAAACCCATTTGCAAGACTTCCCAGTTCCCATAGAGCCAAAATAGGTGAAGACAATAAAACTAGAAAGTCTTAAGCCACAACTCACACACTTTTCCCTTTTGGATTTTGGATTTTCATGCAGACTTCAACCCCATGTCGCAAACAATTTTGGGCCTAACCCCAATGCAAGCAGCAAGCTTAGTGAAGAAAAGTACGTACGAGCTTCGGGATTTCATATCCGTTTTGCTTCATTGTCTCGTCTAGTAAAGGAGGCCTTGATTTCACCTTGTCTATTTACGTATGAATGTAATTTTTGTGCTCGATCAATTATAAACTACTCGACATTTCACACACTTAAGATAATGCGAGGTAGAACCCATTTCGTCTATTCTGTTCTCGAGTAACTTGGCCATTGGTATTTTTGTGGTCCGAATCTGTGATATTTATTTTGCTGATAAACAGAAATGGGCTGTAAAAAAATTGGCCCCAAACAATATCTATTTCCTTTATTCGGGTGGAGAGATTTGTATACCCACCCTTGACTTGAGAAA
Organism: Quercus robur; assembly: GCF_932294415.1. Lineage (NCBI taxonomy): Eukaryota > Viridiplantae > Streptophyta > Magnoliopsida > Fagales > Fagaceae > Quercus > Quercus robur. The sequence goes on from NC_065541.1 coordinate 44,464,576, forward strand.
GGAATTAGTAGTAGAGTTAACAACATTGACATGACTAAATTATATAGAGCTAAAAATAGCAGCACATACCTGGATTGAACTTCTGCTGTGTAAAGATAGCTAAACCAATAATATTTCATCTAGGCTAGGGCTGGCATACTAGAATTATTAGTAGTCGTTAAATAGAAATTTCGACATCTTTTTTTCTTCTATTGAAATACTGTCTCATTATAAGAATATGACAATTTTAACTTTGACTGATTCAGTTCAGCAATTAGTCTCTTACTGGTCTGAACTTCAAAATATTGGACAAACATGGAAACATGCATCTAGACTAAAGTGTGAAACAGAAAAGAGATATTGCAATTTACAAGTGAAAAAAGGTTTATTATGTCATAAAAATATAAATAAAGCTATTGAGACTTGAGATACCCATTAATTAAGGGAAATAGGCATCCGTTTTTATTCGAATAGAAGGAGAAAAGAGAGAGAGAACTAGCTAGCTAGCCTGCAAAGCGGCCTTGCGTGAATGTGACAATAGTGGTTTTCTATCCATTGAGAACTCAGTGTTATGAGGCCTAAACTAACCCATATGGAGTAGGAACCAAGTGACTAAGTGAGAGACCCCTAGATTTAGTGGAGTCAGATATTTATTATTATTTTTTAAGGGGAGCAAGCTAAATATATCAATAATATTTGATGGGATAGCAAAAAATTAGTTCATCTCCAATTCGTCCATAAGGATCGTCCAGGACCAAGAGAGCAAACAGGATCAGGAATCACCCAAGGAGATTAAAAGATGTGCAGGGATGAAAATATCGCTCATGAACGATGATAAAGAGGTCATCCATAGAGGTCATCCATAGACGATGATCAGATGTCCAGGGACAACCAAATCATCCATACAATGGATGGACGAACATGCAGGACTTATGAAACTTTCGACACTTTGGAACGGTTACTAAACCCATGATTATTGCCATAAATTCCTTAAATAGTTAACTTCCGGACTCATTGGTTTTCACGAATCTTGGGGAAGTTACTGGGTAAATAACCGTCCCCAGGGTCCCTATATAAAGGACCGTTCTGAACCAAACAAAGGTAAGAACATTCTGACACTTTACTCCCAAAAGGTTGGAACTCCATTCCTATGAGAGACTAACTTAGCCATCGGAGGGTGTTTGGCCGGTCTACTCCGGTCCACTTTTGATTGCGTGTTCGTTTTTATAGGTCTTCCACAGCCACTTGTAGCCCACCGAAACCGGAGCGTTCAACCTACTGATTCCGTGCAATATCAATATTGTTTCCACAAATAACACATATACATATATGTATTTATCCTTTAAATTATAATCGTTATTAATATTCTTTAAACATTTTAAAGATTGCAGATTACAATAATTTTAGAAAACATAAAATATATACAAATCAATTAATTTTAAATAAATTAAGTAATAAATCTTATTTTTCTTAAAATAAAGAATGTATTATAGGAGCTATCGAAAAGGGGGGAAATGTAATATAAGAGAATAATAAAAAATGAATATTTTTAAAATTTTTTTTTTTATATATGGATGACAAGTAGAACGTGTCTCAAACTTACAACCATAAATTAAAATCATTGAATCGTATTAATAAAATCTACACGACTACACCCTTATGTACGCCTCCCTCAGCTGTTAGATTGATTCATAATTTAATCTCAACCCCAAATCCAATATCCTGTTGTAACTCCCTGAATATTTTAATTTAAACTGTTTATCCCGAACTTGTGCCAAGACCTTAATCACTGAACCACGTCCCTTCAATAGGAAATTGGCATCTTGAAATGCAATCATAAAAGAGGGCATATAAAAGATTAGCTAGCAATATTTGGGCACGTAAAAAGACAGTATTCACGTAAAAAGGCCATGATTAGTCGAAGGATAGAATAGAATGCGCTATTCAAGTTTTCCATTGGCAATAGCATGAAAAATATTCGACCATTCCATTCCTACCCACAGTAAATTACTCTTCTCTCTATATATATGTAACATAAAAGATGTAATACTTGGACTATCACTTGTGATAAAGATAGAAAAACAGAGCAGCATTTACAGTCCAAGAAGGAAGACGGTTAACACGTGTTGGATTCACACACGTGCAAACTACTTAATTAAACTGTGTCATTTCAGTATGGGTGAGAGTTAGTTGTGGCACGTGCGTTTCTGGTATGACATGAGTACGTTCAAGCCCAAGCAATTCAAGCTCCAGCAGTGGCGGGAAAATCTGTTACAGTTAGTTAGAATTGTTAGAAGGTTCTAGATCCTATTTATTCATGTAATTCCTTTATATAGAAAGGAGATGTATTATATTTTGATTCATTGAGTAAAGAACAATTCAATTTTTCCTCTCTGAGTTTCTCAATTCTCTCTGTGTTTTTCTCTTCGTTTTCTCTCATTTTCTTTCTCTTTCTCGTAACTTTTCTTTCTCTGATTTTGTGCTTGAGTCAAAGATCTGTGTGATCATCTTTGTGAAACTCATTTGTTTCTTCATGGTATCAGAGCCACAGATGGCTTCTACTGAACAGATGGCCTCTACTGCAATGTCGTCCTCATCTTCAACAATGGCATCCATGGCGTCTTCCTCTACTGCTTCAATCAATTTGATCAATCAACCTCTTCTATTGCTGTCAAACATGATGACAGTGAAGCTTGACAATTCCAACTATATAGTTTGGAAACATCAAATCTCGATGGTACTTGAAACTTACTCCTTATTTGAGTTACTTGATGATACTCAACCAATTCCAGAGAAATTTCTCAAGGATCTTTTAGAATCTGTTACTGTAATCATCAATCCAGATTATTCAATCTGGAAATCAAAGGAGAAAGCACTTCTTACCTTTATTAGTTCAACTTTGACACCTTCAATCCTTGCTCTCACTGTGGGATGCCACTCAGCAATGGAAGTTTGGAAGGTTCTTGAAAACCGTTTTTCCTCAGTCTCAAGATCGCACATTATGAATCTAAAAGGAGAACTCCACAATATTAGGAAAGGCTGTGATTCTGTTGATGTGTATCTTCAGAAGATCAAAGTTGTGAGGGATAAGTTGATGGCAGTTGGAGTGATTCTTGATGATGGAGAATTTCTTCACATAGCCATCAAAGGCCTTCCTAAAGAATACAATGCATTCAGATCTGCTATACGTACAAGGAGTACACAAGTGAGTTTTGATGAACTCACTAATCTGCTTGGTGAAGAAGAAGAATCTTTGAATGATTCTAATCATATTAAAGAAACTTTTGCAATGGCAGTGAATGCCACACCTAGATCTGGTAGTGGTGGTTATGATTAGTACAATAATAGAGGTAGAGGAAGGAATAGTAACAGAGGAAGAGGAAATGGTGGTAGTAGAGGATCTAATGTCTTTCCACAGCAGTATTCACCATACACTTCCAATCAGAATCATTCCAATTAGTTCTCTTCATCATCACAGTTTCAAGGTTCCAAGAATAAGAGACCATCCTGTCAAATATGTGGGAAGAGTGGTCATATAGCTATTGACTGTTACCATTGAATGGATTATGCTTACCAAGGAAAGCACCCTACCACAAAATTGGCTGCTATGGCAACAGCTTCAAATGCTGCAATCACTCAAGAGCAACCATGGCTAGCTGATAGTGCTGCAACGGATCATGTCACATCCAGCCTCAATGCACTATCCTTTCCAAAACCTTACACTGGACAAAACCATCTAACTGTTGGTAATGGCCAAAACCTTCCTATCACTCACATAGGTAAAGTTCAATTTCCTACTCAAAACTCATCTTTACATCTTAACAATGTCCTTAGGGTGCCTTCAATTGCTTCAAATCTAGCTTCTGTTCACAAACTCTGCCATGATAATAATTGTTGGTGCTATTTTGATGAGAACCTTTTATCTGTTCAGGCCTTGGCCACGGGGAAAGTGCTTTACCAGGGCAGGAGTGAACAGGGTGTATACACTATCTATCCTAGTAAAGCTACTACTCTGTCTTTACCTTCTAGAGTCTGCAATCATGTTGCTTCCACATCTTCACCTTGGGAATTATGGCACAACAGGCTTGGTCATCCACATGCTCAAGTCCTGCAAACATTTCTTCCTATACTTAAGATTTCTTCAAATAAGTGTAATAGTATATCTTGTACACATTGTCTCAGTGGTAAAATTCATAAACTTCCCTTTCCTACTTCCCATTTTACTGCACATTCACCACTGGAATTAGTTCACTCTGATGTATGGGGCCCTGCTCCTGTTTCATCTATTAATAAATTCAGGTATTATGTGTTGTTTGTAGATCATTATACTCGTTTTACTTGGATTTATTTTCTTCAGCATAAATCTGAGGTCTTCCCTATGTTTGTTAAGTTCAAATCCATGGTTAAAACACAGTTTTCATCTAAACTTAAAATTTTGAGATCAGATGGGGGTTGTGAGTATGTTTTTAAAGAGTTTGAATCTTACTTATCTGTCTGTGGCATTCTTCATCAACTCTCCTGTCCATATACTCCACAGCAAAATGAGCTGGTAGAACAAAAACATAGACATATCATAGAAACCACAATTACCTTACTGTCTAAAGCCTCTCTCCCTTTCCAATATTGGTCTTATGCCGCTCAAATTGCTATGTTTCTCATAAACTTGCTTCCTACTGCCACTCTTCACTCTTACTCACTATATTACCTATTGTATCACTCTCAACCTGATCTCAATCAGCTCAAAATTTTTGGGTGTGCCTGTTATCCTCTCCTCAGACCTTACACCTCACACAAGCTTGAACCCAAAACCAAGGAATGTATATTCCTAGGATATTCTTCTGTTTCAAAGGGTTACCTATGCTTTGATCCTATTACAAACTCTATGTACACCTCTAGACATGTTGTGTTTAATGAGTCAAAATTCCCTTTTCCTACACTCACTTCTTCTCCACAATCACCTGTTACTTCTACATCTCACTCCATTTGGTTGTCCAATCTACTTTACTTACACTCTCTCCATCAACCTTCCATTTTAGGGCCAGCTCCACAATCTGTCACTACTGCCACACCATTTGACACTTCATCACTTGATCAATTCCTTCACACAGTTACTTCACATTCTTCTACTTTACCAAGTTGTAATGATTTTTCCTCAAATACTACTGCTGCTCCTTCCACTACTCCTATTAGTCCTTCCTTGTCACCTCCTTTAGCTCCCTCTTCTCCTCCACTGCCTACTTCTGCCCCAAATTCTTCTTCATCTAGTAACCCTTCAACCTTGCCAATTGTTCCTGTTAATCTTCATCCCATGCAAACTAGGTCCAAGTGTGGTATATCCAAACCTAAACTTTATTATAAAGCTACTCTTGACTATAATTTTACTGAACCACCCACCTACAAAATAGCTTCCTCTTATCCTAATTGGTGCAAGGCTATGAATGCTGACTTTGATGCATTGCAGAAACAGCAAACCTAGGTGCTTGTTCCTCCTTCTCCTCATTTTAATCTAGTAGGGTGCAAATGGGTTTATAAATTGAAGCTTCATAGTGATGGATCAATTGCCAAGAATAAAGCAAGGTTGGTAGCCAAGGGGTTTCATCAGTAACCAGGAATAGACTTCACAGAGACTTTCAGTTCAATTATTAAACCTGCTACAGTCAGATTGGTTTTGGAAATTGCAGTCAGTCTTAACTGGTCTATTAGGCAATTGGATGTCTCCAATGCCTTTCTTCATGGCTATCTTAAGGAGGAGTTTATATGCAGCAGCCACAGGGTTATGTCAATACCTCTAAACCTCATTATGTCTGCAAATTACTCAAATCCCTTTATGGGTTAAAGCAGGCTCCAAGGGCATGGTTTGAGAGGTTCACCTACCAATTGCTTCATCTTGGTTTTGTGGCTTCTTTGGCAGATTCATCTCTCTTTGTTTATCATTCAGGCTCTATTATTCTCTACCTACTATTGTATGTTGATGATATTATCATCACTGGTAATGCTTCTAAACAGATTGCCTATCTCATCTCAGCTCTCAGTGCTACTTTTGATCTCAAAGATCTTGGCCCTCTTAATTATTTTCTGGGTATTCAAATCACACCCACAAAGTATGGCCTTACCTTATCACAGACTAAGTATACCTCTGATGTTCTTCATCGTTTCAATATGCATAATTCCAAGCCTACAAAAACACCATGTTGTTCTGCCACAAGACTTACTCCAGATTCTGGTCTACGCCTATTTGATCCTTCTACTTATAGAAGCATGGTTGGGGCTCTTCAATACCTTACATTTACTAGGCCAAATTTGGCCTTTAGTGTTCATCAATTGTGTCAATTTATGCAATCTCCTACAACCACTCATCTGGAGGCTGCCAAGAGAGTTCTCAGATATGTGAGGGGTACTCTTTCTCATGGCATTTATTTTTCTTGAGGTCCTCTTACTTTAACTGCCTTCACAGACGTTGATTGGGCAGGTGATCCTTTTGATAGGAAGTCTACCACTAGGTTTATGGTGTTTTAAGGCTCCAATCCTATTTCTTGGTCATCTAAGAAACAGACCACTGTTTCCAGATCTTCCACAGAGGCCGAGTATCGTGCACTTGCCACCACTGTTGCTAAGCTCTCCTGGCTTAGACAATTGTTTCGTGATCTTCTTCTTTTCCTTCATCATGTTCCAGTTTTATGGTGTGACAATGTGTCTGCCATTACTCTTGCTTCGAATCCAGTTTTTCATGCTCGTGCAAAGCATGTTGAGGTAGATTATCATTTCATAAGGGAACGTGTTCTTTGCAAGGATTTGGCTATTTCCTTTGTTTCTGGCAAGGATAATCTTGCAGATATATTTACTAAGCCTTTGCCTGGACCTTCATTTCTTTTCTTTTGTGACAAACTCATGCCTCGTTCCTCTCCCATTCGTTTGAGGGGGGATGATAAAGATAGAAAAACAAAGCAGCATTTACAGTCCAAGAAGGAAGACGGTTAACACGTGTTGGATTCACACATGTGCAAACTACTTAATTAAACTGTGTTGTTTTAGTATGGGTGAGAGTTAGTTGTGGCACGTGTGTTTCTGGTATGACATGAGTATGTTCAAGCCCAAGCAATTCAAGCTCCAGCAGTGGCGGGAAAATCTGTTACAGTTAGTTAGAATTGTTAGAAGGTTCTAGATCCTATCTATTCATGTAATTCCTTTATATAGAAATGAGATGTATTATATTTTGATTCATTGAGTAAAGAACAATTCAGTTTTTCCTTTCTGAGTTTCTCAATTCTCTCTCTGTTTTTCTCTTCGTTTTCTCTCATTTTCTTTCTCTTTCTCGCAACTTTTCTTTCTCTGATTTTGTGCTTGAGTCAAAGATTTGTGTAATCATCTTTGTGAAACTCATCTGTTTCTTCAACTTGAACCCCTTAATTTAGGTTCCTCAATATGCTTTTGAGACCCAATTAATATACATGCTTTTGGAATTCCTCTTGGGTGTATGCGCAAGCCACATTGTTAGGAATTTGTTACCCAATCCATCATTCAACTTTATATATGGATTCAAATATTTTGTTCTTCGGGGGGCATACTTTGGAATATCATTCCACAATAAATGACAACTACGTACACACCAAGAAAATTAATCTACTATCTGTATGTTCACCTTATGATCATCAAGTGGCTCACTCATTAAAGGCATTCTCATACGGCTTGAGTGAGTATTTATTAATATTCGATTTTGTCAAGAGTCATGAAACTTGAAGGTAAACGAGGGACAAGACATTTTGACATGCATATATAATCAGTTGCACAGACACATTTACACCATTTGAATGCTATGTTCAAAGAACCCATAAAAGGCATGCATTTGCCAAATGTGTGAGAGCGAGAATGCATCGTTGTGATCATGCCAAGTTGCGTGCACCAAACAAAAGAAGAATTAATAAGGAGTGGGATTTTACTTGTATAAACTTTTGGAAATGAGTATGGGATTCAAAAAGGCCTTATGGTAAGTATTTTTAAAGTGTTCTAGAGCGGGAAATTAAATTGAGAGAAAATAAAATGTGAAAAATGAGCTTGGAGCTTTCTAAAAGCATTTTAATATTATTGTTGCTGTTATTAATTATTTAATAAATTAAATATTGGTCATTAATTGGATTCAAATCTTCAACAACAAAATTCTTGTATTAGTGAAAGCCTTATTTTGTAGAATATATAATTTTATTGAGAAATAATAATTAATTGAATAATTAATACGTAATTTATGCATTATGAGAACAATGCAACCGTTAACTGAAAAAAAAAAAAAAAAAAAAAAAAAAAAAAAAAAAAAGCACATAACTTTGGATAAGATCGTAGATATACATAACCCTGGATAAGAACGAAATTAAACTTTTCACTGAGTTGTAGAATCTTGAATCCTGAATCCTTCTTGGATAGTTATCTCTGGTCCTGCATAGAATAAATTAATTATTGAGCATTATTACCCAAAGATGTAAGAATATTGCAATATAAGTCATTTGAGCAACAAAAGCCATATAAACATTTCTACAAAGTTTACTAATAATCCGTTGTGCACCACTAAAACAGCTTGTTTACTAATAGATCCAACTTGTTTCTTGGTACCACTAAAACAGCTTTTCAACTACCTGTTTCCGATCTTAATTTTTTTTTTTTTTTTTTTTTTCCCATGTTAAAGACATAATACTCGTTTCTTTAACACAAGACATACATCTCAGTTAAGAATTTTGTTCTTATCTGAAATCATAGAAAAATAATTTTTTATTATTTGTTAAGGGAAAATTATTAGGTACTCCCGAAATACCATAAATACGTCATCCCTTCTCTCATATAAATGGTGGGTCCCATCATGAATTTAATTAGTGCGACCTACCATTCATGTGAGAGGAGGGAGTACGCATTTATGGTATTCCGGGAATACACAATAATTTTCTTTTGTTAAGAATTGAGCTTGAAGCACGAGAGCACAACATGAGACAACAAGAAATTTGGGAATTCTAGAAAAAAGATTCTCATTTCTCATATACTAATACTAAAATAGTAAAATGATAGGGAAAAAAATAATAAAAGTTAATAATAATAAATGTGTGTTCTTATAATGAGAAGTACTACATCCACAATATTTTCACAACAAATCATAGGTGGTAAGTTGTTATTGATCTAATTTGAACCCATAACTTAAATTGCTTTTTTGTCCACTCATAACAACTAATAACAATCAACCACTTAAGATTTTGTTGTGAAAGTTTTGTAAAAATACTGTGGACATAACATTTCTCTTTTATAATTAATAATTAGAAAATATATAATAGAGGAAAAAGTTGAGTTTTGTTAGATATAAAATCTCAAATTATATGAGCATTTATATCAGCTTGTATAAAAATTTCTCTATATTTTTGCATAAGAATCTACTCTCTTTTTTTTTTTTCCTATATTACATAATCACTTTTCAAAGCCCTCAAATCTAGTTATCTATTTTATACTATATTTCATTAAAATATTATTTATTCTCCCAAATCATTAGAGAGAGAGAGAGAGAGAGAGAGAGAGAGAGAGAGAGAGAGAGAGAGAGAGAGAGATATATATATATATATATATATAATTTTCACAACAACAATAATTGTGTATATTTACACAAATTTGGCTAAACAAAAGTAGGTTTTTTGGCATTAAATGTGCAAAAATGACCTCTTATCCTATTTTGTATTAACTTACATGAGTGCTCTAATGAAGTTAGATTTTTGATCAACTTAGGAATTATAAGATAGGTTTCAATTAGCTCAACTAATAAATACTCTTATCGTTGAATAAAACATCTGGAGTTCTATCTCCGCTTACACCAAAAACCAATTAGTTTCTTGGTCTGATGATAAAGAGTAATTATTAGGAGTAGTGTTATAGGTTGAAACTCCCCCTCTAAAATTTATAATAAAAAAAAAAAAAAAAAAAAAAAAAAAAACTAAGGAATTATAAAAGGAGAATTATTGACAATAAATATAGTGTTAATGTAAATAAAAACAAAGTGTATTGTGATGGAAATACAACAACAACAAAAAAAAAAAAAAAAAAAAAAAAAAAAAAAATGACATCCATAAAACGTAATAATCACAATATTAAAAAATAAATAAAATAGAAAGAGAAGAAGGAAGTGGAATCCGTGTATTACAATAGGATAAAATAAGTTATAAAAAGTTATATTAAAAAATAAAAATAAAGAAAGAAAAACAATTAAACTCTTATGGCTATATTTTCTATTAAAAAAAAAAAATTGAAAGGAAACGATAGTAGACTTTATTAATTTAATAACACACTATACAATAGGAAAAAAAAAAGATAAGCATTTTTCTCATACTCTTTTGTAGCACTAGCAAAAACTAGAGCAACATGAATACATCATAAAGAAACGCTAAGGATATGATAACAAAATATTCCTATATCAGCTTAATATCCTCTTGAATCCAAGCTACTTCCAATTAAACAGATCCTATTTGAGTTCAAAAGATCCACTAATTTAGCAATAATTACATTCCACAAACTCCATTATGTAAATAGTAGCTTGTGATCATAAGCATCAAAACAATTTCATATCATCCTTTACACAGCACATAATATCTTCTTAGGAGTACAATTTTTGAGGGGCAGAATCTGTGACTTCCATAAACCAAATATGTGTAGTCAACCTGAATGACTTCCAAAATGAAGCCTTAAGCCAAATGGCTTGTGCTAAGAATATTCTCATAATAAGTGATTACTTGATACGATTTAGGAGGGATCAAAGACCAGACTCAGTTCTAGAAAGAATGAAGATATGTGGGACTTCAATGCCTTATGTCAAACCCAATTTCTTCTTCAAATTTACAAAACCATGAAAATCAAGTTGAGCTTCACAGAGAAACAAAACTAAGGGACCTTTTTCTCTCAATGAACAGCGAAATTCTTGAATTGTCTACGGGATCCCAAGCCCACCGCAGTTTAGACTAAGAATTTTCATGGAAGAGAAGGGTTTTAGACACCAACCCCATTGGAAGGAAAAGATGCGGACTGCTTGCCTTTGTTAATTGCATGTCGTTTGTTCTTGGAATTTTCAAGAGTTGTTGAAGTAGAAATAGAAGCTTCATAAGAGCATCTCCAATGGTCTATGTAAACCCAAAATTCTCTCTATAATAGAGAGTGAAACTCAAAAAAAGCTCTCCAATGGACTCTCTATACTTAGATTTTTTTTTTGCTCATGAATAGTAGCTCATCAAGTCTGATGAGCTATTGTTCACTCTTCAAATGCTTTTTTCCTATTATAATAATTAGGTGTTGAATAAAAAAATGTTGGAAAATAGGTAGTTGTTAAAAAATAAATAAATAATGAATGAAGAAATAATATTTAAATGAGATAGAGAATCTGTTGGAAGTGTATTTAAAAAAAGTGAATAGTTAAAAGGTAAAAATCACTGTTTATTCTCCAAATAATACAAAAATTTGGAGATTCTGCTAGAGATGCTCTAAGAACAGTTAAGCTGCTATTTATATCTTAAAAAATATGCTATATTTTGGTGCAACCACTTGGCAATAAAATAAAAAAAAAAGGAAATGTTAACCAATTTTAGGAATTATTTTTAGAAATATTTTATTAGAAAAATGATAAAATAATAAATATTGTTGACAGTTTTTTATATTTCTAATAAAAGTTGTGTCAAAACTTTTATATTATAGTTTATTAACTACTATCTAAGAACATCTATTAACATGACTAAAAAAAATTCTCAAAAAAAAAATTACTAAAATAAATATTCACTTGGCATAATTATCATTTTTAAACCTAACTTTTTATTATATTGTAAATTCATATAAGCTTTTACCATAGGTTCGACGAAGCCACACCAAAGACTAATTTTTCCTTAATAAAAAAGAAAAAAAGAAGAAAAGAAAATGAGCGTTCAACGAGCTTTCAAGCAATTAAATCAATCGTAATTGTCATAAATATGGGCTTTTGAATTGGGCAAAGGCGAAAAGCCTTTTAAACCCAAATATAATCTTCTTCAACGCAACGTAGGCCCACCTCCAAACTTTCATCTCAACAACCAACTGAAATCCCGGCGCGTGCACAATCCCGCCGCCTACTAATAAATCAACCCTCTCTACCCCACCATTAGCAAGTACTCCCCACGCGCCCTTCCCTCGCCTGGGCAACCCTTCAAATTTTTGGACAAACCAAACTCCGCGCCACAACCCCACCCCCATTAACCCAAGCCACCGTCCTCCTCACGCGCCCACTCCCATTCTCCCGTACAAGACACGCGCCTAAGAATCGCGTGAGTCCACGCCTCTCCCCATTTCGGCTATAATACATCTCGGGCCACGACTCTGTGACGCACCCAACCGACTCTCCCCGAAACTACCAAATTTCGCCACACGAATACCTCCGCTGCCGTACACCTGTCAGATAAGATTACACACACGGAGCAAGATCGATATACAAAATAAATAAAATATATTTTTAGAGAGAGAAACTGTTTTTTTTTTTTTTCTAGAGAGAGAAAGTCGAACAAACAAGATCTGATCGAACAAATTCCCCCGAAGGTACCGAAAAAGCTCTTCGAAACCCTACTTCTCCTTGTAAGCCCTAACTCTCTCTCTCTCTTTCTCTCTCTTTTTGTCTCTCTGTCTCTGAGTACGTATTTTTGTATGTGAATCTGTTTGTATGTGTTTGTAGGTTTTGTGTGTCAACGTTACGATTTGTGGGTTCTTTTTTCGAAATAGCGTAGCTGTAAATTGAATTTGGGAATTTTTTTTTTCATTTCCGCTGTGTGGAAGAGAGAGGAGTGTGAAATTAGGGTTTTTTTTTTTTTCTTTCTTGGTGGTTGTTTGGTGGAGAGAAAAACCCTAGGTTTGGAAATTTGGGGATATTTTTGATTTTGTGTGGGAGAAAATTAGGGTTTTGGATGTATGGCTTCGGGGCCTATAGTTGGAGATGGAGATGGACCTAGAGAGAGGCAGAGGTATACGGAGAGTAAGGTGTACACTAGAAAAGCCTTCAAAGGCCCCAGGAAAAACAACCCCACCCTCACTACTCTCACCACCCTAAACACCACCACCACCACCACCGCCACCGCAGCTGCCGCCACCACCACCGCTACAACCACCACTACTACACCCAGCAACAAGGATAATAATAACGAGAACAACGTCAAGATTAATGAGAACGTCAACAAGGACAGTGAGAATGACAACGAGAATAATGAGAACATCAACAAGGACAGTAAGAACGTCGACAAGGACAGTGAGAACGTCGACAGGGACAATGAGAGCAATAGGGAAAATGAGAACACCGACAATAAGAGCAACGAGAATGACGAGTTGGCTCGGGAACCATCACCAAAGGCAGTGTTAGCATCAGAGGATGGGAATTCGGCTCAGAAACAACAGCACATTTTGAGGCTTGATGTGGGGTCGGATGACTCGTCGAGCCTCAACCGGCAACAGGAGCAGCCAGCAGTGGCAGTCCCTGTCACTCGGGATGAACCAGTGGGGAATGGGGCGGTGAAGATGGGGGAGAACAGGGTGAAGATTAATTTGGGGTCAAGGTCAAAGCAGGAGATGAGGGACCTTAGAAGGAAGCTGGAGGGTGAGCTGGATATGGTGAGGGGCTTGGTGAAGAGGATTGAAGCGAAGCAGGGGCAGATTGGTGGGTATAGTCATTCTCATATGTTGGTGAATGATGGGGTTGATAATGGTGGCGGTGCAGCCAAGCGGGTTCACTCAGAGGTGGCTTCTGTTGGTGTTGGTATTGGTATTGGTGTTCCTCGTGAGGTGCATAGGCCATTGCACCAGTTGAATTTATCAGTGTTGGAGAATAGTCAAGGGGTGAGTGAAAATGTGGAGAAAGAGAAGAGGACACCGAAAGCGAACCAGTTTTATCGGAATTCAGAGTTCTTGCTTGCAAAGGATAAGTTTCCACCAGCAGAGAGTAACAAGAAGTCAAAATCAAATGGGAAGAAGCAAGGTGGAGGAGAATCGGGACATGGGTTTTGGATGGGTACCAAGTTTTACAAGAGTTGTAGCTCTTTGCTTGAGAAATTGATGAAGCACAAGCATGGTTGGGTGTTTAATGCTCCTGTCGATGTAGAGGGTCTTGGCTTGCATGATTATTTTACCATTATCAGGCATCCGATGGACTTGGGTACTGTGAAATCAAGGCTGAACAAGAATTGGTACAAGTCTCCAAAGGAATTTGCAGAGGATGTGAGACTTACGTTTCACAATGCTATGACCTATAACCCGAAAGGACAAGATGTTCATCTAATGGCGGAGCAGCTATTGAAGACATTTGAGGACAGGTGGGCTATAATAGAGTCGGATTTTAACCGTGAGATGAGGTATACAATGGATTATGCAGTCGTACATTCTACACCTACGTCAAGAAAGGTTTCTCATTTTCCACCACCCCCACTTGATATGAGAAGGATTTTGGATAGGTCAGAGTCAATAACAAACTCCTTTGATCCTAAGTCAAAACCAATGAGTATTACTCCTTCCGCTAGGACCCCTGCTCCAAAGAAGCCTAAGGCAAAAGATCCCCATAAGAGGGATATGACTTATGATGAGAAGCAAAAACTCAGCACAAACCTTCAGAATTTACCTTCAGAGAAACTAGATGCCATTGTGCAGATTATTAAGAAGAGGAATTCTGCACTTTGCCAAGAAGATGATGAAATTGAAGTTGACATTGATAGCGTGGATGCTGAGACACTTTGGGAGCTTGATAGGTTTGTAACCAATTACAAGAAGAGTTTGAGCAAGCACAAGAGGAAAGCTGAGCTTGCAATTCAAGCCCAAGCAGAAGCTGTGCAGAATGTTCAGGAAAAGGTAATGCCTTAATCACATATTCTCGTCCCTTTTTTTATCAATTTTCTTTTTTTGAGGGGGTGATTTTTACGGAGTGTATCATTTTCTTCTTCTTTTCCTTACAGATTCCAGCTCCAGTTGTGGAAGAGGTGCCAAAAGAAAGCAAAATAGGTAAAGTTTTTCTAAATATGAGATTTGATTGCATTTTAAATACTGACTACCTAATGAATTGATAATTTGAAACATCTTTCTTTTTGTGAGCAGATGAAATGATTGTTTCCAATTTGTCACCTGTTCAACCAGAAAAACAGGTGGACAATGGGAGTAGGTCAAGTAGTTCAAGCAGCTCTAGCAGTGATTCGGGATCGTCTTCAAGTGGTACTTTGATAGTCTTAACTTTATTATAGATCATCAGATATTGTTGTTATATTTCTGGGTTTTATCTGTATGATTTCTTGTTTTAAGTTGAACTTTTCCTTTTTCTAATATATACTTGTTGTGGCAGACTCTGATAGTGAAAGTTCATCAGCATCTGGATCGGACGCAGGGTCACCAAGGAATTAACCATGTTCTGTGTAGGTAGGATTATGTCTGCCATTTTTGTCTCAGAGTGTTTGTAGTTTCTGCCCTTCACCACACCTGTGTCCTGAAACGTCTGGTGAATTAGTTTATATTTCTGTAGTGTGCTTCTTCGTTCTGATATTATATGGCATTATGATGCTTATTTGCACTTTTGTTGCATGTCAGATTTTCTGCTGTTGAGTTGCATATTCAATTATTTATATCATAATTTTGTTGTTGTATTATATGAGAATCATGAGTAGGTTAGTAATTGCTGAAAAATGAAAGGAACAACCTCTGTTATGGCCATGGATTTTAGTAACCATTTGGTATCTATTTACCAAATAATTTGTATCTGGATGATCTTAACTTACACTTCTTTTACAATGGATAAGAAGGAAAAAAGAAAGTTCAAGGGATCAAAACCTCCATGGCTGGTGATAATACACTCTTTTGACTTCTCTCCTCTGTTAGTATTATTTATTAGTATTTGTGTTCCATTCTGAGTTATGGAAATAATTTTTTATAACCATATTTAGATGCATACAAGAATCTAGATGATTACTAAAAGAATTATGTATTTTGATCTAGTTATTTTGTATATGGGAAATCACATTTAAACTTCCTGTGGTTTGAACTTAAAACACGTTCCAAACCTTTGTTGAGATATGAAATGGCAAGAGTAGCCCTGCTTTCTCTCAAGGACTGCTAGAGAGAGAGAGTTGGAGAGAAGAGAGAGAGAGAGCTGTGGGGATTATTTGCTCAAATTAGGGTGAAGTTGATGATAGTAGACGGGTGGTAAGAGAGTTGGTGGGCATTGTGGTGGTGTGGGGAACCCACAGGGTTGGACAGTTAGAATCACTCTCTTGCTTGGCTGCAGCTCCATCAACACTGCTCTCCATCTTGCTGCATTTGAGTAGGAATTTTAATTTATTTATGCATGGGTATGTGTATACTGGCTTATGCCTTTTTACTTCTCTAATGGATTTTAACTGTGGTTTGAGACATGATGCTTGGGTCTTGTTTTGTTAGTTTTTTCTTTATTGTGGTGATGATGGCAGTGGGGAAGATGTGTAATTTGGACTTGAAACGTACATGGGCAATGGATGTGTTCTAGGGATCTTTTTTTTTTTCTCCCTCAAGTTGAGTGCAGATTTGTTATGTCAGGTGTAGGAAAAGTTTGAATATCATGGATTGGAAATTGGAAAAACATGTAAACTAATTAAATAACTGATTCTTCTCAGCATTTCATCCACCTTACCACAAATTCTCCACAAAATCACAAGTTGCACATAAAATGTTCTCTTTCTCAATGAAAGCCCATTCCTTGGTGTTTGATATGGCAAGGTTTAATATGGTGATGAAGAGTTTGTAGGTGTGACAAATGACTGTAGGAAGTGGAGACAGTGGTGGCAGAAGGGAATTGGCTGGAGGTGGTGCAGAAACTTATAGAACAAGCCACATACATGGAAGTTGCAGGTCATGGTGGAATTTGGTTTGTTCAAGTCAAAATAAGAAATTTAAAATGAGGGTTCAATCTTATTATAATTTTATGCTTTCTTTTTTTGATCACTTATCACTTTTTTGTGACCACAATGGATGTAAGTCTCACAGAAGAAACCACAAGAGAGATCATTTATTATAAATGGCAAGTTGTGGAAGTTCCTTTAGGGATCATACATGGAGGTTAGTGTGTCACATATCAAGTTTATAATCTTTCACAATGGATTTAAGTCTTACAGAAGAAATCACAAGGTAGATCATTTATTATAAATGGCAGGTTGTAGAAGTTCCTCTAGGGATCATACATGGAGGTAAGTGTGTCACATATCAAGCTTATAATCTTTCACCTGGCCATCCCTGCGAGCTTTTTGTCTCTGTATAAAAGATATTTAGCTGATAACCGCACTATCTATGCAAATTCATGTTGGCTTCCCCATTCCCAATGCTGTTGGCATTCCTTACAGAACTTTTAAGGTTGAGTAAGGTGAACTCAAATTTTATCATTTGGTTGATTGACTTCATTAATCTGAATTTTTAGACTTCCCTCCCCTCTCAAATTCCCTATACCTTCTCATATTCTCCTTTTTTATAATATCACTGGATTGATCACTTCAACATTCTTTCTCTCTGCAAATCTTTGGAATTCCTGGAAAACATCATAGTTTTGCTTGTTAGAGGAGCTGAGCTCCTATCTGCTTGAGTTGTTTAAGCTGTCAAGCTGTTAGTTGTTCAACTTGATGCACATGCCATATAGACGCCTTCACTATTTAAGGTAGTGCAAAATCTAAATCTTGACCAGGTCTGTAATGGTTGAGTCTTTTGTACATATGGTTGGGTTCAATTTATTGTTGGTCCCAAAGAGAAGAGAAAAAATTAAAGGGGGCGCAAAAGTTGATTACCATTTTGGTTTGTCTGTGTGATTGAAAATCTGAACCAACTCAAACGATGCATTTTTGCATGCCATATCCATTGTAAGTTGTGCAAATTTAAAATGTTAAGTATGCAACTGAAGTTATGCAAAAAAAATGTTGATTGGTGCAAGGACCAAGGGGCACTGGCAAATGAATTACTATATACCGTGAAAGCCTATTATTTGGGTTGTGGGGTTGGGGTATTGCTCTGTGACTATAAACGGATGGGTATTTATGTTGTTGTTGGGGTGGAAGATGCTGGATAATCATCCCATCCGATTGATAGATTTGAAGTGCTGATGTTGAAATTGGTTTCTAGCATATTGCAAAAGGGGAAGTTTATCTAATCATTTATCATGTTAATGCATGGGCATGTTTAAAGTGAAGATTAATTTTGTGGGATTCTCATTTAACAAGAACAAGTGTTTATGGGAAATTTTGTTATTGTTTATAGAAGTGTCTTGTCTCTATATACTACATAAGGCAATGATATTATCTTGATGCTTGGTAAAATGTGGAAGGTTCAGGTTATAGATTTTGTTAGTAAGAAGTTGTAACAAATGCTATTGGCGCAAGAAAGTATAACAGTTTAAAGAGAAACCATGGCTTTCATTCTTCTCATAGATTTTGTTGATGAAGGTGGTTGTCATAAACAGTTGTCACTTCTTATAAGTTGCCATTATTATGTAATACATCTGTTCTATGAGCTAATAAATTTGAAGATCTTAAATCTTTTAAAATACAGATTCTTGAGTTCTTGGCAGAATTTTTTGTGAAATGTTGCATTTTTGAATGTCTTGTTTTGAAATATGCCCTTTGAACCTAGTGGTTGCTTAAATGCTTTGAACACAGTGATAGGAGTTTCCTCAGTTTTCAATTGTTATAGGATATGTTTATTTGGTTCTCTGACAACATTTTGCTTAGGGTCTTTAGATAATTATGGATCCAAACAACTTCCCTTTATTTTGGTGTTTACATGTAGCATGCAATCTGTAGATAATGGGTTAAACTTAGGTATAGTATCTAAGTGCAGTACATTAGGTTCCCCAATGACATTCAAACACAGCTGCATTGAATTTAATTGTCATTGGAAAAGATCATTGTTTACCCCTTACTGCATTTAAGGTTTGCACCTTAGAATTATTAGTAGATAATTATGTGATTGTCAATCTGAAGATTCTAACTTGGATACAGCTCCATAAATTGCTGATTATGCTGTTTTTGTTTTGCAGATCTCAGAAATTTAGACTAGATGGTGATCTGTCATATGGTGATTTGAAACTTTGAATCTGCATTCATTGGAAGCGTTATCAGGGCCACCAGCCATCTTGCCATTGTGGGGTGGGGGTTTGTTTCTTGCTGTTGCTAGAACACGTGCCTCATTATCTGCTTGTGACACCTTTGTCAAGTCACAAATTTGTATAATATTGGTAGGATGTGATGATAATTAGAAATAGTTGGTTTGTTGTGCGTAGCATGTGTACATTGCTAACTACTGCATCTCATTTAGATTTCAGTTACTTGTTTTCAGTTTAGTGCTGGCAGATTCAGGATTCTTTGGTGTTATACAAAGAATATTCTCTAATTCAAGTTCTTGAAGTCATAATTGGTCCATGAGATTCTAATTTGTTTGCTGGCTTTGTTGTGTAGCTTCATTCATCATTGTCTTTTAAGATTAGTTGCATGCGTGCATTTTACTAGAGTTCTCGCACTACCAGATTTTTTTATAGATCTGGTTTGGCTAGAAGAAAGGTTTTAGAAAGGTTGCTTTTGGGTATATATAGATTTCAGTGGCTGAACCTTTCCCGCAGGAGTTACGTGTGTTCTATATTCTAATGCGATCCCCATTTTGGTGAGAGTGTAAATGGCATTTTGTTACAAAAATTTGTTATGCGATATGTAACAGTGTTTAAGGAATTTCAAAGCACGCTTTATAGAAGGATCAATTCACAAATATTTTTTTGGGGCGTTTGTTTATTTTGAATCAAATGGAATTTCAATGAATCACCAGGGAGAGACGAGAGGGGGGGTGGTCTTGGTTTGGTTCCACCATAGATAGCTGCGAAACTAATAAAACTTGGAGTAACGTTTGGGACATAGAAAAGTGCACAACTTTGTGCCATAATTTTGTTGCATGCGAGTTGTGATTGGTGTAAATGTGATTGTGGACCATGTAAGGATACACCTACACTAATCACAACTCACCACGTGGCGAGTTGTGGTACAAAGTTGTGCAATTTTCTGTATCCTGAGCATTACTCTAAAACTTGAGATTCTTGGGCTTGGTCAAGATTTTAGGAAGAAGTGCAAATGTGGTTACAAGCGTGCGTGCAAGTTCCACAATACTGGGAGTAAATTGAGTAGTAATTTGTATTGAATATTAAGGACAAAGTTTAGCTATTCAATAAAAGTGTAATTGTATTTTTAGTTCTTATATTTTGCACTTTTTTCATTTTGGTCCCTATATTTTATTTTTACCATTTTTAGTTCTTAAACCAATTAATGTCTGACATTTAAGTCTTTTCTACCACCCAATTAACGGCAAAAGCTAACATGACTGGCAGTGAAATAAAAAATAATATAATTACACATTAATTAATTAATTAAAAAAAAACTCATTAGTTTTTGGAAAGAATTAGCTGTTAATAATCCTCATGTTCTTCTTCTTCTTCAAAACATGAACTTCATGTTCTTCACCAAATCAAGACAAACCTAACTGGCGAACATTTATAATCAATCTCAACACAGAAAATTCTAACACATTCAACATTGAAACCTCTAGTAAATCAAACTCATAAATCCAAGAAATAGACTCATAAACCCATAACCAAATACTCTTTCACATTCATCCATACAAGGTTCATAAATCCAAGACCCACAACCTGTAAATACGAAACCAAACTCACCATCCTTGACCCAAATCTGCCATCAACAAAACCATCCTGCCGATCAAACCCATTTCCCAAAGCAGCAAACATCACCATCATCGCCGGAAAAACCCAGACCTATGGAAACCCATAAAAAACTGATTAAACTCACAACACTATTGTCGATCAAACCTAACCCTAAAAACCCAGAAAAACCTGATCAAACCCACACCACCATTGCTAATCAAACCCAGCCCCGAAAACCCAGAAAAACTCGACCAAACCCAAACCACCATCACCGATCAAGCCGGAAACACCTAGCCCCATGGAAACCCATAACAACTAGATCAAACCCACAAAACCATCGTCGATCAAGCTGGAAAAACCCAGCCCCACGAAAACCCAAAAAAAAAAACCGATCAAACCCACACCACCATCATCGATCAAACAACAGAGAGAGAGAGAGAGAGAGAGAGAGAGATTTAAGAGAGAGTGAGGGATCGAGAGCTTGAACAAAGCAAGAAGAAAAAGAAAGATACAAACACAAACATGCACCGTAAGAAAAAGAAAGAGAAAGAAAGGATCTGGAATTGAAATGGAAGAAGAAAAGCAAAGTTCATAAATTTATACAAAGTAAGTTTTTTAAAATGGTGGAGAGAGTTATTTTAAATATTCGATATTTTAAATTTCTGGGCAATCAAACATGTTTAGGGAAGAATATGAACAATCATATTCTTCCCAAAAACTAATGATTTTTTTTTAAATGTTTGTTTTTAATTTAATTAATAAATGTGTGTAATTATATTATTTTTTTTATTCCACTGTTAGCCACGTCAACTTTTGCCATTAGTTGGGTGACGGAAATGACCTAAATATCAGGTGTTAATTAGTTTAGGAACTAAAAATGGTAAAAAAAAAGTAATGACCAAAATGGAAAAAATGCAAAATGTAGAGACTAAAAGTGCATTTACGCTTTCAATAAAATAAACATTATTATATATTTTGAAAATTTAAACATTGAATTGTATGTTATTTATGTTTTTAACACACATTATCAAATTTTGTGTCAATCAAATTTTATTTACTATATGATTTATAAGTTTATATTTTATATATAATTTTAAACTATAAAAATTTACAATTTAAACAATTTATTGATAACATAGTTATTGATTTTTAATTTTCTAGAAATTTTACGAGCATAGAAGATGTAAAAAAATGTAATCCAACGGTAGATTTATCAAATTTACCTCTAATAAAAAGATATTAAGCAAAATTACCAATTTTATAGTTAAATTCTGTCCAAATATTAATAGCTTACCTTTTATCCTATCCCAGCTAAGAACAACACGGTGTGACAATCCAGGCCAGATCTCACGGTTCATGAAAAGGGACATGTGCTACCTACCAGGCTAAGAAAAGGGTTGTGCTAGCAGTCTAAAAAGAGTATGAAGTGCACATTTGAAAACCAATGGGTGGTGCTATTTTTGGAATGACAAATGGCCTCTTCCATATTTAGTTGGAATATTTTGGAATGACAAATAGCCTCTTCCATACAAGCTTATCATAAACATGGTCACTAGTTTCAATTACTAGTTTCATTCAATATCCTCTGGATTGGTGAGTCATCCTTGTAAGGTTGAATTTATTCAACCATCTAATTGACTTTATTCCGTGCCAAATTTGCTTGTAATTCAGCATTTAGTAACCCTGTATTTAGGTGGGATTGTTGTAAGGGTAGTGAGTGAGATAGTGTGAAGATTGCTCAAGAGTGTGCAAGAAAACAGAGAGTCGCGGCTGGGACTCGCGACTGGACTCGCGGCTTCAACCCGCCAGAATCTGCACACGTGCCAAGCATGCTGGAAGATGAACAGTCATGCTAGCTGGAGCACTACAGGACAAAACAGGACAACTGGCCATACGGTTAACTCGCGACTGGAACTCGCGACTTAGTCAAGCCGCGAGGTCAAGCCGCGAGCCACCCCTGTTTTGGAAAAACCTGACGTTTCGCATTCCACTCCTCTTCAGTATAAATACCCTTTTAACCCACGATTGAAAGAGAGCTTCCAGAGAGAATTTTGAGAGAGAAACCCTAAAGAAAAACCAGATTGTTTTACCCACAATCTCTACCTTAGAGTCTCATCAAAATCCCTCACTCTCTTCCTCTCCATTGTCAAATCCTTGAGAGGCCATTATACCAAACCTGGTTCTCACCATTATCATCTCTGTGAGACAGTCGTTTGGAGTTCTGGGAAGCAGTTAGGAAGGAGCCAATATTCATTGGTTGATGCTACGGTGTAGTAGCGGAATCCGGAAAGTTAGAAAAGAAAAAGGTTCGGCGCAACCTCGTTGGAGCAAGAAGCTTGGAGGGCTTAGGTGCATTGGGTAGATTAGGCTTGGAGGGTCTATTGCTGTCCTTGTATCCCAACTGTATTTTCTAGTGGATTGATTACCGCTTGGAGGGCGGCGGAGAGGTTTTTCGCCGAGGTCTTCGGTTTCCTCTTCGATAACATATCTGGTGTTATCGCTGTGTTTGCATCTTCCTTCCTCTCTATCTCTGCCTTTACATTAATCTGCTGTGGTGTATTTTGATGTGGCTTAGATAGTTGTTTAATCAATTCCTTGTTATAGCATATGTTAAGTTTCCGCACACTAGTTGTTTAACATATTGCATGTGTTGATTAAATTGATTTTTGGGGGTCTAAACGTTCAAAAGTGTTTTTGTACACGTTTTTGAACTTTCAATTGGTATCAGAGCGGGTACACTTGTTGTGGTTTAAATACCTAAGTGTGATCCTTGACCCCTTGTGTTTATTTGCCATGGATTGTGCTTTGTATGACTCTTTGCATGATTTGGTTGGTGATGAATGTAACATGCCACGTGTTTGTGAAAATGCCTCTATGAGTGTTAATCCTCATAAGTGTGATGACATGTTATTTGAATCTATGGGTGTTGTTGACAAACTCTTCAAGAAAAATGCTAAGAAGATTCAAAAGAATTTGAGCAAGTTATTTTGTGAAAAGGATGATTTGATTGCTAAGCTCAATGAATCCAACAAATTGGTTGAGAAATATAAAAAACTTGCTGAAATTTCTCTTGAAAAGCTGAAAGAGTTTGAATGTTTGAATATGGACTTGGATGCTAAACTTGTTTTGTCTAACAAACTTGTTGATGATCTTAAATGTGAAAATGAATCTCTTAAGATGCATGCCAAATGTTTGATTGCTGAACCTATTGTTAAAAAGGATGATAATGTTTGTTGCAATCATGTTGTGGTACCCGATTTTGTGCCTAGTGTGTGTTCTACCTTAAAGGACAAATCGGTGTACCTTCCTCCACATAAAAGAAATCAAAAGGTGGAGAGAAAGGCTGTTAAGTCAAAGCCTTCGTTTAGGTCTCAACCTAAGGCTTTGGATGGATCTAAGTTTGTTCCAACTTGCCACCATTGTGGTGTGATTGGTCATATAAGACCTCAATGTCATAAGTTGAAGAGGGAACAAAACCATGTTGCTAGATCCATTCCCAAAAAGCCTAGTGGACCTAAACACATTATTTGTCACCATTGTGGTACCTTTGGTCATCTAAGACCTCATTGCTCTAAGTTTCAAGCTCTTAAGAGAATCAAAAGAAAAGAGAAACTTGAGCTTTTTGGAAGTTGTGCTAAAAAGAGTAAACTGGATTTGAGTGAAAATAGCATGCTGTTAAAGAAAATGTTTAATGCTCTTAACTCCTTGACTATGTGCATCTCCGGTTCTTATTCTTCCAACCCTCGTCTCGCTTCTCTTGAGACACTCATTCCAAACAATCATTCCGTTTGGATGAGGAAGGGTTCCTATGGTTGAGCTTTTGCTCTTTTGGTCCTTGATCTAATTCTTTCGATCTTTGTAGGACCCTTCATGCATTAAATGTCATATCTTCATGCATTTTGTGCATCTTGCATTTATTTGTATGCATTGTTTTGTTTTTGATCTTACTTTTATGTTTCTATTTTGTGTGAGTAAAAATCCAAAACCACATAAAGAGTGAAAAAAAAAAAAAAAAATTCAAAAAGTTTGATCGTATATGTTTGAGCACATATCACATGTGAGTTTGGCCTTGTACCTTTGTACAAATGGCTTTGTGCATTTTCGAGCTTAGCTTGTTATTTTTGCACTTATATCTTTGTGGGAAAAATCTTGACATCTTTGTGTGATTGTTGTAAATCGATCTTCAAGCTTGTCATGAACGATTTGTCAATAGTCATGTTGGTTTTGATACATGCGTAGACTTGTGCTTATATCTCTTCCCACTCTTTTATCTTTATTGCTTAAAGAGCTCAATAAATGTAAATCTCAAAATGAAAAGAGATAATGAGCTGCAAAAGCCGTCGCACATACTAGTATTCGACTAGGAAAAAGGGAAAGCGACTTATATGAAAATGTATGATGCCCAAAAAGCCAAAGGCTTGTTCATCAAATTGAAATATCAAAAATTTCAGGCATCAATCTCAAAAATGAGATGTATTGCTCAAAATGAGTTGTATTGATTCAAAATGATCAAATGATATGAATTGTAAGAAGCCAAATGAAAAGCTTCAATCTTATGTAATCATTTTCTTGTGGGAGGTCATATATGTTCACTTCTATAATTGAGATATACCACTTGACTTAGTACTAGTTGTGTATGACTTGATTGAATTGATCATTGAAGCTTCATTCTAGACTAAGGACTATTCCACACTTGATACACACACATAACACACTTGCCTTATGTTCAATGAATGTCTTATTCATTTGTTAGATTGTACTTGTCTAAATGTGATGTGTGTGTGCTCAATCTTATATGGATTAATCCAAAAAGATTTTTGATCATTTTATATGTTTTTGGAAGTGATTTTTATCACTTTTTGTGTTTATGTTTAGTGCTTACTTTGTTTTTCAATGTTTAAACATGTTCTGAATTGAAAAACAGGTGTCAGAGTTTTTCGCGGCTCAGCTGGCGACTCGCCAGTCGCGAAACTCCAGTCGCGAGCTCATCCAGAAGCTTTTGGCGACTCACTCGCGGCTTGCTCGCGGCTCACTCGCGACTCGCGAAGATTTTCGCGGCTGAAACTCGCGGCTCGCGGCTGAAACTCGCGGCTTGCTCGCGACTGAACCTCGCGACTCGCCCAGTCGCGAAACGCCCAGAAACAGCTTTTTAAAGGGCTTTTTGTGGGAAACTTGTTTTAAACTTCTCCCATCCTCTCTAAAACCCCTCTTTCAATATTTTTACATCAAAACCCAACCAATTTGAATGGTTTTTCAATCCATTAACATCTCTAAGGTTATTATAAACTCTTTTCATTGATTTTGATCCTTAGATTATGTTTTGGAGAGTTTTGTGCTCTTGGTTGGGATTTTTATCATAGGGGTTGGGAAAACTTATTTTCTGTCAATTTTCTTCTTGGGATTGGTTTCTTTTGTTGATATGCATTGGATGTTGGCCCCTTGTGGCAGAAAGAACATGTATTAAGGGTGGATTTCATGATGTTCATGCATTGTTTCACATTTTTGTTCATAGTGTGCATGCTAGGTGTTTGATAAAATGCCTCTTATACATTTTCTCGCTTGTTTGAACTCCGATGAGTACCAAACTTTGGGGTTTCTCATGTTTCCTCATTAGGAACATGTTTGGTTCATTGGTTGTGTATTTAACACACCTTGCCCCACATGTGCATTTTTCTTGCATTGGTCATACATTGCACTTAGCCACCTCTTGCACACACCTTTGCTACCCTTGTCATGCATTGGTCTTGACCTTGCTGTTTCATCCTAGCATGTCATGCTTACCTTATGCTTTGTAGCATGTTACTTTGTCTTAGGTTTGAGCTTCTTTTTCTCATTCATCTTGCACCCCTCATGCATCATTAGCATTGTTCATACCTTCATCTCTTGCCCTCGTTTCTTCTTGACCCTTTGTCTATTCCTGACAAAAAGGGGGAGAGTATACTCTAGAGTATGTTTCGGAGTATTTTGTCATTTCTATATGACTCTTGTGCACATTTGTAGGGGGAGAGATATTCCATAGGGGAGATGCATATACCAAGGGGGAGAAGACATTGTGTTAACTAGAAAACCTTGTTCTGTTTGTTTTCTTGTTGGCTTTATGGTGCTTTATGTTATGCTTTGCTGTTCTCATTGCATCATGTTTGTGCTTTGGACATGCATATATCCCTATGTTATTATGCTTCATTGAATGCATGTTCAGATGATCATTTGCTTTGCTATGTGATCATTGTAGTCATTTCTATACTTGTTATATTATACTTGTCATTTATTACTTGCTTTACCTTGAGGGTCTAATGTGTTTTGTGCAAGTGTTTCAGGTTACAAGTATATATGTTCCAAGTGCATCACAGCTTCTCATCATTTTGAAGGGGAGAAACTTTAAGCACTTTTAGTTTATATTGTTTAAGTTTTTATTCAATATAATGTGATTTGTACCCATATGCTTATGTAAGCTTTCAGGGTTATTGTTTTATGCATAGTTTGTAGGCCTTGTGGTTTGTACCATGCTTAAGTGCAGCCTTTATGCTATGTGAAATCAGTATTTTAAATCTAAATGTTCTGCATTGTGGTTTATGTACTGTCACTCTTGTGCCCTTGTAGGATTGTTCCTAGATGCATATGCCATGTGAGCTATGCATTGGTTGAGTGTTGAGCATACAAGTGTCTTGCCTTGTGCTTGTTAACTTGTATGTCTTTGTGTTCATTCCAAGTGTGAATGAACACTGTGATCACCACTTTGTGGTGGTGTTCACTTGGTTGATCAAGCCATGATTTGTTCATTAACTCCATCTTATGCTTGATCTCTTTTTGCCTGTTTCATATGCATTAATAATTTTCTGCTTACAATGATCATGGTGTATTGTTGTGTTTCAGGAGTTTATGTTCATATGATTCAAGTGCTTCACAGCTTCTAGAATTAGGTGTGAGTGAGTTTTGATCAACTGTTCCCAACTCACATGTTAAGTCTAGAGTCTGTTTTAGGGTTTTGTCACGGAATAGCCAAAGGGGGAGATTGTAAGGTTGAATTTATTCAACCATCTAATTGGCTTTATTCCGTGCCAAATTTGCTTGTAATTCAGCATTTAGTAACCCTGTATTTAGGTGGGATTGTTGTAAGGGTAGTGAGTGAGATAGTGTGAAGATTGCTCAAGAGTGTGCAAGAAAACAGAGAGTCGCGGCTGGGACTCGCGACTGGACTCGCGGCTTCAACCCGCCAGAATCTGCACACGTGCCAAGCATGCTGGAAGATGAACAGTCATGCTAGCTGGAGCACTACAGGACAAAACAGGACAACTGGCCATACGGTTAACTCGCGACTGGAACTCGCGACTTAGTCAAGCCGCGAGGTCAAGCCGCGAGCCACCCCTGTTTTGGAAAAACCTGACGTTTCGCATTCCACTCCTCTTCAGTATAAATACCCTTTTAACCCACGATTGAAAGAGAGCTTCCAGAGAGAATTTTGAGAGAGAAACCCTAAAGAAAAACCAGATTGTTTTACCCACAATCTCTACCTTAGAGTCTCATCAAAATCCCTCACTCTCTTCCTCTCCATTGTCAAATCCTTGAGAGGCCATTATACCAAACCTGGTTCTCACCATTATCATCTCTGTGAGACAGTCGTTTGGAGTTCTGGGAAGCAGTTAGGAAGGAGCCAATATTCATTGGTTGATGCTACGGTGTAGTAGCGGAATCCGGAAAGCTAGAAAAGAAAAAGGTTCGGCGCAACCTCGTTGGAGCAAGAAGCTTGGAGGGCTTAGGTGCATTGGGTAGATTAGGCTTGGAGGGTCTATTGCTGTCCTTGTATCCCAACTGTATTTTCTAGTGGATTGATTACCGCTTGGAGGGCGGCGGAGAGGTTTTTCGCCGAGGTCTTCGGTTTCCTCTTCGATAACATATCTGGTGTTATCGCTGTGTTTGCATCTTCCTTCCTCTCTATCTCTGCCTTTACATTAATCTGCTGTGGTGTATTTTGATGTGGCTTAGATAGTTGTTTAATCAATTCCTTGTTATAGCATATGTTAAGTTTCCGCACACTAGTTGTTTAACATATTGCATGTGTTGATTAAATTGATTTTTGGGGGTCTAAACGTTCAAAAGTGTTTTTGTACACGTTTTTGAACTTTCAATCCTCACCCATTATGCTTTCTACAGGAATTCCACAAGAGAGTCATTAGGGACTAAATTGACATATTTTGACATATGGGGCAAATGTTAGAGACTAAAATGGTAATTAAACTTTAATATAATTAGTTGTTTATGAACAAAATTAAAATTATCATTTCTTAATACAAATTAATTTCAATAAGGATGTTGTGCAAAATGTCTTAGTTACACCCTCCAAACAAATATTGACACATTAGATTTTTCAAATAAAAACATGGTGCCTAATACACACAATAATAATCCATTGAAAACCAATATTATTTATTATTTATTAAAAAAAGAAGAAAACAAAAACAAAAGCTATTAAAATATGTGTGAATACATTGACCCACCAGAGCGGTGAAGTAAAATGTGGTAATTATTATGTTTTTTTTAGTCTTAGTAGGCATTGGACTACTTCTCTACGAGGTATTGTATTCATACGACAAAAGTAGTTTTTTATTTGCTTTTTTTTTTAATAATAAAAATTTGGATATATATATGTATTTCTTTTTTTTTTTTTTATGAGAGATTATATTTGTTTTTAATAGGTTGCTATTGTTTGTATTAGATATTATGCTTTTATTTTTAAAACATTCCGGTCTGTCAGTATTTTATAGTTGGTATAAATAAGACTAGGGTTATCCAAATATTAGATGTATTTTTTTTTATATATAATTTTTTTAGGGAGTTTCAACCTATGATATTTGCTTCTAGTGATTGTATTCTTTATTATCAAACCAAGACACTAGTCGGTTTTTAGTGTAGGTGGGAACCTCGGATTTTTTATGAGTTAATCGAAATCTACTAAATGTGGCTTTAAATGAAAGTCAGTGTGTTGAAAAAAAATATATACATAATTATTTTAGAACTAATTTGTATTGTCTACCCTAAAAAAAATATCGAACACCTTGACTTGATAATCCCAAGAATTTGGGTTCAACAAAAATAATATTCGCCTCCCAAACATAATCTTAAACCTCTTACAAAAATAATAATAATAAAATAAAATAAAATTAGCCAAAATAACAACAAATTAACAAAATTTTCAAAAAAAACTCATTAAAACAAAAAATAAAAACCCCTAATTATTTAGATTCGTAACTCATTCAGCTCATTTCATAAATCTTTTTTTAAAGAACCCCTTGTGGGGATCGGCCCAAAATAACATGCTGGCTGGGCCCCAGGCCCATCCAAGGACGCAGCCCGTCCAAGGAGTCAGCGTGGCTCAAGCAATCCTTATTCAGGCCCATTGGGGCAAAGAGAACATGTCCGAGAAGTAATTTCTCCTCGGATATTGCAAATTCCAGAGCAAAGGTACATCCTAGCCACTATAGTCCATCTTCCAAATACGTAAAAAGGAAGGAAACCCGAAATATCTCAAAAAAGGCTGTCACCACCACATTAAATGCATTACAACTACTCTTCTGGCCGCATTAATGAAGAGAAGACCCCTGAACAGTGCTACCTTGGCTACCGCAACTCACAGAATTGAGAGGGGTGTTTGATAGGATAGCTGCTCAAGTGGGGGTTTAGATGATCAACAAGTGTAAAGCCCAGATGATATGAAAGGGCCTATATAATATGTAAAAGTCCCCCAAGAGAGAGGACGGTGAAAAGAAGAAGAAGGAGAGAATATTGTAGAGAAGCCTCACTGCATTAATTGATATCTATTAATCAAGTTCTTAGCCTTATCATTTCGGGAGACCTTTCTACAGAGTGGCATTTTCGTTCTTGTTTGTGTATTCCCTTAACCCATGCATCAAACCGTTTAAACTAACTGAAACCGAGTTCTTTAACCCATACTCTACAAAAATTCATTGTGTGGGACCTTTTGGATCAAGACTTAAGCGACAAGGATTGGGTTGCCAAATTGTTCTCCTACAATTGGCGCCATCTGTGGGAGAACTTAAGTGTTGGCAAGTGCAACGGTTAGGCATGGCAAAATTAGGTCCACACCAGGGGAATCCCCACCAAGCTGACCTTCAACTGACTGAACCTGTTGGCTCTCAACGGCAAAATAATCCTCCCAACCCGGGAACAAATCTAGGCAATGGAAGGAATCATGAGGAAAGCGTACATACTACCCAGACCAGCCAAAGCCGTATCCAAATAGGTAGTCGTGCATCCCAAAGGCATAACGATCATCAGGCCATGCAACGAGAGATAGAAGACCTGAAAAGAAAGCTGCGCCATGCACGGCGAAAGCAATCTCCCTCCAGTTTAGATGCGTCCTCTAATGAGGAGGAAGAGGATGTCAGCTATAGACGGAGGTCGAGAACTCCCCCGAGCAAAACTTTTTCTTACGAGAAAGAGGTGCGCCCTGCACGAAGGTATGAGAGCCCATCTAACAAAGGATTGGGTAATGACGCCATGAACAAGGCATTGGATCAGATCTCCAAATCACCCTTCGTGCACAAGATCGAAGGGGCTAAATTACCCCGACATTTTAATCAACCAACGTTTGCCATCTACAATGGCCGAGCAGACCCGGTCGAGCACGTGAGCCAGTTCAACCAAAGAATGGCCATTCACTCCCAAAATGAGGCTCTGATGTGCAAAATTTTTCCATCCAGCTTGGGGCCAATGGTAATGAGATAGTTCAACAGCCTGAAGAAAAATTCCATAGGCTCCTATAAGCAGCTCACTCAGGCTTTTTGTTCCCGCTTTATTACAAATAGCAGAGTCCCTCGACCCCTAAGTTCATTGTTGTCCTTGTCTATGCGTGAGGGAGAGACCCTAAAGGCATATTCAGATAGGTATTGGGAGATGTATAACGAGTTAGATGAGAACCACGATGATGTCGCTATCAGCACATTCAAAAGCAGTCTCCCTACCAAGCATGGCTTAAGGAAATCTCTCACTGGTAAACCCGTTGCTAACGTTCATCAGTTGATGGATAGGATTGACAACTACAAAAGGGTGGAAGAAAATCAGCTACAAGGAAAAGGAAAGGAGAAGATCATTCCCCCCAAAAGGAATGATTTTAGGTTGGAACGATATAACCATAACCAGCCGATGAGAGATTTTTTGAGACAGGCTGGACAAAGCAACATGCAAACGGTTAATGCCATGTTCAAAGAGCCAGTACAGCAAGTTCTGGAGAAAGTCAAGAACGAACCCTTCTTCAGATGGCCGGGAAAAATGGCTGGGGACCCTTCGAAACGTAACCAGAACCTGTATTGTCATTATCATCAGGATCATGGGCATGCCACTGAGGATTGCAGGAATCTATGGAACCACCTAGATCAGCTGGTCCGAGAAGGAAAGTTACGTCACCTTTTGCACCCCTTAAGCGGTCATCTGGGCCAGGCAATGCAAGAACCTCGAAAAGACGTATCATTAAGACCTCCCACGGGAACGATACACGTCATCCTCGTCGCTCCAGGAAGAACCGGCTTATTTCCTTCCAGGGTGTTTTCCGTAGCTCGGCTCTTTGCCGAGGACAGGGAAAGAGAATGTAAAAGGTCTAAAAAGGGAAGCCCTTTAATATTAGGATTCTCGGACGAAGATAAAAGGGGAACTATCCAACCTCACGACGATGCCTTAGTAATTACGCTGAGAATCGGAGGTTTCGATGTGAAGAAGGTACTGGTAGACCCGGGCAGCGTGGTAGAGGTAATGTACCCTGATCTATACAAGGGGCTGAACTTAAGGCCGGAGGATTTGACGGCTTATGACTCTCCCCTTATCAACTTCGAAGGGAAGACAGTTGTGTCAAAAGGGCAGATCAGATTACCCATCCAGACCGGGTCAGAGGTGGTGGAAGTGGACTTTATCATGGTCGATGCCTACTCGCCCTACACAGCAATAGTAGCCAAGCCATGGATCCATGCCCTAGAAGCCGTGTCTTCCACACTTCACCAAAAGGTAAAATACCCGTCCAGAGGCCAAGTGGAAGAAATTCGTGGAGATCAGGCCATGGCTAGGCAGTGTATGGTGGCCGTCATCTCACGTCGGCCCAAGGCCAAGTCTTCGGCTTCTGAAAACTTATAGCAACCAGCTACCTCGGCAGGGCCAATTAGTGGGCCAGCCGAGGAGATAAGGTGTGAAAGTTTGGAAAGGTTTATCGTTGACAATGACCCAAAGAGATTTTTCCAGGTCGGCTCGGAGTTGCCTCCTCAAGAAAAAGAGGAACTGGTCCGGTTTTTGAGGAGAAATGTTGATGTGTTTGCGTGGGATGCTTATGATGCCCCGGGGGTTGACCCTGGTCTCATTTTTCATCACTTGAATGTTAACCCATCTTCCATTCCAAAGAAGCAACCACCCTGACGTCCCTCAAAAGAACATGCTAGTGCCGTTAGAGACGAAGTGACGAAGCTGAAAAAGGCAGGGGCTATCAAAAAAGTCTTTTACCCCGAATGGCTGGCAAATACGGTGGTGGTAAAAAAGAAAACAGGGAAGTGGCGAGTCTGCGTGGACTTCACAGACTTGAACAAGGCATGCCCGAAAGACCCATTCCCGTTACCTCGAATTGACCGATTGGTAGATGCGACTGTAGACCACCCTCGAATGAGCTTCCTGGACGCCTTCCAAGGCTATCATCAGATACCATTGGCACTAGAGGATCAGGAGAAAACAACGTTCATGACACCCGTCGGAAACTACCACTATAAGGTGATACCTTTCGGACTAAAGAACGCAGGATCAACCTACCAAAGGATGATGACCAGAATGTTCGAACCTCAACTAGGCAAGGTTATTGAAGTTTACATAGACGATATGGTGGTAAAAAGTAAAGTGGTATCCGAGCACGTGAAAGACTTGGAGATCATCTTTGGCATCTTAAGGGAGCATAAGTTGCGGCTCAATGCTTCCAAATGTTCATTTGGGGTCGGATCTGGGAAATTCCTAGGCTATATGGTAACTCACAGAGGAATAGAGATAAACCCAGATCAAATCAAGGCGATTAATAGCCTACAGACTCCTCGGAATCCGAAAGAAGTACAGAAACTCACTGGAATGATCGCAGCGTTGAACAGGTTCATATCACGATCTGCAAACCGATGCCGACCTTTCTACCTTTTAATAAATAAGTGGAAAGGGTTTGAGTGGATGGAGGATTGTGTCCTGGCCTTCCAGCAACTCAAAGAATACTTGTCGCGACCACCCATCATGTCTAGCCCTGAGGCGGATGAGGTACTGTTCGCATACATAGCAGTAGCCCCTCATGCTGTAAGCCTGGTACTGATACGGGATGATAATGGAATACAACGACCAGTGTATTACGTAAGTAAATCATTACATGAGGCTGAAGTGCGCTACTTGCCATTGGAGAAAGCAATTCTGGCAGTAGTGCATGCCACGCGAAAACTCCCTCATTACTTTCAGGCACACACGGTCATTATTCTAACCCAGCTTCCCCTTCGATCGGTGCTCCGAAGCGCCGATTACACAAGAATGATCGCCATGTGGAGTGCACTTTTGGGGGGCCTTTGATATTAAATACATGCCTAGGTCCTCTATCAAGGGTCAAGTCCTCGCGGACCTAGTCACAAAATTCGCTGAACCCTCTATAGAAACAATAACGGAGAAGGAAGACATGGATGGAAAATCGGTTGGCACAATCTTAGCACGGGAGATCTCGCGTTGGAAAGTCTACGTGGACGGCACGGCCAACCAAAAAGGATCGGAAATTAGGCTAGTTCTAATATCGCCTGAAGGTATTGCCATTGAAAAATCGCTAAGACTCGGGTTCTCGGCTACGAACAACGAGGCCGAGTACGAAGTTTTACTTCAAGGAATGATGATGGTTCAAAAATTGGGCAGAAAGGCAGTGGAAGCATTCTCGGACTCCAAATTGGTAGTTGGCCAAGTAATGGGTGAGTTAGAAGGTAGAGATGCTAGAATGCAAGAGTATCTTAGTCGAGTCAAACGCCTGCAATTAGACTTTGAATCCTTCAATCTGATGCATGTTTCCAGAAGTGGGAACACACATGCAGATTCGCTGGCCACTCTTGCCACGTCCTCTGCACATGATCTGCCACGAATGATCCTTGTTGAGGATTTATGCCAGACAAGTTCAACCAGAAGAGACACAGCTCGGATCCATCAAATTAGAAAGAATCCCAGCTGGATGGATGCTATAATGAACTTCCTCAAAGACGATACGTTACCAGAAGGAAAACTGGAGGCCGAGAAGATACGGAGGAATGCTCCTCGGTTCTGGTTGTCCTAGGACCACAAGCTATACCGGCGCTCCTATTCTGGCCCATACCTATTATGTATACACCCAGAGGAATCCGAATCCTTGCTCGAAGAACTACATGAGGGAGTTTGTGGAAGTCACACAGGAGGAAGATCGCTAGCACATAGGGCACTTATCCAAGGGTACTGGTGGCCAAACATGCAGAGCAAGACCCAAGAATATGCAAAGAAGTGTGATCAATGCCAGAGATTTGCCCCAAATATCCACCAACTGGGGGGAGTCCTTAACCCCCTCTCCAGCCCCTGGCCGTTTGCTCAGTGGGGTCTTGATATTGTCGGCCCTTTCCCTAAAGCAGCAGGGAATAAGCGGTACATAATAATCGACACCGATTATTTCACCAAATGGGTAGAGGCTGAACCTTTGGCCAACATCAGGGACGTGGATGCCAAGAGATTCATTTGGAAAAACATTATTACGTGCTTCGGAACTCCTCACACCCTCATTTCGGACAACGGTCTTCAGTTTGATAGTAACAACTTCAAGGAATACTGCTGCGACTTTGGGATCACAAACCGATATTCCACTCCTGCATATCCCCAAGGAAACAGGCAAGCTGAGGCCATGAATAAGGTCATAGTGAACGGGCTGAAAAAAAGGTTGGATGATGCAAAGGGGAGATGGGTGGAGGAGCTCCCCCACGTTTTATGGACCTATCGAATGATGCCGCGACGGTCAACGGGCGAAACTCCTTTTTCAATGACTTATGGGGCCGAGGCCGTACTCCCAATCGAGAACAGCTTCCCCACATTGAGGTCTAGCACTTTTATCCCAAAAAACAATGACGAGTTAGTGGGGAAAAACCTAGACTTAGCTGAGGAAAAAAGGGAAAAAACGATGATACATATGGCCTGTTATCACCAGAAGTTAAAGCAGGAGTATGATGTTAATGTAAAGCTGCGGCCTTTGAGTCCAGGCGACCTAGTGATGAGGAAGATTCTCGGTAGCGCTAAGAACCCTTCCTGGGGCAAGCTGGAACCCAACTGGGAAGGACCGTATCGCATCACATCTGTGGTCGGAATAGGTGCTTATTACCTAGAAGACTTAGATGAAAAGACTGTGCCTCGCCCGTGGAATGTAAATAATTTAAGAAGATATTATTATTAATGAAAACAGCTCTGCCTATGTTTTGTTCCATGATTATCGCATACCTATTGGTCCATTTCCATCTCTACAAGTTTTAAACAGAACCTAAGTCCAGCATGGTTCCTCGGACCACATACTTAGGGGAAATAAACAGCTTATGGCATCTATACAAGTTTTAAACAGAACCTAAGTCCTACATGGTTCCTTGAACCACAGGCTTAGGGGAAATTAACAACTTAGGACCCTTGTGCAACTTTAAGGTACGTTCGTAGCTTAGTATGATAACATCTATTGTTCTAAATTCATCGCACGGCACTGCCTTTTCTCATTTGTTTATGCTGGTAGAATCTTAAGTATTGTTGCAAACATCAATTAAGGGAGCAGCAACATTAATTTTGAACAAAGTAATAAAATTATATCACCATTGGTCTTAAATACAAAAAGAGAAATGGGAGAAAGAACATTCTATATTAATAAGCTGAGAATAATACAAATGGAGGTCTTTACAAAAGAGAAAAAGATAAGACAACTCCCATTTTAAAGAAAATACAAAAAAAAAAAAAAAAAAAAAAAACCTAGAAGCAAAGCCTCAGCAAGAGGATTCTCTTTTTGCTCTGGTTGAGGAGGAGGAATCTCTTTGGCTTGAGAATCTGCCCCAAGACCCTCGAAGACGGACTCCTTGGCAGGATCCCTAGCCTTATCAAGCAAAGGGATGGCATCAGGAATAACCAAGGCCTGCTCAGAAGCTTCAGGGGCGTCATCAGGGATCTCTCGGATCTTAGGAGGGAAGAAGACCTTCTCGGGCAACCTCAAGGCCGAGTCTGCAGGAACCCCTGCAGCATCAAGGGCATGAGCCCATGAGATGCTGCAGTAATCCCTGCATACCTCCGGAAGCTCCTCAGAGAGCCTGGCTTCAGCCTCCTCCGCCCCAAGCTAATAAGAAGCCTTCTTTTCAGCCTCGGTTGCTTCCCGAACTAGTTGAGTCTCTTCTTTAGCCAACCGAACCTCCTCCTCAGCTTTCTGTAACGCGGCCTTGAGATCCAACATTGTTTGCCTTTCAGTGGCAAGGCTGGTCTCAGTCACAAACAATTTTTGGCGCTGGTCCTTGGCTTGGGTTTCAGCGTTCTTTAATCCGGCCAGGGCGCTCTTGCGGCCTTTCTCCGCCTCTTTGAACTTCTCCGAGAGTTCCAAATTCTCCTACTTGAGGGACCCTACAGATTTCTCCACCTTAGCACAAGACTGAGCCTCAGCTTCAGCCAAATTGCGGTTGTTGCGGCAATACTCCTCGACCACAAACACCTGCTGAGTAATTTGCCCACAAAACAACAAAACAATATCTTAGAATGCGATAAGGTCTAATAATTTTATGAAAGGTTAGAAGAGTTACTTTACCATTGCAAGGTCCCTCTTGAGGGATAGAAAGAGCTCAGGCTGAGAGAATCGTTTGTAGGCCTCCATGTCCGGGGAAGGAGCACTGACTGCTCTAGGGCCTCCGCTATATATCCTGCTCGGCCCCTATTGTATTCTCAGACCGAGGCAGTGTAGGGAATGGCGACCCCGTCTACCTCGAGCTTCGGGCTCCAAGTGCGTAGATTAACATGCACTTCAGCCCGGTTCTCTTCCCCCCGGCTTTCTACGGAGGGAGCCCTTTTATTCTTCTGCTCCCGGGTGGTTTTTTGCTGCTTGCCTGGGCGGGGGACCACCTCGCCTTCCTTAAGGGTTTCCACCGGCCTTTTCTTCTTTAGGTCCGGGTTAACCTTTAGGCCAAGATCAGAAGGAGGCTGAGGAGCAACTGGAGGAAGAACAGTGGTCTATGATCGAGCTGGCGCCTTTGATGATTGACCCTTGCCTCGGGTAGCCATCAACTCTCGAAGGTTTTTTCCTTTGTTGGAAGCCATGCTATCTACCTCGTCGTCTGAGGAGTCTTCCGAGCAGGTTATAATAATTGGGGCGCCGACTACAGAATTTCGATCCTGCTCTCCCTTAGGGTCTGAAAGCTCAATCAAAGGAGCTTTGGGAATCTCCTCTTCAAAATAGAACTCGTCTATCTCCTCCTCAAGAGAAAGACGAGATGATTCAGTCTCTCCTTCAACTTGCGCAGCAACTTCAAGGTTGTCTGGTGGAGGCAATTGCGCAACTGGTGGAGGATTCCAAACGCCAGGTAACACGACTGGCTTGAGATCTTGTCGGCCCAAAAACTTGGGCTTGGACACGTCAATCCTAGCTAACCTCGGACTACCAGCTCTTATGGCATGGCCAATGTCTTGGAAAGCGCGGGATAGGGGTTGGTAGCCCAAAACCAGATGAGCCGCGCGTAGTTGCCCGTCATCGTTCACGTAGATTTCTGACCTCAAAAGATAGTTTAAGCCCGGAACGTTCACGTGGTTCAGCCGAGGAGCAACTTAAGCTCTATCTGCAAAATAGCCAAGGAGGAGATTATGGTTAGGTTATAAATTTTTTCGATTCTTAAGCAAAAAAAAAAAGGGAAATGAATCTAAAGAGCTAAACCCCCTCCCTAAAGGATTGGCCCTAGAGGCGCCGCACCTAGAATTCTTGCCCGAATTGGACAATGAAAACTATCGCTCCACTCTTTTGAGGCAATGAGGAAATCATCCTTCATAGTCTTATTAGATATGGGGAGGCAAGAGATTAGCCTAACGACCTCGGACTGAGATTTAAGATAATACCCCCCCTTCTCGATGTAGTGGCACTCGTACAGATGAACCACATCGTGCCAGGTAATGCCTAGACCCATCTGCTCGTTCAAGGCATCTATGCTGCCTAATATCCTGAACATGTTTGGAGCACACTGATGCGGTGTCAACCTATGGTGGAACAAGTAGTCTCGGGTAATCCTACGCATGGGGAGTGTCATTCCTCCCTCTATAAAAGCAATCATGGGAATGACGACTTGACCCACGTCTCTATCTGTTAATACTCCTTCTGGGGGACAGTACTGCAGAACCACACCCGATGGGATATGATATCTTGCCCTAAAAGCCTCCATGGCAGCCGGGGTATCTACTAGATCCTTGAATCTATCCATCTAAGTTAAACTGGAGGGATGGAAAGAAAACCGAGATGAAAACTGAAAGCCGAGGAGAA
The DNA here is from genome assembly GCF_932294415.1 of Quercus robur. Lineage (NCBI taxonomy): Eukaryota > Viridiplantae > Streptophyta > Magnoliopsida > Fagales > Fagaceae > Quercus > Quercus robur. Next base: position 44,503,794 of record NC_065541.1, read on the forward strand.
ATTTGAAGCAACGAAGCAAGCAGAACTTACGGGTGTCCTCACAAACAACCACCAAGACGTTTGTAAATCTTTTCGAGGAAGGATGCTTTGCAAAAACGGCTACAGAAATGTGAAGGTCAGAATTGTTCGTGAATCTCTGGGCGCTGGAGTTCTCTGGACTTCTTATGTGCTAGTAAAAAAGAAAAACGAGTCTCTTTAGGGCTTTATATATCCAGGGGGAAAAAGGAAATCACTCCCGCTTAAGAATTCTGGGAAGAATGTCAGCCGTTGGATCCACGCCTCGACGTTGGATAAGGGAGACATGAAGCCGCCTGGAGTAAATAGTCGCGCCTCGTAAATTGTAGCGCGTCAAAAGTAACTGCCCCCACACGTGTGAATCAGGTGCTAATTAATTCCATTCTTTGTAATGTCAAAACCCCGCTTTTCTCCTCGGAAGGAGATCAAAAACCGGAGTTTTAGGGGCTATTGTGGGGACCGGTCCAAAATAATATGCTGGTTGGGCCCCAAGCCCGTCCGAGGAGTCAGCGTGGCCCAAGCAATCCTTATTCAGGCCCACTAGGGCAAAGAGAACATGTCCGAGGAGTAATTTCTCCTTGGATATTGCAAATTTCGGAGTAAAGGTACATCCTAGCCACTATAGTCCATCTTCCAAATACTTAAAAAGGAAGAAAACCTGAAATATCTCAGAAAAGGCTGCCACTACTACATTAAATGCATTACAACTACTCTCCTGGCTGCATTAATGAAGAGAAGACCCCTGAACAGTGCTACCTTGACTACCGCAACTCACAGAATTAAGAGGGGTGTCTGATGGGACAGGTGCTCAAGTGGGGGTTTGGATGATCAATAAGTGTAAAGCCCAGATGATATGAAAGGGCCTATATAATATGTAAAAGTCCCCCAAGAGAGAGGACGGTGAAAAAAAAAAAGGAGAGAATACTGTAGAGAAGCCTCACTGCATTGATCGATATCTATTAATCAAGTTCTTAGCCTTATCATTTCGGGAGACCGTTCTACAGAGTGGCATTTTCGTTCTTGTTTGTGTATTCCCTTAACCCATGCATCAAACCGTTTAAACTAATTGAAATCGAGTTCTTTAACCCATACTCTACAAAAATTCATTGTGTGAGACCTTATGGATCAAGACTTGAGCGACAAGGATTGGGTCTCCAAATTGTTCTCCTACACCCCTAATTCCATTTTTCCTAAAAAGAGATAATAAAAGACATACTATTGTCATGGGTTCTCTTTAGGGGCGGCAACTCTCCACAACTTTGCAGTAGTAGCAGTTCTACTTTCTTCAACGGCTCGACTCGAAGTTGCAACATGTATCATTAATTGCTTTCTCTTTGTCTCTCTCTTTTTTATCTTCTCTATCATTATTTCAGATTCATTCTCACTTTATTATTCTTATCTCAGTATTCTCAGTTCTTTCTTTATCTTTCATTAGTCATTTTTTACTTTTTTTGTCAAATTTGTTAATAAAAGAAAATTGTAAAATTTTATATATTTACATTTTTTTTTTAATGTGATGCCAATATATTTAAGTTATTTTATTTATTAGATTTTGTATAATTTACAATTTTTACTAACTATCCTAGAAAAAATTTCTAGAACGATCAATACCAAATACCCATCCAAACTTACCCCACCCACTTGACTTGGACAGGATTGTTGGAGTTGACTATTTTTGACAGTGGTGATAGTTGATGATAGGTCCAGTAGTTCAAAACCCACTTCAAATCAAGGTTTTCAGACTTGGACCGTTCATTGAACCGTAAAAGTGAGAGGTTTAAGGTTTTTGAGGTCAAACTAAGGTCGAACTGTGATGATGTCATAATTAATTTAATAATTAATTAAAGCCTAAATATAGATATTAAATTTATAAAACTAGCAAAATTGACAATATATCTATATATGTGAGGGAAATTTAATGATTTTCAAACATATATTTAATAATTAAATAAGAAAGTTAACAAAATAAAATAATAACCATGAAAACATTAAAATTTATGATTAATTTTTGAAGTAAAGTTGAATATCTTTGAAGGATTTTAATTATAATTTTTTTTATTCCTTGTAAGAGACGGATAATTTAATTAAGTAGAATAAAATTGTGTTAAGTTTTTTTTTTTTTTTTTTTTAAATTGCTAAGGGGTTGGACTGCATGATTCCCATCGGTTCGTGTGGTCCAACCCCGGTTTTAGGGGTTCACGGAATTAACAAAAAAAACCGGTTCTTTAGGCTTAAAAAATCGGTTTTCATCCCGGTTCCCAATTTTTACGGTTCGACCTCTCAATCCGGTCCGGTTTTGAAAACCTTGCTTCAAATAGGTTGAGTACTGGTTATTCTACTTGGGAATTCGACCAAATTAATAGACCAATTCAATGACAAATGTATTGCCAACTAGAGTTTCACCTAAACGTAGTCAAAATTTTGAGATCTCAAATCAGATCTGCTAGAGATCTTGAGATATCTTCCTCTCCCCCCGTTGTTAATGCTCATTGTCATCATCTTTAATAGGTTTCAATCGAATCCAATTGCCACTTGTGCACGCCTATTGGGTTAAGTTGCCACTTTTGCTCAGTCGATTACGAGTTTCATCCTCCCTCACTTGATGTGATTGGTTGGAGTCCAAACCTAATTGGTGAACACCCCTTCGCCCCCTCGGGCGGGGAAATAAGACCTTTTATATCATTCTTGTTGAGAGTGTTACAACTAAGAGCACCCGCAGCAGATGTGCTAAATGTGCCAAATGCCAAATTTTTGGCACATTTAGCACACCAAACACAAAAACGGAACTTTATCAGATGTTCCAAATGGTAAAAATTATACCACATATGAACAGTACCGTTGCAAATTTGCAACGGTACGGACGAAAATGGTATAAGTTTTATTAGTTTTTTATTCTCTTTTCTCTCTCCTCTCTCTTCACTTTATTTTTTTCTCTTCTCTCTTTCTCGTTCTCTCCGCCTCTCCATCTCTGTCTGTGTCTCCTCTTTCTCTTTCTTTCTGACTCTCCCTCTCTTTCTTTGATTGTTGATCTTTCTTTGTGGGCCGAGTTGATTTCGTGGGTAGTGGTGGATCGTCCTTGTTCGTGATTTCATGGGTCTAGGTTGATTCATGGTTCGGTTCTTCGACAAGTGTGAGTCTGGGTTGATTTCGTGGGTTTGGGTGATGGTGGTTCGGCAAAGACCACCACTCGACGCCGCCGTTCATCTATCTACTCTATTTCGCTTCAGGTTGTTTTTTTTTTCCTTTTTTCTTTTTTCCGTTCACTTTTTTTGGCTGTGGTTTGATGGGTGGGTTCGGATGGGCAGATTGGTGGTGGGTGGGTTTGGGTTGTGGGTTATGGCGGTGGGTGGGTTGAGATGGGCAGATCGGTGGTGGGTGGGTTTGGGTTGTGGGTTATGGCGGTGGGTGGGTTGAGATGGGCAGATCGGTGGTGGGTGGGTTCGGGTTATGGGTTATGGCGGTGGGCGAATCGGTGGTAGTGGGTGGGTCGACTGGTGGGCGAATCGGTGGTGGTGCCGATCTCTGTTCTGATCTGTTTTTTTCTTTGTTTTTCTGCTTTGGTGGTGGATTCGGCGACGGTTGATTTTGGTGGTTGTGGTTTTTTTTTTTTCCTGGTGATTGTGGCCGCAACAATTTTTCTGGTTGTTGTTGTGGTTGTTGTTGCAGTGGTGGTTGATGATGATGATGATTTCTGATTTGTTTTTGTCTTTGTTTTTCTGTTTTGGTGGTGGATTTGGCGGCGGTTGTGGGTTGATTTTGGTGGTTGTGTTTTTTTTTTTTTTTTTTTCCTGGTGATTGTGGCGGCAACAATTTTTCTGGTTGTTGTTGATGTCGTTGTTGCGGTGGTAGTTGATGATAATGATGAGGATGAGGGGAGGAATTTAATATATTATTTTAATGTGGTATAAATATTATTTTAATGTATAAAATTGAAGTATAAAACATCTGATAAATGAGATGTTGTAAAATGATGTGGTAAAATAATAAAGTAGGTGTTTGATGTTGTAAAATGGCATTTTTTTTACAACGTCTGCTGTGGATGCTCTAATAAAGGATAAAAACTAAGGGTGGTTTGGTATGTGTGTTTAAATAATAGTTTTTAATTTTTTTAGAAATATATATGGATAAAAAAATAAATAAAAATATGTGTAATATTATTTAAAAATTGAAAATATGTGTTAGAACTTGCTTAGACTTAAAAAAGGGGAAAAAAATGTATGGTAAAATATTTTAGGGATTTTTTTAAAGAAATAAAATAACAAGGTAGTTTAACGAGAAGAAAGAGGTGACTGACTCACAGTCACACCTCACATTACACGCCATTCAACAGCCACATGAAATGCAGCGTCTCAAATTCAAATCCATGCTCTCCCCAACACTACAATGGTCCTTCAGCTCCTCTCTCCCTCCCCTTAACTTCAAGCCCTGTTCCTCTTTGCAATACTCACCATGGTCAGGTCTTCAAGCCTGGAGAGAGAGCCCTCTCAACGAGAACCGTATTTGGGGACCCAATGGCCCACAATCTCTTGTACTACAGTCACCATCTTCAGCGGTCGACAACTGTGACAGTTCCATAGGCTCTGCTTCCTCCCTAGCGGAGCTTGGTGCTCTAGTCCTCTCCACCAGTGACCCTCTCACCAAGTCCAAGCTTTCCCATTTGGCATACTCAAGATGGCGCCGTGAGAATCTCCCGCTTGGGTTGGTGTCTGACCCGCCTTCTCGACCTGCTCGGCCTCTCAAACCCGAATTGGTTCGTTTTTCTGGCTCATAAAGATTCATTTTTTTCTTCAAAGCTTTTAGCTTTTTGGGCTTTGTACCTCAAGGGATCAACTCAGAACATTAGTACATTAAGCAATTTTAGTTTGTTGTTGTGCTAAAGCCGATGTTTATATGTATGTTTGGTTGAATTTGCTTAGTGAATTGTTGATGCAAACATAGTTGAGCTGTTTCAGGGGTTTGCGTTTTGTCATACTTTGTTTCTTCAATTTTTTTGGAAATCTTTTTTGGACTATTGTATTTCGAATTAAATATTTTCTTTTTAATGATTTTGCGATATGGGTACTGCTTATTTTGGTGGGATTTGTACTTATCGTTTGCTTGTTAATTAGCTTTGATGGCCTTAATTCCCTTGCAGTTGAAGCTTCCTATGATTTTGCAAAGTGACTATTACTCTCGTTTATGATTATCATTGTTGGTTCCGTTATACTTGATGTGATTTGTCTTATTTAAAGTTTTGAGCATCTCTTTTTCCCCAATCTTTCTAAGATGTGGGGTTTTCCTTTCACATTACAGTCGAGCAGTTAGCAACTTAAGTGCTTGAGTATATTCATGTCTGGTTTGTTTTATGTGGAACTCAGGTTTCCCCGAAGGAAATTCCGACCCCAAAAAATTCAGGTTTGCCTCTTAATGCTTACATGCTCCATAATCTTGCTCACGTGGAGCTGAATGCAATTGATTTGGCATGGGATACTGTTGTTCGGTTTTCACCCTTTAGTGAGATTCTTGGGGAGGGATTCTTTGCTGACTTTGCACATGTTGCTGATGATGAGAGTCGCCATTTTGGCTGGTGTTCGCAAAGACTCTCTGAGCTTGGTTTCAAGTGAGCATAACTGTTTCTTTGGGTTGTAATATATTCTTTTCATTAGACTGACATCCTTTTTTTTCCCCTTCTGACAAGATATGGAGATATGCCTGCTCATAATCTGCTCTGGAGGGAGTGTGAGAAATCATCTGACAATGTTGCTGCGCGTTTAGCAGTGATCCCACTTGTCCAGGTGATCTTTAGCTCTTGGGTGTCTATACTATATATTCTCTACTGCCGGTGATGTCAGACTGGATTAAAATATGCTTTTACAGCTATTTTATTTTGAAGCTGTAATGCCTTTCTCCTACCATCCTCTTCTCCATATTTGCAGATCTAGTCCTAAATAAAAACTCAAGGTTGTAAATATTGTTTATGTAAAAGGAAGTTAAACATTTGGAATCATGCTTTCATGGTAGTATCTTGTTTTATTTTCCTAGTTCTCACCATGATCTATTTGTATTGCATTTAATTTGTGTTCCCATACATTAGATTCATATGTATGTTGACTCATTAATTCTTGGTCAAAGCTATACTTTCGGTCATATCTGCTGAACTTCATTGAAAGTAGATTTCCCAATGAGAACTCTCTTCCAAGGATTTATCTTCATGATGATTGAGGTATTGTTTACATCTAACCAATAGATACCAAGGAGGAGTTATTCTCTTTAATCATAATTTGTGAATCATGATAGTTTTGGTAATGGTGGTAGTTCCATATTCCTACCCTGTTTATTCCGATAAGCAACTGTAAGATGGGTGTGTGGAACATTACATGTAATCAGAAAATTTTCTTTTTAAATGATCGTTGTGAACTTTGACTGGAGAATGACATTAGTTAGACTAGTAACTCCGTTGCTGAAAGTCCACCATGCCAGCTTATTACATGGTCTCTAACAGTGTCTATGAAAGAGGTAACTAGATGTTCATCTCTTTATTATTTTCTATTGTTGAATTTCTTCTTCATTGGGACCTAAAACACCCCAAACCTCTGGTCTCTGAAGGTCTTACCTGTAGTTCACTGGGATAGACAGTAGGGAAAAGTGATCCTGCTTGGCAAGGTTGCTTCTGAAAATTTTTTGAGCTTCAGAGTTCAGACCATGACTTGGTCGGAAAATGCTTAAGATGATGCATGAGAACCTAGGTTCAGTGGTATTGCCCAGTTCTCCCAAGGAAGAGAACCTGGGCTCGAATCCCCTCTCCTCCACTTTTTGGAAGCAAAAGCTTTACCAATAAGAAAAAGATGATGCATGCAGACTCCTGTTTGGGGAGTTTTAAGGAGGTAGTTGACCCCTTATGGTGAGCTTGTAGGAAAAGCCATTTCTGAGAAGTCTTCCATCTAAGCAAGAACATGAGGTCTAATGCACTGCACATCTGTTGGGATTAGGACTAGGATTTGTCCATATGATTGTATCCCAATAGGGAGATTCCTCTCACTGTTACCTGTTCCATTTATAAATTGATAGAACTTAGGTACCTTGAAATAAGGTCACATATGGAAGTGGCAAAGAAACAACAGTTCATCAGCACTTCATCCTTTCGATTCTTGCAGCCCTAAGATATTTTTGTATTATTTGCTGTAGTCCTTGAGGGATCCAGTTGTTTGTAATTTAGTCCTCAACATATACATACATACATACATACATACATATATATATATATATATTTTATATTTTGATTTGCACACTTGATGAGGTAAGTTTCTTTCTAATGTTGTAGGAGGCTAGAGGACTTGATGCTGGACCACGACTGGTGCAAAGATTGGTTGGCTTTGGAGATCTCAGGACATCTAACATTGTGGCTAGAATTGCTGATGAAGAAGTTGCACATGTAGCTGTTGGTGTATTCTGGTTTGTTTCAGTCTGCCAAAAAATGGGTCGTGCCCCTTGTTCCACTTTTAAAGGTTTAGGCAGCTAATCTGGTGTTTCTCACTTGTGCATATAACTGCAATAACTAAATCCCACATGATGAAAAGACATGTGAAAGTTTCATGTGGACCTTTTCGGACCATGCAGATTTATTAAATGAGTACAATGTGGAGTTGAAAGGGCCCTTCAATTATTCAGCTCGGGACAAAGCTGGCCTTCCTCGTGACTGGTGAGAAAATTGTATAATTTTTGGTGGTATGGTTGGTTCACAAGAACCCTGATGGATTTGGGGTTTTGATTATTTGATACCAAATTTTGTTACTTATTTTCTTGGAAACCAAAAGAGGGATATTAAATCTTATTTTATGTAAATATGTTCTATCTTTTTTACTAGCTGTTCGTTTCATCTGTTGTCTAGGTATGATACATCATCATCAAAAATGCAGGATAAGAGCGATAAACAGGACAAAAATGAGAAGCTTTCTTTGGTATGTGATCTTGGCCTTCAAACCTCATATAAAACTAATTTTAGAAACGTTTTTTACTCCTTATTTTTGGCAAAAGGAAATGTAACATATCAAACAATTGGTACAGGTTTATGATAGGCTTGCTTCCATCATTTCTATGGAGAGTGAGAACTCAAGTTTGAATAGGCCTCCTAGATGATTGTTGTTTAACATATTGAGCTCCAACACAAATATTGGTGATGCTGGGAAGTTCATACTAGGTTTCTCCTTATGACTCTAGCAGCCACACTAGTAACAACTCGGTCTTTGTCATGCTGCACTGGTTATGGCATTTTTGAAGGCTATATATTGCAAGAGGTGACTTGGTGGCTTTCCTTACTTTGCTTCATCATAGTATTACTGCAAGAGGTGACTCGCTGGTGGCTTTTGTTACTTTTTCTTCATCATTATATTACTGTAAATTATGTTCTTGCAATTATAATGTATATAAATGTAAGTACCCCAAATACGTATATACCCAGGAGTATTGGAACCATTTGATAAACAAGATGGAGAGGTCTTTTGGGGTAGTGGAATCTGAAGAGAATTGAGAGCCATTACTTTAAAATTGGCATATGGTATCATGTGCTACGTACCTTTCTATAGTGCAAATAATACAGGACCATCCTCAGTGCAACATATCTTTTCGACTTTGACAAAATGATGCAAACAATGTCCACTTCTTAAATCTCCATGTGGACGCTAAGCATATTTGGTTTCTCAACTTTTCTAATATCCACTTTGAAAATTTCTCAAACTCATGAAAGTTGCAAGATGCTATTATACCCATTTGAGCCTTAGTTTCATCATTTAGGTCATACCAAATTAGAAATGTACAACGGTTTCATTAACTCTCATGGATGGTCTTAAGGCTTACACAAACTTCACATTTAGGAATTTGACATGCTGTTTAAAGTATATCAAACTAATCGTTAGCTCATCCAACAAATAAAAATTTGTGACAAAAGCTATATATATGTGATAAAAACTATTTATGTATGATATATGTTTAATTAATAGGTACTATAACAAGAACCACCAAATTTGAGACTTTAATTTATGAGTATTGATAAACAAATCAAATTAAAGATTTTGTAAGAAAGAATTTGATTGATTAATTTGTTTAGAGAATATGATATCTAATTTGATTAGAATTTGTTTGGTGCTGTGTTGTGTAACTTGTGTTGTTTTATCTTAAAAGAAGACGTAAACTAAAAGTTAAAAATTTCCATTTTTATTATACATGTCATATGATAGATATTTGTGGTAAATTACTTGACGTGATTAAAATCTATATTGTTAAAAAAAGTTTACTATGGCGATGACCACAAGACTTAAGAGTCTTCAAGAATTACCTACCTATAAAGACAAAGGATGCTTACTTCATTGATAATGTCACTCACTCCTCACGTATTGTGATATGTATGACTTTTGATTGCTAAGTTGTTTTCATATGGAAAGTAGAGCTTTTTAGTGATATTTTGGTATAAAAGTATTTACATGAGCCTTTTATTTTTATTTTATTTTTTCAGCATTCATAATATGTGCTTTTGACATAAATCTAGTAGCGAAGTAATATATGGTATATAAATTTCGTGTATTTTATTTAGTTTAAGATTAAAAAGTTGTCTTAAATTTTTTTTTATAACAAAATTTGAATACTTTAATAATAAAAAACACTTTTTTTTTTTTTAATAATACTAAGTATTTTTAACACACACATGGGGAGAGGGGAGAATATTTTTTTAAAGAAATTTACAGTGGTGTATATCCAAAAGGGCTTAACTCCTGGATACACAGCACAAGCTTTAAATACATATTAGTATATTATGAATTTAACTGGAAAATTGGAAAATATATTCTAATATGGTTGTGTTATCATAATATAATTTCATAAGATATTTAAAGAAAAAAACTAATTTAGCATATTGATTAATATAATTTAAGTTTTGCCTTTTTATTTTTTATTTTTTTTTATTTTTTTTTTTTTATGAACTATTTGAATATGGGGCAAGGGACATGTCCTCTATCACCTTTGTATTCATAATTGTGATGGATTATGGATATTCCAAGTAAAGTGTTAATGAATTTTATGGAAGGATATTTTTACATCAGGTTTCCAAGACCCTAATAACAATTCAATGATTTCTCACTTATTCGTGTGATACTTTTCTTTTTTGTGACGCGAAAGTTTAGAAGGTTGTGAGTTGTGACACGAATTTGAAACATCTCCAATGTATCAAAATTATTTTCTCAACAATTTTGAGTGTTAGGCTTGAATTGTCCTTAGGTAGGAGTGGAATCATTCCAATTGGTCAAGTAAAGAGCATATAGGGCCCAAAAGATGCTTTTTTATTAAAACTGTTAGAAAATTTATTTCAATTGAGCATTTGGATAATCTTCATCTAAAATTGTTGTTTCGAGTGCAAATTATCAAAAAGACCTTACTATCAACTAACATGGCCTAACTAATATAAGACTAAAGTATGTAATATACTGTATAAAGAAAGAAAAAAAAAAGTGTACTACATTTCCACGTGAAGTAAGTCCTCCACCTAACAATTAATAAGAGAAAAAAGAAAGAAAAAGACAATACTTCATATGGGTGGATGGAAGAAGAAGTCGGAAAGGTAGCAACGAAATTTCTAGCGAGGAGTGCCTGAATGATGAGTTTAGTTTCCAATCAAGCTTTTGTTGGGAAAATGTGTTATAGACACTTTGGGAAGAAAGAATTAAACCCACCTTTGGGGACAAGTTGATGTAAAATATGGGGAAACTTAGGGTCAATGGACTACAAGGATTGTTAGAAAAAGCCAATGGTTATAGTCTATGGAAGAGTACTAGGATAGGCTCGGAGTGATATTTTTAACGAGGTTTTAATGGTGAGTGTGTTTTGTTTTGATTTTTTTTTTTTTTTAAACCCTTAGAATAGCATTCAGTTTAGTAAGGTTTTAAAAAATGTGGCGTATATATATCTTGTGTCGAGAAACACAGGGGGAAGATTTTAATTGGTGATAACCTAATCATGAAAATAGATTTTGGTAATTTGATGTTACGTTTGCAAATGTAATGGTGAGAATGTGGATAATTTATTATTAAATTGTGTTTTGCCCCAATAATTGTGGTCTTTCCTGGTCTCAATTTTTGGGGGTCAATAAGTGATGCCTAGGAGAGTAGTGGATCCCAAGTCGTAGGTCCTTTTGCTTGGAATATGGTTCCATTAAGAGGGTGTTTGGCAATATGGGTAATGTAGAGTTAATATCAAATAAATTTATTTAATTAGTATTTAAATATAAAAGATTCATTGTAAATTTATCGCCTTGGATCTCAAACTATATTGACCGACCCTAGTTATAATACAATGTTAGAATTCTGATTCTTTCAAGTGGCTTGGTTTAGCTTATATTAAAATTGAACTAGTTTCATAGTTTGCCAAACACCTCTTAATTCTTCATCTCTTTAGATCTTTACACGAGTTGTTTCCCACTCTTAGATGTAGTAACATACAAAAAAAATTGTAAATTTTATTGATTGTATCTTTAAATTAGAGTGTAAATTCTTTTAATTCCTTTGGAGAGCTTTTATGTATACATCATGCATTTGAGTGTTTTCGATAATTTTCCTTCCTTGAAAAAAGTATTATTATGAAGAAAAATATTTCAAATAAATGTATATTTTAAAAGTATTTGGAGTTTATACCTCATAATATAGCAGGGCCGACCCTAACATAGAAAGGCCCCCAAATTAAAATGGGGCTGGTAAGTTTTTTTTTTTTAATTAAAAAAAGAGTGTGTAACTTGCACATTTTTTTTTATCACATAAGTCTTATAAATTGATATGTCCGATCACAGTCAGTAATTCAATATTCATTTATTCTTTTTTTGAAATGTCACATTAGTTTGAAAGTTTTTTATAGTAAAATTTGAAATACTTTAGCATCTTCTTCACAAAAAAAAAAATATATATATATATATATATGAATTAATAGTGTAGGGGCGGGTGTTTGGCTCTTAAGCCCAAATGATGAATGGGTTAAGGCCCAAAGAGCCTTACACAATGAATTTGTAGAGAGTGGGCTTAAAAAGTTAGGACTTAATGAATCAAGCAATGCACACAATGGATCAAGCAATGCGCACAATGGATCAGAGATATTAAGACAGCAAAGCAAGATAAGTTTAAAGTAAGGAAATCCTTCCTAGGCAAAGTCTAAAGAGAATGATTCTTGAATTTAGTTCTTTTGGACTTGGATACAATTTCAGCTCTTGTGGCTACAATGTGTTCTCTACAGATTTTTCTCATCCCCTCTCCCTGGAGGGTCTCTTACATTATATAGCTCATTTTAGATGATCTTGGCTCTCTATTTGTTGATCATTCAAGTCCCTACTTGAGTGTTTATCCCATCAGACTCCTTCCTAAGCCCCTTGTGAGTTGGGGCAGCCAAGACAACATTGTTCAAGGGTTTTCTCCACATAAATGCAACTAGGAGGTTTGGTGGGATGCATTAAATGTAGTGGCAGCCACCATCCCTTTAGTCATGTTAGGGCTAACCCCCTCCCTGAAGCTCTTTCTCTACTGTATGATCTCCTCTAGTATTGTGCCACTGACGTCGCCTTACTATCCGAGCATGTGGCCTCCTTAGCACGATAATGGACTCCTCAACCATGGATACGACACGTGGCATAGGTACCTTATTTAAATTATTGTGCCCTACAATAGCCCCTCAAAACTCCGGTTTTTTCCTCTTATCTGAGGAGAAAAATGAGGTTTTGACTTTGGAATACTAATTCTACATGTTTCTTTGATTTCCACACGTGAAAGCACCACTTCGCGTGTCCCGCAACTGTTCTGGCACTTCAGAGTCTGCTACATCTCATTAAATGCTCCAAACAGCGCTTTGTTCCCCACATCTTACGGTGAGATGGAAATCCTACGACTGGCGTTTCTTATCAAATTTTGGGCGGGATAACTCCTACCCAATTCCGCCTCCTATATAGGGCGTCTGGGGGAATAATTTTCCCCACTTTACAAATTTTCGAGCTCTCCAGACTTCCCAAACTCTCAAACCTTCAGGACTTTCCAAATTTCTAAGTCTTCCAAATCTTTCAAAAAAATTTTAAATCTTTAAGAAGTTCCGGAAGCAACCCTTAAAAAAATTTCACTTTTAGGTTCTTTTCTCCTTGGTCAGTCTCCTCGGCCTTTCGCTCTTTATTTCCTTTTCTTGAAAATTTCTTTCATTTCACCTTAGTCTGTTTAGATGGGTAGATTCGTTCACCTCGTAGATTCTCCCGTCGGTATGGAGGGATTTAGGGCTAAATACCACATTCCTCAGGGAGTTTCCCTGCGGTACTGTGCTCTGGGTCAGTGGCTTACCCATAAGAATGAAGGGGAGGTCGTCATTCTTATGATTGCCTTCATAGAAGGGGGAATGATGCTTCCCATGGGCAGAGTAACTAGAGACTACTTAATCACCCATAGACTATGCCCCCCCCCCCCAATGCACGCCCAACCTCTTTAGGGTTCTGGGTAGCGTAGACGCTCTTAACAAGCAGATTAGATTGAACCTTCCCTAGCACGACGTCGTTTGGATGTACGAGTGCCACCTACTGGCAAACTTGGGCTACTACCTTAAGTTTAGGTCTTCAGTGGTTAGGCTCGTCCATGTGTCTTCCCAAGTCCAACAAGAGCATGAAGGATGAATACCTGATTGCTTCTGGTAAATGGCACGGCGGTCTTCACTGCCCAACCTGGGAGGAAGAGCTAGGTGAGGTACCCTAGGTTTAGATCTTTTAACATGGGCATTGGTTTCTTAGTTTTGTTGCCCTCTCTTTTCCTTTAGTATTTGTTTCTTTTTAATTGAGGGCTTTATCGTTCTGACTATGGTTTGCTTCTCGGCTATTTTTGCAGATAAAAGGCATGTGGCCCCTAGTATCAACTTCTTCAACGTCGCAGACCTCAACAAAGTACTAAGGTCCGAGGTGTTCGTGAGTGAGGATAGACAGTTAAGAGTCGTCCACCTCATCCTCGACTTCGAGCCCTTTTCGGACAAATTTCAAGACGTGGGCCACACGATAAGAGTAGGCGATCCTTAGCTAGCTTGGATAGACATCTCGATGCTCGGGTTTCTTACTCGAGAAGATATCATGCCAGTTGAGTTGCCCCCCCGTTGCTCTCCCTGCGAAGCTGCAGTCTTAAGAGAAGAGACAGCTTAATTGCGGTTGTCACTCGAAACTGAGATAGACTAATTTCATCTCGAGGAAGAAGGAGAGGAGTAAAAAGAGCTTGTGATCCAGGTCTCAGACTAGAAGGGCGAGCTTGACAAGTCCTTCGTCATTCGTTTCCCCAAGTTCGTAGTTACTTGGGTGGACGACAACTCAAAGGAGGAAGAAGAAATGGCCTTGAATAGGAAGAAAGGCATGAAGGAGCTTCTTGCAGACAAGGCTAAGGGGCCAACACAGAAGGACACCTCAGGGTCCCAACCTCTTCCTACCCCCCCCCCTTTCTCCTCCTACAGTTAACCTGCTCCCCATGCCCAACCTAAAGAAGAAAAGGAAGAAGAATGAGGTAGCAAAGGAGGGGGAGGTGGTTCGCCAAAAGGAGCCGAAGCAGCAAAAAACAGTGAAGGGCCAAGAGCGAGCCTCCTCGGTGGAAAGCAGGAAGGACCAGCACGTGGTTGAGGTGCTCCACCAAAGCCCCGTATGGGACCCTCCGTTGGAGATGGACGGGGCGGCCATTCCATGGAACTCCACCATTAGGGAGTTTTAGAAATGGCATGCCCACTATCTGGCCGAGGCCCTAGAGCAGCCCCTCCTTTTTCCGAAGGATATGACTGCCTTGAAAAACATGAGGTAGCCAGACCTCTTTCTGTCCCTAAAGAGAGACCTAGCCATAGTAAGTTCCTTGGCATGCCTCATTAAAGGCGTTTTCTTTTCTTTTTTCTTTTTTCTTTTTTATTATTATTTTTTTTATAACGTACTCCTCTGCTGTTTCTGTGCAGGCTATTTAGGAAGTTTTTGTGACTGAGGAGTGGGTCAAGGATACCAGGAATGAGGCTAGGGTTGAGGCCAACCTCTGTGCTAAGACCAGCAAGGCCTTGGGAGCTACTGAGCAGAACAACTAAGAGCTCACCACAAAATTGACCGTGAAGGAGAGGGCAAGAAAGAGTGCTGAGGCCGGTCTGAAGAATGCCCAAGACCAAGCTGAGGATCAATGCAAAAAACTCTATCATACTGAGATAGAGATGGCCACAACAAAACAGCAGGTCCTGGAGCTGAAGGCAGAGCTGAAGAAAGCCAAGGTAGCTATTCAGACGGCCAAGGAAGCAGTGGAGGTTCTGGGGTTTTCTCCACATAAATGTAACTAGGAGATTTAGTGGGATGTATTAAATGTGGTGGCAGCCATCATCCTTTCAGTCATGTCAGGGCTAACCCCCTTCCCGAAACTATTTCTCTACTGTATAACCTCCTCTAGTAACGTGCCACTGACGTGGCCTTACTGTCTGAGTGTGTGGCCTCCGCGACACAATAATGGACTCCTCGGCACAATAATGGACTCCTCGAGTATGGATACGACACGTGGCACAGGTACCTTATTTAAATTCTTGTGCCACACAAATAGAAATACAACACAATCACTAGTTCACCATTAAGTGAATGAAAAATGCTAAAACTAATGCAAATTTTATGACAAAAAACTTACAAACTGATTAAACAATATAATAAATGAATATTCTGAATAACTTCTATTTATTGATGACTCGTGAGTTTGTAAAACATACATAGTAAGTATCATTAACTCACTTTGGATGAATTAGTCTTATTAATTAGTAAGAATTAATATTAGATTTAAAATAAAATAAAATTATAATATAAAAAATAAAATAAATATCATTTAAGTGATATTTATATTTAAAAAGACCCCTTTAAAATTTTCTCCTTAGACCTTAAACTATCTTAGGTTGGACTTGAATATAGCAATATCCCTTTTCTCAAAAAATAAAAAATTAAATACTTTTTTTTTCATTGCTGAATTTTATAGTTTATGCTTTTTTTTTTTTTTTTTTTTTAAAGAATCGTGTTTTTATTTATTTATTAATTATAGTTTATGCTTTAAGAACAAGTATAAATTCTATTGAATGTACTAGCCTCATCACATGCACTCCACACGTGTAATGAGGCTTTTTTAATTTTTTTTTTTTTTTTTTTTTTAGTTTAGTATCGTAATTTTTCAATTTAGAATTGTCTATTGTTGTTTCTCAAAAAAAAAAAAAAAACTTTTTATTTTCTATTATTAATGAGGTTATATTGGAATATATTTTTAAGAAATTAAAATTTAAAATTTTGAAAATGATTAAACTACTTGTGGGACCCAATAGTTTGTGGGTTCGGCCCGCTCGCTTATGGGGAGTTCACAGACCCCAAACTGAAGGAGGCCAGGGCCCAAGCCCAAAAATAGTGAGCCTAAAGTGGCCCGAAGATACGTCCGAGGACCGCTCAGTCCTCGGAAGACCCAAAATCCCATTGACGAAAGTGGAATACAAGCTAACTTAAAAGATCAGAAAATATCTTGGAGGAAGTTGTCCTTAATACCCTTCACTGATATGACACCGCACCTAACAGAGCCGGATTTTTAGGCTTTATTGATCATCTCCCACAATTTCGGGATTAGATTGATGGGACAGAAATCTGTCCTGGAAAGGTCGACCCTACACGTGGACGAGGGACAACGAACGTAGGCTAGTATAAAAGAAAACGTTGGGTAACGAAGTAAGGGGCCCCCCTCTCACTTCCTGGAAAAAACTCCAGGAATGAGAATGCCCGGATATTACACGCGCTCCACCACGGAAAACCCATCGACGGGTAACCGGAGAAAAACACTAGTGCTCCTCGGACAAGATCCGAGGAGCCCAATCCCTCAATTTATAAAGTTAATGGGCTTAGATATCCGAACTGAAGCCTTTTCTAGTCTAAGTTTATCTAAGGTCCGGCCTGTACTAACGCCCCGTGACCCAACTCTAGCATTTCAAGCCCACTCTCTACAAATATTATTGTGAGGGATCCATCACGCGCGAGCCCAACGTCATTGTTAGGCCGTTTGAGAATCGTGTCCCTACACTACTGGTTTAGTGTGTGTTGATTTTTAGGAGAAAATACATTAAACGTTGTGTGTGATATATTTAAATAGAAAGTTTGCACTAGGAAAAAAGTTTCTTGAATAGTTTTTCGTTTTTAAATTTTGTTGAATTACGATTTAACCATATTTTTTATTTTTTAAGAATAAAATTTATTTAATTAAATTATGAACCATTTTGATATTTTTTTTAAATCATAATTAAATTTATGAAGTCTTTTTTTTAGAAGCAACTTTATGAAGTCTTTTAATATATAGAAGATATATTTTAAAATGTTTGCCTTTAGGTCTCATTTGGGAGGAGGGAATGGAATGGAATGGAAATGAATGAAAAGAATCATTTTAGAATATTCTTCCATTCCCTTGTTTGGGAGTTTTAATGGAGGGAATGGAAAGCTTATTCCCTTGTTTGGGAGTTTAAGTGGGAGGGAATGGAATGGATAGGAGGGAACACTCATTCCTCTCTATTCCCTTAAAATCTCAAATTTTCATTCCCCCAAAAATTGGGAGGAATGGGAGGGAATGAAATTAGATTTAATGATTTTTTTACTAAAACTCCTAAAATACCCCTATATATTCAACTCTTTATTTTAAAATAGGGGTCTAATAGTAATATTATTAGAAAATGATTCCATTTCATTCCCTCCATGTTGCTCCCAAACAAGATTAGTTACATTCCATTCATTTTCATTCCTTTCCATTCCTTTATTTTAAAACATCCAAACAAGGTTACTTAATTCCATTCCATTCCATTCTTTTCCATTCCTTTCCCTTACTTAAATTTAGTTCATTCCATTCCATTCCTTTCCATTCCCTTATAATCATTCCATTCCATTCTATTTCATTTCCTTATAAACTCCCAAACGGAGCCTTAGCTTCTCAAAATAAAAAATAAAAAAGTTTGAGCTTTTATCTTTTAGAATGCGAATGCGTACAGTAAGGTTCCTTGTCCCGTCGTCTTTATTTCTTTTAGCAAAAGCTAAAGAAAACAACGTGTCCCTCTGCCCTCAATATAATTAATAACCCTTAACCCTGTTTAATACACTGATACCCTCATAAAATCAAAAGGAAGAACAAAGAGATAAAAGGAAACACCGAAACAGATAATATCATCAGCTCTCTCTCTCTCTCTCTCAGAGTCATTTTTCACAAACACTAAGGCGGCGCACAAAAGTTCTACTACATAGAAGAAGAAGAAGAAGAAGAAGGGGAAGCAAATTCAAGGAAAAAAAAAAAAAAAAGCGAAAGAAAATGTGCTCTGGAGACGGTGAGTGCAGGCCACTGGGCTTTCTACTGGGCCTTCCCTTTGCGTTTCTCTCCCTCATCATCTCCATCATCGGCCTCGTCATCTGGATCGTCGGGTATACTTCACTCTTTTCCAATTCTATATATCTTCTGGGTTTTTTTTTTTCTATAAATTTTAATTTGATCCAAAGTTGTTAATCATAGATTTCGTATTTGGTGGTAGTACCAAGTAGCAACCAAACCAGAATGCTCAATAACTAATCCCCTGTTCCTCTTCTTAAATTTCGGTCCAACTTGTTACAGTTATGGTCATCCAGATGTGTCGCTACTCGGTATACCAGTATTTTAAAATGAAAAATCTGAAATTTATCATTGCTATATAGTAATTTAAAATTTTGTCCTTCCGATTTGGCCTTCTGGGTATTTGAAATTTCTTGATTATCTTAGATGCTTTTGATGATGTGATAGTTATCTAAAGTTTCTTCATTTTGATGCGATTTGGTGTAATGGGTATAAAAAATTTCTGAACTTGTACGTAATTATTGGGCAGATTGTTGCTGAGCTGTATATGCCCGTGCTGTTTGTGCGTGACCGTGATAGTGGAGATGGCTTTGGAGTTGGTCAAAGCCCCAATTCATGTTATGGGGTGGTTTACTTCTCAGATTCCTTGTTAATTTCATTCTTGAAATAAAATAATATATTAGTTTTTAATTTTTTTTTTAGTGCTCTGCTGTGTTTGCTTTAGGCCTAGTGTTTTTTTTGTAAGCTGGAAGCAGGATGGATGTGCCACGTGTTTCCAGCTCTCGTCTTGTGCATAAATTCACTGGATTTGAGTTGAATTTGATTCCTTCTAATGGAAGCAAGGTAGTATTGTGATCAGTGATGTTATGGCCTTTGATTATCTCTATCCTCTTCTGATTGATTTCTGGTTTTATTTGAAATCTTAACATGTTCATGACTCATCTGAATTTTTGTAACTGATTCCTTTCAGTAATGAAAGAAGGGCTTCTCAGGGAAAAATCTTGAAAGTGATTGATATATTTTAAATGCAAATGGATGAATTATTGTAGAGTTTAGTACAAATTTATTTATAATTGTTTTATTAGTCCAATTAGCTTTTCAATCCTTTTAAAAATGAATAGTGAATTGAATGAGTCAAAGAATGAATGCTCTGGTTTACCAAAGATCTACTGTAACTGTATGAGGTTAGAAATAGACTCTGTTACAAGATGGGCTTCTGAAGTCTTGGGTCCTTGAATAAAAAGGGCTGTGTTTTAGGACACACAATCATACATTGGAAACATGGTTTTTAAGTCATGTTTTCAAAGTAAAAGTTACGTTTTCAGTTTTCAGTGTATTTTTGCGCAAAAATACTCTGTAAACATGGTTTTTAATTCGTGTTTTGAAAGTAATTTAAGGTCACGTTTTCTGTGTATTTTTGCAGTATGTATTTGCACACACACTGCAATAAACAGCCTTTTTAGCTTTTAGGGCCCTCGGCCAAGGATAGAAGAAGTCCTTTGGACCTTTCTGTCCACTAGAAACTAGAAAGGTTAAGGCAAAGGCAACATCCATTTGTGCATCTCTAAATCTTCATTTTATTTATTAAATCGTGGGTCCACTACTACGTGACACACATGGTGAGGTTGTGTGATTGGTAGGGGTCTAAAGACTGTTGACTTATCCGTAATTGGTAATTCACACTTTATTGTCTTTCTCTCCTATCTTTTCAATACTTTTTTTTTTTTTTTTGGTGAATTATCTTTTCAATACTTGTGTGATGGCCTAATTATCTTTCCAATATTGGTATGATGGTCTGGGTTTACGATAACTTTAAGTGCTCGTTCGATCATTGTTTAAGGGAATCTTTAGTGACTTTTCCTTTTGAATTGCTACGTTTGCTTATTTTGCACCCGAGCACAATTGATTTTTCTGATTGTATTTTATCTTACTTTATTTAAAGGCCGATTTAACATAGACTATGCATCTAGACAGTAGTGTTATCCAAAAAAAAAAAAAAATCTAGATAGTAGACTAGAGAAAAGTAGAAAGCAATCTCGATCAACCGTAGTAAAAGCCTGTTTTTTGTAGCAATTCCATCAAGGTAGGGATGGCATGGCATTGAGGCTAGGTGAGACTAAAGGATTGGATTTTCATCTCTTTGTTTTACCTTGTCCCTGCATCACCCTGCATGGCTGGGCAAATTGCTTTGCCTCATCCCCACCCCTTGGGGCTTCAAAGGGGTCCGTTCGCTTTGCAAAACTTTACTTCTTGTTAATCTCTCACACCCCGTCCCAAACTTATTACAATTTTTTTTTTCTAAAGTCTGTTTCATTAATTTAAATATATTTGAAATTAAAATTAAATTTATTATATCATATTAAACTAATATTTAGTAAGGACTGAATATTATTATCTAAAGTGTTTAATAAGACAAAACACAATAAAACAAAAAGTCTTAATATTAATGCATTTAAATACTTATTAATACAAGCTAAATCTTTAATACTAATAGAGCATACTAGAGCAGGGTTAAGAAAGCCTAAACTCATCCTTGCCCCCTCTGAGGTGCGGGAAAAAAATCTTGACCCATTCCTACCCACCATCTTTGCAAATTGGGGAAAAGGAAAACTCATGTGAAGCAAAGCGAATTCAGGTGGGGTGGTTAAAATTTGTCATCTCTACTTCGAGAGTGTACATACTTTTTAAATAAATGTATAATCAAAAATTGATGTACGTAGAAAAAGATTTACATGAGGTTTAGAATAGAGTATAAGTAATGATGATCGTCTTCTTTCTATTCAGAGGACTTTGAGGTCGGGCACGAAAAAGCCTCAATTCTGATATATTTTTTCATAAGCTGGAACAAAAATAGGCAACCTGGGCAAAATGGGAGTAAATAGTGTCATAACAATGACATAAACATACTCCCATCTCTATACATCAACATTCAAATTTATTCTCACACAAAAATACACAAAACACCTACAATACAATATATAAGCAATTACTCCTCCCATCTCTATACATCAACATTCAAACATCAAAACATGAATTTATTTATTTTGACTTTCATCCCCCTCTTCATGCTTATTGTTCTTTCTTGCCATAGGTAGTTGAGCCAGACTTGTAGGCACCCCTATCCTCTGTTCCAGCATGGTCTTGCCCAATAACAAGCTGTTTTGTTTGCTGAGCAATCTCAACTATTGTTTCCCCAATAACCCCATCCTCCTCTCCTCCTTATCCATGTTCTTGCCTCTTGGGTTCCCTGAAAGGTTCCCTGGTTGACCTTCTCGGACGGTTTGGCCTCTTTTTCCACCTTCTCTTCTATTTTTGTTTCTTGAATTTGCGAATCCCATTTGTAATCTTCTCGCTGGTAAGCAACGAACTCAACGTTAGTATCAACCATAGGTGGCTAATAAATAATTGGTTGAATGAATTTTTTAGATCACCACAAAGGCACTTAGAAGGACAACATGATGAAAATTTAAACAAACTTCCATTTACTCTGAAATGTAATTTCTTTTTCCTCCTTGAATATGCATTTTCTGAATCTACTTCTGGGTGCGGACTGCTGAGTCTTTGATTAAATATGAAAGGACCACAAAAACTAGAAAATAATGTTTATTTTTACACTATTGAGAGGTGAACTACAACAAACCAACCAATGCTTCAGTAATTATTCACAAAAATCTTCCTCAGTAGCCAAATGTTGTCTTCTGCTCTTAAATTCGATCTAAATTATTGCCCAGACTCCTCTTACCCTGCTACATGTTTTCATAATCCATTTATGCATTTATACAATTAATACTAAAATCTTTGGCAGTTCTAAATAAATATATACCCACTTGTAGCAACACTAAATTAGTGATCTAGTTTTGCACATAGCATCAATTTAGTGTTGTGAAGCTGTGAAGGTAAACATGTAGAATTTGATGTTCAAAAAATCACATAATTGAAGGGCTATGCAACAGTAAAGATATAATATTGGTACAGACAAACCTCTCTTTCGGCTGATCTTATAGCCTCCAATTCTCTCTGAGCTTCTTCTTTCTTCCGAGCTGTATAATCTTTTGCACTCTCTCCTGTTGATATAACAACATCCTTTGCAGCAGACAATGGCTTGACTGCAAGCTCGTTAGCTACATGACCTGTATACTCTGCCGCTCCTTTAACAGCTCTGGCTGCCATTTTGGTTCCCTCCACAGCTTTCTCACACGAGTAATGCGCGGCCGTCCACCCTGCCACAGCTGCTCTATCCTTTGCTTCCACAGCTGTTTTCCCAGCATAATCAATTGCAACCTTGCCAGTTTCCGAAGTGACATCTTTTGCAGCAACAGCTTTCTCTTCAACATAATGGGCAGTGGTCTCCCCTGCATGCACAACCGTGTCTTTCGCTTCTGCTGCCTTATGTAACGCATAGTCCTTTGCTTTCTCTGTGGTCAATGCTGTATAATCCGCAGCTGTCTTCGCAGTGATTACAATTGTGTCCTTTTCTTGTGCACCTTTCTCAACTGCAGTGTCTTTCACAACCTCACTTTTCTCTAAGATTATATCCTTTAGCTTGTGCTCCCTTTTCTATTGCAGTGTCTTTCATAACACTAGTTTTTTCTACGATATCCTCAGCTTGTGCACCCTTCTCTGCTGCAGTGTCTTTCACAGCCAAACTTGTATTTAGCACGGTGTCCTTTGCTTGCGCTCCCTTCTCTGTGGCATACTCGGTTGCAGCCCGAGCTGTATTTAGGACGGTGTCCTTTGCTTGTGCACCTTTCTCTGCAATGGTGTCCTTCGCTTGTGCACCCTTTTCTGCTGCAGTGTCTTTCACAGCCACACTTGTATTTAGCACGTTGTCCTTTGCTTGTGCTTCTTTCTGTGTGGCATACTCGGTTGCAGCTCTAGCTGTATTTTGGATGGTGTCCTTCGCTTGTGCTCCCTTCTCTACGATGGTGTCCTTTGTTTGTGCACCTTTCTCTTTAATAGTGTCCTTTGATTGTGCAGCCTTCTTTGCCGCTAACTCAGTTGCAGTGCGTCCTGTATTGACGACTTTGTCCTTTTCTTGTGCAGCCTTCTCTGCCGCTAACTCAGTTGCATTGAGACCTGTATTGACGACTGTGTCCTTTGCTTGTGCAGCCTTCTCTTTTGCATACTCAGGTGTAGCACTCACTCCCTGGCTTAAAGATTCTTTTGCCATCTCATACCTCTCCTCCGCGGCCCTTAACGTCTCCATAGAATTTTGCTGCGCCGTTGCTCTGAACCTGGCAATCTCTTCTAGAGAAGGTTGTTCCTTTTGCTCTTGACCCTCTTCTATGTCTCCTCTATTCACACGGCATTCTTGTTTGGTTCTCATCTTTGTGTCACCTCCTAGCTCATATCCCTCTTCTCTGCTTCTCATCTCTGCGCCTCCTCTTCTCTCTTCATGACACTCTTCTTTGCTTCTCGTTTCTGTGACTCCTCTCTTCTCTTCAGACTTTTCCTTGCTTCGATCTTTTTTTTCAGCTTCACCTTCTCTGCCTTTAGCTTCCTCTGCACCCTTCTCGTCCTTGACAATTACTTCAAACTTTCCCACAGTATAAAGCCCTCTTTGCCCTCCTCCTTGACCTTCCCTAGCTTCAACTTCTTTGACTTCAACCATATTCCTACCCCTTGCTTCATCAGCATTCTTCTCTTTCTCATTCTCCTGGTAACTTTCTTTCTCATGCTTCACTTTATCCGCAAGAGATTCAAACTGGCAAGCCAGTTCATGGGTAGCTCCACCTACATCTCCTATAGCTTTTGCAGCACTAACCCTCTCATCTTTAGCACCCTCCACATGAGTTTCTATGTTGTCTGATTCTTTTGCTTGCTCCGCCAAAGACTCAAAGTGGCTCGTAATCTTTGGCACCGTATCTTTCTTTATGTGAATTTCTATCTCCTCGCTGGTGTTGTCTCTGCGAGTTTGCTCAGAAGCCATTGTATTCTAATTTTTTTTTCTCAGGTAATATTTCGATGTTTACGTTGATTGTAGATTTGAGTTTGGAAATGAAGGAGGTAGAGAATATTTTTTAAAAAGAGGCTATGGCGGTTTTTGAAGAGGTGGGCATGGACGTGTTTGCATGGAGTGGACATGTGGTGTGTGGGCTGGTGCAACGTGTTTGAGTCTGAGGAATTGAGTCAGCAGGTGTGCATTGAGGCAAGTACACACGTGTAGCTTGGTAGAGAGTTCAGGTTAGGATTGGAGGAGAAGGACTTATCTAGATGTATGCCACGTGGAGATCATAAGAGGTGCCACATGTAGTTCATTGGGCTGGGGTCAACTGGTCCACTCATGACAAGCCTTGGCTAGGAGACAAAGACAACCAATCCATAGATCCAATCTTTGTTTGAGGATTGTCGGATTGCATAGTGATAGTGCAAGGATTGTCGGATTGCATAGTGCATGAGCCTTTTTAATTGGGCCATAGATAATCAATGGCCATTGAAAGTTATGGGACTTTCTTCCGTTTTGTTTTTGTTTTCTTTGAATTTTAATAATTCGGAGACATAATCAAACAAAAATAGCCGAAGGAAAATAGTATTTAAGATGATTTATTAAAGAAAAAAAAAATATAGGCAACAAAAGGAGTGGCCTCATCAAACATTTGTTTTAACACTATTTATTTCATACATTTTATTACACACATAGTACACATTCACACAAAACAAGAGAAAATACGGTTTGAAGTCACAATTTTCAACTTCAAATAAGTGACTTCAAACCATATTTTCTCTTGCAATTTTTTTTTTTTTGGTTAGTATATGTATTATGTACATAATAGTGTGTATGAAACAGTTTTTTTTTTTTTTTTTTTTTTTTTTTTTTTAACTGATGTGCAAATGCTCATTTGCATTAATTTCCTGACCCCAAAAAAAAAAAAAAAAAAAAAAAAATTGTCATTCCATTTGGTTGGACACATGAGTGCTCAACTTTTTGTACGTCATTCATCTTAAACTTCCCCTCGACACTATTCAAATCAACGTTAGCAAGCAATGCCAAAATCTTACCCAAGACTACAAGAGCAAGTTATCCTTAAAAATATATTTGATTTGAACTTTATAGGATAAGTCGTGATGCTTTCTTTGGAAAGGAGGATTTAATGTTTTATTGAGGGTTCCCTTACCCCCCCCCTCTTTGGGCCAGAAGAAAAGTAGGGCTGTATTGAATTTATTGGGTCAAAATTGTATAGCACTTCCCTCATCGAGCTAAGATGCCCTCTTTGGACATCTTAGGCAGCCCAAAATAGTGCAGGCCAGTCCGCGATGATGTATCGACATAAAGGGCCTCCTTGCAGGGTGATTTTTTCGGTTGAACCAACTGGTTTAAATGATTATGACAGCCTTTCCAAGGCTTTTTATTGAGTAACTACTTTTGGTTGGAGTAATCACTTAAAACCTACAAGTTTCCCTGTTCAATTCGGAAAACACCCATGGATCCAACAAACAATCATTAAAGATGATTCAGCTTCATTATACCAAAGGTATTCTGTCAAGCCTTGTGTTGCTCAAGTTTGCAATGTGAGTCTCTATGTCACTTCTCTCAAAGAAAAAGGAAAAAAACAATTAATGAAGGGATCATGATCTTGGCTTAGCCCTTAAGTGAAAGATTTGAAAGTAATAAGTTCGTGGGCAATTTATAACAGTGCATGGTAATTACTAATTGCTAATTAGTAGTAGCATGTGGTATGTGAATGATAACTATGAGCTTTTTTAATTTGTAAGGGCATATATATATTGCTCACAATTCAAGGCAACTTTGTGCCCAAAAAATCTGCACATTTACATTTAATTGAAACATCAACCCTCTTATTGCCCACTTAAACAATAAAAATGGAAATTGAACTCCTAGAATTGAAATAATGGTTTTCTTTCTATATTTCAAACGTCCATTGCCCACTTTGTCTTCAACTAAAGAGCTCTGCATATAGGACCTCATTCCAAGTATCGGGCAGCCCCGGAAGACACCAATGGCTACAGTCATTGCCACTATGTTCACCACTATAGGCAGATGGGTGTGCATCTTTCCGATATTGTGAGAGTTTTGTAACATCTAGGAAAGTGACTGGCTTCTTAGTTCTGCTTAATACTTTGTTCACAACTGTCCAAGCTAAAGGTGTGCCTGCAGGGTACTTTAGACCAAAGAATGGTTGCTTCTCACCTGAGCATGTTTTTGATGGTTGATTCCAATCCCTGCCCCTAATTATGTCAACAACAATCAATCAAGTAAATTTAATTGCACTAATACATTATGATGTTAGTTTGCCTTACACAATGCTGAAATGAATGATAAAGAGTCGCAATTAGTGTGATGAAATAATAGACATCACTAAAGGTAATTATAATGTTCTTATCATCAAGTTAAGATACGAGTTGATTTTTGGTGTAAGTAAAATTTGAAACCCATTTATTTTATTATTTGAACTAACTAGAACCCATGAGATAATTATAATGTTAGAGAATGTAACACAAATTAAACTAAAACCAATTAAAGTGTGAACTTGAGGAAGGCTTTGCATACTCGTAATGGGTGGGAGAAATCCCTAGGAAGAAGACTTTGGTTTTGGAAGCATCAACATTTAGGTTGACCCATCTAGACCAAGTGGTTAGCCCTTTATAAAACGCAATCAGACGGTTCATATCTTTGTACCATTTGTTTCCCTCTTGCATATAATCCCAGCTGCAATAATAAGTTACATATATTAGCAATGATCATCGAACCTCTAAGCTAAAATTCCAAACCATATATATCCATTTATATGACAAAAATTAATTTTGATGAGAAATTGATGAGGTTAATCTTACGGTTGGGTTTTCCCTGTGTGGGTCCACCAATGCCATGTGTTAAAGATTAACATGTTCATGCCTTTCCATGCATTGCCATTCTTGATTGAATCAAGCTTCAAAACTCGTCCCGCCTTCTCATTATCAAGATCTACAAGGTATGGTGTGCGAAATAGCAATATTTTCACTCCATAATCCTGCACTCAGAAAATGTAAATATTCCATTATTTCATCAACTCAAAAAATTTGCATAATCTCTCTTGAGAAAATAATGAAATTTCTAATGCGTTGTTCAACAATCTATGAACCCACAAAAAAAAAAAAAAAAAAAAAAAAAAAATCTACGAAATTGTAAAGCTCAACAATTTCAAGCTCAATAGTTCACATAATCACATGTCAACTTTTGCATATTAAAGCATAGGACCTCATTAAGCGTTTAATAACGTCATGTGATTTCTCTACACATTTAAAAAAAAAAATTATTAATATAAATTGGTAAATTTCAATATATTTTTATTTCAAAACATAAAAGTATTAAAACTGAATAACGTTTTTTACAAAGCAAAAAAACTCCATAATCTTATTTTCCAATCTAAGAAAAAAAAAAATGGAACATAAAAAAGAAAAGAAAAAAAAGAAATATGTAATGTGAAAAAGAGGCAATCACAATTTTCTAATGTTAAAAGTTTGTTCTAAAGGAAATAGAAATAAGACTTTTAAAATTCTGATTGATACTCGAAAAAATTGGGACAATACGAAGAAGAGTTATTTTCTACTTGTGACTGAGAGTGACTTTCTCAGCTCCATAAAGTCTTAACATGTGCTTTAGTTAGTTCCAGGTTTAGATAGTTCAACTGATCTTATCAGAAAAGTTGCCAAATTAGCTACGTTGAAGATTCAGCTGGAAGAAAAGCCGTATAAGCAGAGAACTCAATTTAGTGCCACAGCCCACAAGTGGTCCTTACCACGATGTGGTCCTTTTATGAGGCTACTTTTTTTCCCTTCAAAATTAAGTCACGAATGTACAAACAAGTGCGTTGTGAAAAAAGCCACCAACCACGATTAAGGTTTGCATTTGGTTGAGTTTTGTTGAAATGCTTTATTGTTGATTTGGATAAGGTTTCTTGGGGGTGAAAAAAGTTTGAACAATATTATATTCCCAAACCAACAAACACTTCCTCAGCCCCCAAAGCCCACAGAGAAAAAAAAAACCAATAAAATTACCTAGGAAAATGTTAACAGAGCATCAATTTATAAACTATTTTTAACAATATTTTATAAAAAAATAAAAAAAATAATTAATTTTTAAGACCTTTTTTATATTTCTTATAAAAATAATATCAAAATTTTTCTAATATAATTTATTAATAATTGCTATAAGAGTACAAGTTAACATTACTCAATTATAATAGGGAAATTAATAATAGCTTGTTTATGTAGGGTCGTTAAAGCTGTCTTCTCTTCTCTCCTTTGTTCCTTTAGTTGTTAATTTACGAATAGATTTATAATGCTAAAAGCAATATAACAGCTGTCAATGACGAGTTGATGACATAGACTTTGGTCTCTCTCTAATAATGATACTAATATATATAGAAGTCTAGACTAGACCAGTGTCTTAATTTAGCCACCATTTGACCCGCCTATGATAGATACTTGATACTTTACATGTATAGCTGGATGGCTAAGTACTAGAGCACCAAAGATGATCAATAATTGTGACATAAATATCATAATGTTATTCAGCAAAAAAATGATGATAATGTTGATAGAGGCATGCTTATTTCGAAATTTCATAATAATAATAATATAATTTAAAATTTCAATAGTTATAATGAAAATCATAAATTTAAATTTTAAGAGTATCAAAATTACTAACCAGTTAAATTACAAAACTCATATTAATAATTTTTCGTTTAAAGAAATAGATAGTTTTACTCAATAATTACTCTTAACAAGACAATTTGAGAAAAACTAGTACAAACATAAACTAAGCCAAAACTACTTGGGCAATGAGAAGTCGTACTAAAATTAGAGTAATGTTACAGTCACAAATTATTTTACAAATTGTTAATATGATTAACTTTTTATTGGTTTTCATTTAATCATACTATTAATTTATCAATAACTACTCATCATACATCAATTGTAAATTTTTTTGTAAAAAAATTTGTATCTTTAACATTAATCTTAAAATTAATGAAAAATTTCATGTGCATAGTTTGAGATCTAAATACCATTTAATTTGTTCACACATTTTTTTTTTAACTTGCCCTGGCAGTTATAATTAACGGTATTTTGCCGCCTTTTATTTAAAAATATATATATATATATATATATTAAAGTAGAAGCGGTGAAAGTAAACTTTGTCTGGTTTAACGTTCAATCATTTATTACGAAATGCACATAATGACCTGACATGTCTCCGGCAAAAGTTAAACGGGGTACCACCAATCACGCTGCCTCTTTTAATGCTTAAACTCCAACACTCGCTCACAGACACACACAGTCACAGACAAACATGTAAGATTTTATTTAATGGGTTTTTACTCTCCACCCCCCACAATACTGTTATATATTCCTAGTACAGTGAAAAAGAGGACCTTAATTGTCAAATAAACAATTTGAAAATCTTGGCCTGCCAGATGTTCCTCTATATATATAGTCAAAATAATAATAATAAATTTTGACCCATGCTACATGTGATGAGTGAGTGTGAGTGTAGCTGTGTATGAATGAATAATTTCTCCAAACGGCAAACGCACACTTCAATTTAAAGCAATACTGAATGAACTGAACTGTGTACAACCACTCATATATATTGGCATAAATCAGAACTTTTTTAATTCAAATTTTCTTTTTAGTGGCAAAATTGGACTGGGAAAAGAAAATTTTAATTAGCGCCAAAAGAACAACTTTACCTTTGACAAAAGGTTGAGAGAAAAGGGAAAGGAAATGCATGCACTGTCACAACTATGATTGCTGTGCTAATTCAAAAAAAAGAAAAAAGAAAAAAGAAAATGCGCGCATAAGCAAAAAACCAGAAAACTTACATCAAATGTCACTGAAGACAGCCCATCTTTCCTTATGAATGTGGTCTTTGACTTTGGCACCGATGCGTGAATCATGCACGTTAAAGATTGAAACTGATTCAAACTCAGTGAGTCTCCCACAAACATAATCTTCTTGCCTCTCCACTTCTCCAAGAAATTTAACCCATTAAACCTGTTGTGCCAATTTAACACTCAATTACCCAATATATAAACTCATATGTATGTGCTACTTATTTATACCATATGCAACAAAACCTTAAGCCCAACTTATAGTCATAGATATGCATACTATATATAACAATGTGTTTTTGAAGTGTGAAATGTGAAAATGGCTAAAAAGGGTACCTGGGTATGGCACAAGAGAAAGGTTGCCATCTGTATTTGAGGTACGAGTTATCAGGGCGGCCATACTTTTGGCAGTTGAATTGTGCATCTATGAAGGGGCAGCTAGAGGAAGAGTAGAGAGGGTAGGAAGCATCGTAGACCCATTTTCCACGAGACAAATTGCATTTACCAGCAAGTTTTCTGGCACTGAAATTTTTTGTAGCATTACTGAGGGAAATGAAATCTTCAGCTCTTGCTTGGTGGGAAAACAAAATCTGCAATACAAAGAGAAACAGTGCTTGGAAGAATAGGAGGAAACCCATTTCCTTGGGTTTCGATTCAGAATTAATAAATAAAAGGACGAGGAGTAATGAAAAGTTGTCTGCAGCGACTGCTTTTATAAGCAGACTGGACAGAGAGTCAGAGAAAAACTTTTCCTTTTACACCTTTTTTTTTTTTTTTTTAATTTTTTGACTGAAATTGTGAAATCAAAATTGGATGGATTGTTGAAACTCTGACATGTGGGGTTGGGTCCAATCCATGCTTTGAAAATTTGGAATCATGATGAATTTGATTCTAAAATCATGCGAAACATTTTCCCACCAAAAAAGATACAGAGGACATTGCTTTTTAAAGTTAATTACTTATTATGTATGATTAAAAAAAAAAAATTCCTTTATTGCTCATTTTCTTGTAGCCAATAATACAAACAACCCTCTTTTTTTTGGGTAAGCGATTATTCAAGATTCAAAAGAACCGTTTTCAAACGAAAAAATAATATAAAGTTATAAAGTCTAAGGCAAATTATCATATTTGCCCTGCAGTTATATATGTTTCATGCATATTATGTCCTTTGAAATTTTAGGTTTGGGAGTATAATATCTGATCTGTCGCAGTACTGTTCCCATTAAGACACCATTGATGATCCCACAAATCAAAATACCAACCCCATAATATCTCTTTTTTTATTATTATATTTAATTGTAAACAATAATTTTTTTTGGATAAATAAGGATTAATTTTATTGAAAAACAAGAGGCAGGGGAGCATAATTAATGTATTTATTATATCTTTTTTTTTTTTTGGCAAACTATATATATGAAATCCTAAAAGCCTAGAATGTATTTATTATATCTTTGTCGATGTCATGAAGTTCCGAACTTACAAGTCACATCCCCTTATTAAGAAGTGTATGTGACTTCTAAGCGACGTAAGGGGTTGGAATTGGTTTGCATTGAGAATTTGAGACACTTTGAATCGTACGCCACTCACTCCCTGTAGAAAACTCAACAAGTGTGCCTAATGCACTGGCTATTTTTTTTTTTTGGGGATAAATATGCACTGACTAAAAGCATGCGTGCAGTTGCTCTCAACATTTATCTTTGATGTTGTAATTGATTCCTCACGATATTAATTAGTAGGTTATTTTCTTTGATATATATATAAAAGGTTAGGTTCAAATTACACCTGGTATAACTCTAAACAATGGTACATTTTTCAATATTTTTTAATTGGATTCAAATTTTGACAAATCCATTATTAGATTATATTATTCTTGTATATTCTCCATGCTTGCGAAATTTCGAGATGATCAAAGATTAATAGCCATGTCATCAATCAATTGTTTAAATTCAAGTTTTTATAGTTTAAAATAATGCATAAAGATGAATTTATAAATCGAATGGTAAATAACATCCAATTAATATGAAAATTGACATGAATGTTAAGAACATATAGAACATGTAATTCAACAGTAGGATTTTCAAAATATGAATTCTAAACAATGCTACACTTTTCAATATTTTTTAATTGGATTCGAATTTTGACAAATCCACTCTTAGATTATATTATTCTTGTAAATTCTCCATGCTTGCGAAATTTCGAGGTGATCAAAGATTAATAGCCATGTCATCAATCAATTGTTTAAATTCAAGTTTTTATAGTTTAAAATAATGCGTAAAGATGAATTTAAGAATCGAATGGTAAATAGCATTCAATTAATATAAAAATTGACACGAATGTTAAGAACATATAGAACATGTAATTCAACAATAGGATTTTCAAAATATGAATTCTATGACAAGTTATTGGGTGGTGTAACATTATTTAGAGTTACACCTGGTATAACTCTAAGTAATATTACACTAATAAATATTTTTTAATTGGATGTAAATATTAATAAATTCACCGTTAGATTACATTATTTTCGTATATTTTCCATGCTTACAAAATTTCAAGGTGATCAAAGATTAATAACCATATCATCAATTAATTGTTAAAATTCAAGTTTTTGTAGTTTAAAATAATACATAAAAGATGAACTTGTGGATCAAATGGTAAGTAACATCCGATTGATATGAAAAGTGGCATGCATGTTAAAAATATGTAGAACATGTAATTCAACAGTTGGATTTTCAAAATATTAATTCAATAGTAAGTTATTGGGTGGTATAACATTTACACTAGGTGTAACTTGATATGTATATATATACACACACACGCTTAGAAAATACATGTGCTTTTCACTTCTAGTTTCAGTTTCTAGTTAAGTTTTAATATTTTTCCTTTTCTACCCAAAGGAAAAAATTATCATCATAATCAAAGATTTTTTTTTCTAAAAAATAAAACAATAAAATTGAACCAGATTTAAATCCTACAAACATGGCACAGAAGTATTTTTAAACAGGGGCATAGTTAGAAAATTTTACTTGTGGGGGCCAAATTGCAGTATTGGTATATTAACTGTGGGGCCCAATAATTTATGGGCCAGGCCCACTTGCTCATGGAGAGTCCACAGGCCCAAGCCGAAAAAAGTTATGGCCCAAAGCTTAAAAAATATAAGGCCAAAGATGGCCCAGAGACACAGCCGAGGACGGTTTAGTCCTCGGCCGACCCAAAGCTCCCTTAAGAAGAGGGGTAAAAAAGAGGAAAAGGAAAATTGGTAAGAAGATCTAAAATATCTTAGGTAAGTTACCCTTATTACCCTCCCCAGATAAGACTCTGTACCTAACAGAACCAGATTCTTAGGCTTTATCAAACCATCCCCAACAATTCCGGGATTAGACTGACGGGACAAATAGCAGTCCTAAAAAAGTTGACCCTACACGTGGACGAGGGACAGCGAACGTAAGCTAGTATAAAAGAGAAGATAAACTAATCAGAAAGGGATCCCCATCTCACTTCCTGGGAAAAACTCCAGGGATGAGAATGCCCAGACAATATATGTACACCACCACGAAAAACCCACCGCCGGGTAACCGGAGAAAGACATTAGTACTCTTCGGACATGATCCGAGGAGTCCAATCCCTCAAGTTACAAAGCTGTAGGGCTTGGATATCCAGGCTGAAGCCTTTTCTTATCTGAGTCTCCCTAAAGTCCGGTTTGGACCAACGCCCTGTGACCAAACGCTAGCCTTTCAAGCCCACTCTCTACAAATCTTATTGTGAGGGATCTTTCACGTGCGAGACCAACGTCATTGTTGGGCCGTTTGAGAATCGTGCCCGTACATTAACCATAGTTCATATTGAATACAAAATTATTAACTTTGATATATTATTATATTTTTAAATATTAATGAACATACAAAAATTATATAGTTTATTATAAAAAAAATAAAAAAAATCCAATAAAAGAACATTTTGCATCAAAATTATGCCCGACGATCTTTAATGGAATAAAGATAGCAATACAAAAAAGTGAACAACAAAATCTTAAATATCCATATGCACATCAACACACACACACATAGTGGCATAAAAGAGAAACAAAAATAATACTAATGGTAAAATAATAATGATGATTGATAACACACACACATAGTGGCAGAAAAAAGAAACAAAAATAATACTAATGGTAAAATAATAATGATGATTGATAAAAGAGAGAGAGAAGAATATGCACTTGCATATTCACTTCTTTAAAAAGTCAAGAAGATGATATTGCACCAGGACAAAAAATGGATTAATAGTCTTGGTTAAGATAGGAGTTTTTGTGTTGAGAAGAAACAAAATGGGGCAATGGGCTGGCACTAGCAGCTACAACAAAGCTCCGTAGGTATCTAAAGATGAATTTTTTTTTTTTTTTTTTTGAAACTATGTTGGGAAATGGGTTCTTATTGATGCTAGAGAATGAGTTATTATCCATTGGATTAATTATAAATTTGTTGGACAATTGAGAAGATCAACTTTTAGTTATTATCCTTTGAACTAACTATAAATCTTAGAAATAATTGGGGTGGACACGTAATAATGTTTTGGACAATTGAGGAGGTCAAATAAAAATCCATTGGACTAATTAGAAATCTTAGAAATAAAAATAAGAGTAACAAATAACATTTATTGAAGTTATATGGTAACACAATAATATATATTCCAATTCTCTATAGTATCTCGCCCCTATGAGTGTCTAATGGGGTCTCATTAATAGTAGTGTGTGGAAATATGTATAATGTTATTTAAAAACTGAAAATTGTTGCTTAAAATGTCATACCAAACGGATCCTTCATCACTCACACAAGTTGAAGAAAGTACACTACCCAAGCTTTAATTAAACCATAACTTATAGTCATTTATAATAACCTTATTTGCAAATGGATTTGGATGGATGAAACATAAAATAAAAAAAGAAATATAATACTCTCGGTCAGTCAGAAAATGAAAGATTTGGCTGAGGGAGAACTGTGGCCAATAATGGAGGGATTAATTTAATAACTAGTAGGCATACCATCATTTGCATTCCTGCTTAATTTGTTTTATTGTCCCTCATTGAATCTGGAGGTAGCTAGCAACAAGATAGTAGACTTTTAACTTTTAGTTTACATGTCAACATATAGATGGAGACAAACTTTTAGTATTGTTAGGGCCTAGGGGTGTGTCAGTGTGTGTGTGGGTGTTTTTTATTTTTATGTTTTCAGTATCAGAAGATTGACTGCCGGGGTGGTACAACTAGTAGATAATTGTTGAGATTTCATCACATCTTAGATTTGAGTTTCTGCGGAGACTGAAATTGTAATTTTTGGTAAGTCTTAGAAATTAATAGAGTTTGGGGTGTGTGTGAGTTCGGGGTCTCTGAGCTCCAGTTCGAGCTAGTAGTATCCATGGGTTTACCCAAATGTACTGTGGGACGTGGAACAATGATTGCCACACGCAAGTTTTCTTTTTTATGGTTCTCAATAAAAATAAAAATAAAAATAACCAATGCCGACTTAACTGGCCTAGCGGTCGGACTGGTAGTTCAACGAATTGGCACCTAAGCCATCCAATTTTTAATGAGACTACTTATGTTGGTAATCTGGTAAGTCTTAATTACCTTATACAGCCCGAGACTTTTGGTGTAAACCATCCAACTCAGGCTAGTTTGTGCTCACTCGGCTGAGTTTACAATTTTGTTTCTTTATTTAAATTGAGAAATGTTAAATGACACATTAATTTGTAATTTTTTTAAAATAATAATTAAAAGAACAAGGTTTTTATTTTTTATTTTTTTTATTCAAATTAGTTTGGAAATTTTTTTTTCAAATTTCTTATATATCTTTTTATTGTGCATGATTTTGAAAATTTAACTATTGGATTGCATGTTTTTTATGTTCTTAATATGCATGTCAAATTTCATTCAAATTGGATGTTATTTACTATTCAATAATTAATAAACTTATTTTTTACGCATAATTTTAAATCATAAAAACTTGAAATTTAAAAATTTAATTGATAATACAACAATTGATCTTTAATCTTTTTGAAAATTTGCAAATATGGAGGATATAATAAGAACATACAATCTAATTGTTAAATTTTCAAATTCCCGCCCAAACAAGAAAAATAAAAGAGTTTGACGGGAAAGAAACATTTTCCATAATGAAATTGGTAAGTTTTGTTGATTATCATTTAGGTTTATCATTGACATCATTTTATCATCTATTATTAACAACTTATACTTGATAATTGTGAAATTTTTTATAAAAATTTTGGTTTATTGATTTAAATTTAGATATGTAGGTACCTACTTAAATTTAAAAACCCTAAATCAAAAAGTGACCCTCTTTCAAAAGCCACTCAACTTCTTTGACTTTGATTATATATATATTTGGTTTCCGTGCGGATCGCATCATTGTTTGTTTTATTATTGCTTTCATTGTGTTGCGTGGATTTCATGATTCTTTTAGGCTGTGTTTGGTTCATGTAAAAGTATTTCTGGAAAACATTCCATTTTCTGGAAATACTATTTTCCGGAAAGGAAAATGTTTTCATGTGTTTGGTTGCATTTCAAAAAATTTTCACGAAAATATTTTCTGATGTTTGGAAAAGAAGAAGGAAAAGACAACCCAGGAAAAAAATCATCAACGATCGCGATCTGGCGAAGGCGAGATCGCGATCGACGCTTCGCAAGATCGCGCTGTCGATCGCGATCTCGCGATGGAGCGATCTGAGTGGAGCTCGCGAGATCGGCGCGAACTGGAGCTCGGAGTTCGCCGGCGATCGTTGGACTAACTGGAGCTCGGCTTCTCCTCTCGCGCGCGCGCTCTCTCTCTCTCTCTCTCTCTCTCTTTTTCCGAAAATGCTTTGAAGTGAAAATGGAAGTGGAAAATGATTTCCGTGGTCAAAGACATTTTTTTTCGGTCAACGGATTTCAATTTCCGGAAAATAGAATTTTCCGGACCAACCAAACAACCTCATTTTCGGAAAAGCATTTCCGGAAGTAATTTTCACCCAAAACAAACACACCCTTACTTTTTACTGTTTACTGCTGTTTAATTCTTCTTCTTTTTTGCTGAATTGTTTAATTCTTGATTCTTGCTTCAGCTGACATAGTATTAGGTCGTGATGTATCATGTATCGCACTACTATTAAAGCGTTCGCATTAACATTAGGTAATTTTTGTTAAATTTGATATAAAAATCTCACATTTGTTATTTTAAAAAACATAAATTTACATTATTAGAATTAATATTTATTTCTCTACTTTATTAAAATAATATTTTTTTTCTTTTTCCCATCATTACCTATTTTTCTACTCATTTTTTATAACAAAGCCAATACCGCTTGCACAAACACTTGAAAGTTGAAACAACCACTCGCAACTGCTTGATTCCTCATGAGGATTCTAGATGTTACTATCATTCACAATCGCCAAATCCAAAAAACAAATAAAAACACATCAAACCAAACCCATAAACACAGATTAAACCAAAAACCAACACAAACGCAGCCACCGGCCACTATCATGGGTTTGACCAACACAAAACCAATCCAACTACCAATCCATATATGAAAATAGAACCGCCACTCGAACACACAAACATTAAGTGATCTGAGGGGAGAGGTGGCGATAGTACAATACGTACCAATGATGGTGTTGGCTAAAGGTTTTAGATTTGTTCAAGGAAGAGCTTGATCGGCCATGAGAGGATTTTAAAATTTGTTGAATTTAGTTTGCTCATCAACAGTGCTCAATAAGTGTATTGAGCACACGGTTCATTTGTTAACTTTTGAGAATAAATTATTGAGGTTGATGCACGAGATTTTTAAGGAGTTTAATTTTTATTTTATTTTTTTAAATTTTAAACTAAAGGAGGTTTTAACTAATCTGTTACGAGTCCTCTTAAAGATAAAATCTTCTGAAACTAATAAATATACATCTCTAAAGAATTTCAAAATGTTGTTCCGAAGAAGCTTACTGTTAATTGAACAAAGATGCTAATTCTTTCATTGATTTTATTAGAGCCAACTTCATAAGTTTTATAAAATTTACTAATTAATGATTTTTTTTATATATGTTTTGTAATTATAACATAATACTAATAATGCATCTGAACTAGGGGTGTGTATAGGTCAGGTTGAGAAGTTTTTTCAATCAATCCACCATGATGGGTTAAAAAAAATTCAATCTAATCCCAACCTATCACAGGAGTTCAACCCAACCTAACCCAATTCACGTGAATCAGGTTGGACCCATGGGTTAGACAATTTTTTTTTTTAATTACTGTTATTATTATTAATAAATTGAGCATTAGAATAACACCACCACAAGTAAGACCAAATTTATAACCAAATAATCATGAGCATAACGTCAAACAAACACAAACTACATGAGAAAAACTTAGGGTTTGGGTTTTATTTAGGAAGAGGAGAAAAAAAAAAATTATGTAACATATTTTTTAATTTAAATATAGATGGCGTCAAGTAGGTATATATTTTTAAATTTAAATATATATTAAATATAGATGGCATCGGGTAGGGTTAGGCAGGTTTGTAAATCTCATGACCCAAACCCAACACGACTCACTGTTAAAAAAAAAAATAATAAATAAAAATAATCATGACCCAACCCGACCTATCAACTCCCCTATAAACCGATCCAACCCGGTGGGTTGGGTTGGGTCAGGTCAGTTTTGACAAGTTCGTTGCACACCCCTAATCTGAACTATATAGAGAAATATATATTGATTTCTCAAATTTATTTGCTTCAAGCGAGGTCGAAAAATATAGCAAATAAACCAATAAGTTAAAACAAATTAAGCCTATCCAAACACT
The DNA here is from genome assembly GCF_932294415.1 of Quercus robur. NCBI lineage: Eukaryota > Viridiplantae > Streptophyta > Magnoliopsida > Fagales > Fagaceae > Quercus > Quercus robur. The sequence continues at coordinate 44,542,831 of NC_065541.1, forward strand.
CAGGAGTTCATGTGAAAAATGGTGCGAAACAACAAATTTTTGGTGTGGAAATAGTAATTTTTATGGAAAAGTTTTTCTTATAGAGATTTTCCCTTCTTATATATACAGTTAAAAAACTAGAATAGAAAAGTCTGAGCTAGGGACCGCTGCGTTAATTGCTGGTGACCCACTTCACTTGTTTGATTTTTTTTTTTTTTTTGACTGTGAAGATAGAATTTTTATTGAATATTGGGATTGAAAAAGACCCCTTTTTTTAATTAGATTTGAAGTACAAACTTCAGAAGCAAATAAAAGAGTCAGTTTTTTTATTTTTTCAGTACAGAATCATGGTGTCATATCGTATCTAGATCCTGAAACCCAAAATAAAAAAGAAAAAAAAACTTTGAAAAAATATATATGAATTGATGATGTCATATAAAAGCATAATATCTAACTTTAAGAAAATGCGAAAAGCAAACAATTTGACATGAAGGCTCATTTAATTGTTTTGTTGTAAAACAATTTATAACTTAAAATGTTTTCAGCTGAAAATTTTTGGTCTTTGATTACATTTTTGGAAATACTTTGAAAAACACTTCCAAGTGTTCATTGCAACATAAGAGGAGAAAAAAAAAGAAAAAAGAAAAATATTATCATCCCTCTCTTTTGAAATGGGTTTGGTGAGTTACATGAAAAGCTATGATTATGTCTATCAATTTGTAAAAGTAATAATTTCCTTTCAACAACTAACATGGATAAGAAAGTTTTGTAGACTTGAATTGCATGTAAAAAGTTGAATCTTTGATTTATATATATATATATATATATATATATATGCAGTGGGCAGTCGGCACTAGTACGAGTTCAATCTGGTGGAGGTTGGTTGCGGTTCAGCTACAACCTAGATAAAAATGATTCGGGTTAACACTTAACAGTGCTACCTATCAGGAACCAGATGAAAGATAAAAATAGTGTAAACTGCCTTATTGTTTATTTTTTCTATAATTTGTGAGTTTCAAGAGAATCATATATTTATTTTATTTAATTTTTATATTTTATCTATAATATTTTTAGCAAAAAATTTCAGCAAAAATTAAATAAATTATTTCTAAACGGATACTTAAAGTTAACATGTCGTGTACAGTACGTACACGTGTAATGTGTTAGACTGTTGATTTTCAATGTATGTGTCTTGAAGTCAATTTCATGAATAGTTTATTTTGACTAATTAAAATGTAAATGCGCCCATGCTGCAATATATGTAAAATGAGTTATGTGCAACACAACTAATTTTAAAACATTCATACGCTACTTTCTGTAACACTCATGCAGATATATATATATATATATATATATATATTGTAGAGATCGTACGTGAACTTTTAATAGACTACTTGTATTCATTGGACCACTTTTACACTTTCTCTTATATTTCTTTTAAAAGAAATGTTATATCTATAATATTTTCATAATATTTTTATAATAAATTCTAAGTAATAAGTTGTTATTAATAGATAAAAAAATAATTTAAATTATGGATTTAAATTAGAACTAATAACAATTTATCGATTTGTTGTAAAAATGCTATGGATGTAACACTTCTTTATTTACAAAGTAATACAAAATTTTTTTTATCAAATAATTGTGAATCATAGAAATAATAATAATAATAATAATAATTATTATTATTATTATTATTTTGAGTTGGCCGACAACACGTGGATGATGTTACTAAACTACATGTGCTCCCAAGTCCCAAGCTCCACCTTATTTATTTATTTGGACACAAACTTCACCTTATGTACTCTCTTCTTTAGCCTTTTTTAGTATCATGAATCCATGTGCTTTTTTGAGTGGTGTTGTGACTAGCTGGTGGAAAGTGATGGAGTCTAAGCTAACGACTATGATCTGACCTTATAATTTAAAAAAAAAATAATAATAATAATCAATATATGATTTTCTAGGAGATGATTTTTTCAGTTTTTGATATTTTAGCACTCATAAGTCATATCTCTTATATATAGGCGTGTTCAAATTTATTCCAATGGACCTTACAACTTCCATTTTATGAACAGAATATTTAAGTAGTATGTTAAAATCGTATAAAAATTCTAAGATTAAATCGTATTTCTACCCAAATCAAGAAGTTTATGAGTTGAAAATTGAAAAATGGTTAGTCTATAAGGCAAAATATAGAGGAAAAAGAAAAAGAAAATTTCCTATAAGGAATTTTTAAGAGAAAGTATCTCTTGTAACAAGCATATTAATTAAGTCATTCACACACACATATATATATATATATATATATATCAATCTAATGAGTGAATACTAGAAATGACAATAGGGTGGGTATGGGATGAGTTCCTTATTCCCTTCCCCACCCACAATTCAGGGTAGGCTTTTTTCCCATAATCTTATGCTCGTGGGGGTGCCTGCCTTGCCCCATCCCACTCAATTTTTTTGTTTTATAAGTTATTAAAATTTGATTTAAAATATATTATAAATTAAACTAAAATTTATTAAACATCAACAATCAAGTTCAAACATTACTAAACCTTCTAAAAGTATAAGACATCAATTCGAGTTTTAAAAAAAATTAAAAATTAAAAATTAACCATTTAAACATAACAATATAACAATCAAAATAATAAACAATTTAAATCTTAAACATAAAAATATAACTTCAATAACACAACAAAGACATCATAAATCTAACTTTGAAGGCTAAAGTACATATATGCCTTATAGGAAAACCAATAAAAAGTACTATAAAATGATTTTTTATTTATTTATTTAAATTTATAAAAATAAATGGGGCTGGATCTCCAATACCCAGCCTCACCCCAAACCTACTTCGAGGGCCAATTTAAATTACCCTCCTTAGTGAATACTAAGTGTGAATGTTTTTTTTTTTTTTTTTTAGAAAGTACTAATTGTGAAGTTGGTGGACTTAACCCTAATAAAAGAGTATAAAATTAAATATAATGATATTCACTCATTGAGTTGTTATACGAGTGACTTGGTATATCTAATACAAGATATACTTTCTCAATTTTTAGACCTAACTTACTCGATGTTACAATTACATTTATAAAAAATCAATGAAAAGTTGAAACAATACAGTTTACAAATTTATCGTTAACCTCTTGGCTCAAGTGGTAACTCCATTAGTTACCCTTAACACTTTACTGTAGTTTTTGAAAAAGAGTTTTACTAATTGAGAAATAGAGTGAGGTTTTGCATTTCCAAGTACTTCCACTTCACAGTTGGCACTGGGCACTTTATGTTTTGTTTAGAGAGAACTCCTAGCGAGGAGAGGTTCGGACTTGGGGGGGTTGGTTATTTGGTCTTTTTCTTTTTCATTAAATCAAGGGATTATTAGGACAAATTATTTCCCATCTGATCTAACAAAATCATGTTAAGGAACTTATTGAATAAACCATTCTTCTTCTTTGCATTGAACAAATAATTTCTCATGATGATTTGGTAATATAATAATGCGTAATATACTAATACCAGAGAAAAAAAAACAAAAGATGAACCGGTGGGTGGATGATATTATTGGATTGGTCAATTAAAAATATAGAAAGTTTGCAAACAAGTTAAAAAAAAGGAACAAAAAATGGAAAATTATCCTTTTCAATAGCCGTCTAAAACGAGTGCAATTTGACGATAATTTAATGTATTGTCAGAGGAGATAGGTACAAATTGCCGTTTACGTGGGGCAATTGTTTGTAGGGTCTGCAATTGTAAGGTCTCAAACTATCAATCTCTATACCAGAAATCATGCATAATTTTCTTTGTTTCTGACTTGTCTTTGTTGTTCAATTGGAATGACAGTCTACACCCATCTTCAAACAAAGTGACTAGGAATAAGCACTTGCTAGGCGGCTTCCAACCCCAAAATTGTACAAAAGAGTTGCCCTCATTGTTCCCCATAGTCAAATGGTTGTTCACATCAACTTCATAACCGACCCCAGAACTTTTTTGGGAGTACTTTACTAGAATCAGATATATCAAATTAAATGCTTGTTAAATTCATTTTATTATATTTATTATAAAGATGGCTTGATCAATTGGGTAACTTGTGCAAAGTGTGACCTCTCTTTTTGTTAACCAATTAGTCAATAAAAAATAGTTGCTTTCTCTAACACAATCATTGATGAGTAGCCCCAATAATTATAGTATTCCTGAAAGAATGACCCAATTGTTGGGTCATTGAGTGAAAATGAAGTTTCATTCCATCAAATAATACGATTAACGATTGGAGCCGACATGAATGGGTGGTCACTATATCACACTGTATGACCCAAGTTCACCCTTCCCTACATATGAATGCCAATAGTTCTAACATTGTGTTCGGCAACTTGGCTTAAATGCCTAATCTTGATTGGTCAAGGATTAGCTCTAAACCAGTTTGGAGAAATTTTTTTCAACCCATTACATGACAATTTATAAGACTATTCATGTGTTATGTGACTAAAACTACACATGTGTGATCTCTTCAATTACCACATAATGAGTTGGAAGAAAATAGTTTCAAACCAGTTTGGAACTAAACTTTTTTCCATCTTAATTTATCAATTAAAAATGGTTAATATGGCTCTAAAGTTTGATCACCATCAACCCCATATGAGCCTTCTCCTTGATAGTTTGTTTACTAATTTTGACCGAGCAATCAAAATCAAGCTAAAAAAGCAATATTCTGTGATGATAATGAGCCAAATTAATTAGTGATTAAAGTAATCTGAGCTTAAACAAATCTGGTAGATTAAGCAGGACAGTGTGGAACCTTCAAATTCAAGTTGCAATTCAAACGGGACCATATATATGTAGGCCATATCCCGCAAAAGCTAAGATAGTTGATTGTATTTATTAGAAGTTGCTTAGTGATTGAGTTAAGGGAAAGGAATTAAGAAACAGAATAACATAATATATTTGCCTTTCCACAGCATGATTGACGATGTATTGTATGTCTTCACTCAAAATCAAAACTTAATAATAGTAGCAAACCCTTTAACTTTTGTAATGGCTGCATCTACCTAACTTTGTATTTTTATATACACAAGCCATGCGGTCCTAGCTAGGCAGCTAATTGATTGTGGATTAGTTAGTCAAGTAATTGACACGCTAAAATAGTAATGGACACAAAGCATAAATCACACATTTATTTTCATAAAAACATGTAGACATATAGAGACTTCGCAGAAGCTCTAACTCTAAGGAACATTCTCATATTATGCTTGCTTAGGCCTGTCCACCTCATTAGTCATTACCTCAACCCCTTTTAAGAGTTAAGTAGTTTATCCACTTCGAAAAATGTTAGCTTTAGGGAACAAGTTAATGCTTATTCTACTTCAACTCCAAGTTACATTCAATTTTCTTTTAGTGATAAGGTTCGAAGCTAATATCATTTTCAGTCTTTCTCTTATCCCTTCTTTCACTTTAATCTAAGCCAAACTTAAAAATTCCTTGTTCTCTCAAAAAAATGAGAAAAGTAGAGCTGAAAAGGAACGTAAGCCCAGGGCTTGACCTTCGACATAATTGACCTACAACATGGATAAAAATACATTGGACACTAAAACCTTTTTCTTGGTTGGGGGACCAGGTAATGGTCATACACTTTAAGACAAAGTTAGGCACATGTATTTCTAGAGGAAAATGAGGAGAAAACAACGGGCAGAAAGAAAAATAAGACTTTGAGGTATGTATTAAAAGTCTTCTTTAAAGAGATAATTATTCTCACTCAAAAGAGTTGGTACGTTGTTGGATTTATAGTAATTTACCTCTAGGATACGTCAAAGTAACCTAATGAAAATTCAATTCCGAAATTTCTTCTAAAAGATATTTCTTTTATGAATATGATTTGAGTTCTTAATTTATACATTAGGAAGAGTCATAATTATTTGAATTGACACCTTTACAAACATAATGAATTTTTAGATTCATCCATATGTAATTCTTAAAATAAATTGTTTTAATTATTTCTGAATGAAAAATTAATTTAAATGGATTATGACCCAATGCATCTCATTTTATTTCAATAAAATAAAATTCACCACCTGATTTTAGTCACTTGCCACACGTCCAAGTGTCAAGTTTGCCACACAACAAGTGATTAAATAGATCCATTTATTATTTATTTGCAAGTTGTGTTACTTTGTATATACCCAGAAAATAGTTTTGTAAAATTTCTTCATGAAACAAGACTATTTGAAATATAAAATCAATCACTTCCCTCCACCTTTATATCACTACTTAAATATAAGATCTTTAACAATATTACTGAACATTTTTCCTCAACCAATTGGTCCAATCCAACTAACTTATAGTTTTAGCTAGTGTAAATTTCTTTTGATCTAGTGGTGTCTTTTTCTTTTTTTTTCTTTTTTCTTGAATTAGTAAAATGTATTCAATCAACTTATAGTTTTAACCAGTGTTTTTTTTTTTAAAGCTTTTATCGAATGAAATGGCATTCAGTACTAAAAACACACACAAATATTAGATAACAATTTTAATAATTGATGGTCACAAGACAGAAATATAGCAACCAGCCCTCAAGTGGTCGAAGGTGGTGGAAGACTTTATCACATATTCTTTTGCACATAATTCATAATTGGTAGTACGACCGTTGAGTTTTTATGGCATTTGCCAGAGCATTTCTTGTTTGAGTCCAAGGCTCCAAGCCTGGAGCCCAATGGGCCCTGCACCTTGTTGAGCGTCTTGCACAAATGCCACAAACTAGTTTTGTAGGATGAAAAGATCATATAAACTGGCCCATTTCTAGATAAGGTACGTACACACGTATCCTATGCTGTGGTTAAGTGATTGTTATTGTTGGAATGGATGAATTTAGCCTAATGGCTTACATTTGTAGCAAAAAGCTTTTAGTGACTATAAAATGATTTCTTTTTTTTAGAATAATTATAAAATGAACCTGATTGTTAAAAAGACTCGTTAAATGGTAAATATAGTAGACTCAACCTTAAATTAATAGTAAGTATTAAGTAGGATTATGATTACTTTGACTGTACTACAAGTTTCTAGTACAAATTAGGAGTGTACAGAAAACCTACCAATCCGTCAAACCCGACCCAACCCAATCTGCCGGGTTGGGTCGGTTTTTAAGGCTTGGTGGGTTGGGTTACAAAAATTTTTTTTATAGCAGGTCGGTTAGGTTTGGGTCATAAAATTACAAATCCGCCAAACCCGACCCGACCCACCATATTTAATATATATTTAAAATATATTATATATTTAATAATTTTTTTTTTAAAATCAGCTGTAGGGCACTTATATATAAATATATATATATATATATATTTATATTTTTAAATATATATTATATATTTAATAATTTTTAAAAAATAAACTAGCTGTAGAGCAGCATTTCCTCGGTTCCTCCTACTAATACTAATTTAATATATATAAAATATATTATACAATTAATAAATTTTTTTAAATAACCAGTTCTTCCTATCCTATATAAAAGCCAATTAGTTCACAAAAATTCTAATAAATTACTATTGTTGTTTAGTCATTAGTGTTGTTTGCCTTTAAGGAGTTACATTGATATTAATCTTTAGGTTTTTTTAATATATTAATATTTATATTTTTTTTCTACTCAATTTAATAATAATAATAATAATTTGTCAAACCCATGGGTTCAACCCGACCCATGGGGGTTGGGTTGGACTTATGTGATGGGTTGGGTTGGGTTGAACTTTTTTTGACCCACCATGGTGGGTTGTATCAAAAAATCCCCTCAACCCAACCCATGCACACCCTTAGTACAAATTGTACAATGAACTAGATTAGGACAATAGATTTAAGTCTTAACAAGGATTGAGCTCTAATATATTTAACGTCCACTCAAACTAAAGGTATAAGTTTGATGACATTTTGAATTTAGAATTTAAGATCATTAAGGTAAATATGGCCAAGTTGGACCAAATTGGAAGTGCAAAACATCACCCTCGATGCAATGCACAAAATAGATGTTGGCAACAACATGATGAATGATGGCTTCACTAGTAGAATGATGACATTGATTGTAGACAACGCCAACAGTGGGCTTGCCATATGCCAAATGTAAGATACATTTGGCATACAAGCCCAACAAATGCTCAACAACTGGAAGGCCATATGGGAAAAGCCAAATTTTTTTTGAGATTTAGCTACAGTACCATCTCAAATGTAAGATGGTACTGTAGCTGAATGGTATAAAAAAAAAAAAAAAATTTAATGCTCTCTTCACATTTTACCCGGCAATTTCTCTCTCCTCTCTCATTTTTTCTCTTTCTTTTCTCTCTCTTCCTTCTCTATTTCTCATCCCCTCTCTCTCTCTCTCTCACTATTGTCAAGATTCTCTCTCGAAACTCACGCTGAATCACCAAGCCAGATCGGAGCTCACGCCAAATCAGATTTCTAGACCAGCGTGGTGGCGAGGCTGGTGGCGTGGCTGAGATGGGCATGGTGGCTGGAGGTCAGCACAGTGGAGATCAGCGTGAAGACCGATGTGGAGATCGGCATAGAGACCGGCGTTTGGTGGGTTTGGTGGTGTTGACATGGTGGCCGGTTTCTAGGTTTGGTGGCCGGCGTTTGGTTGATTGGGTTACTATAGGTTTGCTGAGTTTGTAGTGGGTTCTTGGTGGGTTTTATTTTGGGTTTTTGGTTCCGGTGGGATTTTGTTAGGCCAAGGGTAGTGGTGGCGCGGTGGGATCGTCGTTTTGAGAGGGTTGTTGTTGTTGCTGTTGGGGCGTGGTGGTGAGAGAAGAAAGGGGCTTTTGCTTTTTGGGAGGTGGGTCTTCTTTGTCGTCGTCATCAACCTCAACGTCAGCGTCAACGTTTGGTGGTGTTGACATGGTGGCCGGTTTCTGGGTTTAGTGGCCGGCATTTGGTTGGTTGGGTTGCTATGGGTTTGCTGGGTTTGTAGTGGATACTTGGTGGGTTTTATTTTGTTTTTTTTTTATTTTGGGTTTTTGGTTCCGGTGGGATTTTGTTGGGCTAAGGGTAGTGGTGGCTGGTGCTAGAGGTTGAGGGAGAAAGGGAAGAAAAGGAAGAGAAAAAAAATAGTAAAAAAATGAATAAAAAAGAATATTTAAATAAAATGGGAAAAAAAATAGAGTTTTGAGATGTTGGGTGTATTGTAAAATGGTATGATATAATTGATAAAGTAGCTTTTTGGGATGGTAAAATAAGATGAGATAGCAAAATCGGCTGTGGATGCTCTTAGGTGCTTGGGTGATGGTAGGATCTTTTCGCAGCATGTGATGGTTGATATTACAACAATTCTTTTCATATCTTGTAGATTGGTTTAAGAGGGATTGACTTTTGTGGTTGGTGATGGAAATTTTTTCATATATTGTAGATTGGTTTTAGAGGGATTGACTTTTGTGGCTGGTGATGGAAGTCGATGTTTGGAAGGGGTAGATCTACAATGATCAAAATCGCTAAAAAAAAGAAAGAAAAAAGAGATGCTTCTACTAGAAAAGTGATAAAGAGGAAATTAAACATGAGATTAGTGACTATGATAAAAGAGAAAATATAGAGAAGACATATATTTTACGACTGAAGACATGCAAAAAAAAAAAAAAAAAAAAAAGGAAAAGAAAAAAAAGAAAGAAATATTAATTGTATAATGTATTATAATTCAATTATTTATAGAATTGTAAAAGGGTAGGGAGGCCTATATGTAGACATGTTTTATAAGTGCAGTACAAGTTAGTCCAATGGGCATGGGCTTATATGGGCCTACAATCTAATGTGATCTAACAAAATAGACACAGATAATGCATTCGGGGCCTTCACTAGTATTATTCATGAGTAGATATAGTTTTTTTTTTTGGTTTCTCACCGTCTATCTTTAAAACTTTCAATCAGAAATTAATCACTTCTTTTTGGTTTCTCATCATGTATCTTCAAAACTTTTAATCAGAGATTAATCACTGTTCATGACGGGTGGGCCCTAGTGGGATAAATCGTTGGTCTAAGGGGTTTTTTCAAAGTGCAGGTACTCGGATTCGAACTAGGGAGCACACCCAGTCGAATTTGGAACAAACACTTTGAGACCAAGTACCCAACCACTTGGTCAACCCACTTGGGTTTATAAGTAGATATAGTTCAAATCTTATGTGTACGGTTTCAAATCATTTTCTCCTAAATAAAAACTATTTGTTTCATTTTTGGTGTTTCACTTTATACCTATTATATGTCACCAATTTTTCTTTCCTTAAAAAAAACCAAAATTTAAAATAAAAATTAAAGAAAAACCAAATACGTACATAGCATACAATAGTTGATAGAACATAAAGTAAACATGCACCAAGAGCAGTCAGAGCATTTCTATTCATTTTCTCCTCACCTTGACAAATTATCCTCCATAAAAGATGTTGGTGAAATTTAATATTAAAAGTAAATAAAGCTTTTTTATAATTTATTAAAAGTAAATAAAGCTCGATTGTTAATTAGATAAATAAAACCCATTATGGAGGAGTTGAGGAAGTAACTTGCATTTAAGTTAAGTTGAATTATTATTATTATTTTTTTTTTTGAGAACTAGTTAAGTCGAATTATTAATGTAATAAATTTGGTGTAGATTAGGAGAATACTCAGGGATATATAAATTCACACATCCATTCATGTCATAATTTAAAAAAAAAATTGTGTCAGTCATATTCCGTATCATGTCATACTTCTTAGATTTTAGTGCACTAAAAATCCTAAAATCTTAAGGATGACAATATTTAAAATCCAAAACCACACTGCATTAGGAAAATTGGAAAAATACTAAGAATCCACGTTCAACACTTTTTAAGTTTAATTGATGCAATATGTAATTTACACATACGATTTATAGATGTTTTAACACAACCATTTTTTTTTTTTCAAAAGAAGAGCAGAATACAAACTAAAAAGTTGAGATTTGCAGTCCACCATTAGGCAGTTGGATATGAAGAATCCATAGCAATGCCACAAAGACCTTTATCATTTATATCCCCTCTGCATCCTTATGTATCCTTCCTCACCCCAACTAGTACCCCATGAATTCTTAACAAGCCAATATTTGGTACCATCACTTGTTGTACCATACCCAACTGCTGTAACACCATGGTCTAGCATGGTTCCACACTCTCCTGTGAAAACACCACTCTAGTAAAACTGGAAAGCAGATCCTGAAGCTTCAATGGAGACTGATACTGGTTGGTTTGCCCCAGCTTTCAATAATGCATTCTCGCTATTAGCAGGAACTTTTTCATGGCCCTTAATCTTAGCCGCATGAGAGGCTTCCTCTTTAGTGTTACAAGTCCCATCAGCTCCCTGGTATGGATAGTTGGCTTCAGTAGCGATACCTCCATTCTGTATTATGAATTCAAAGCCATTTTCCATAAGACCACCCTCACATCCTTGATCCTCACCTTTAATGTCACAATCCACAAGTTCTTGCTCAGATAAGGAAATCAATTTACCGATTGTTAGTTGTGTAATTCCCTCCGTTGCAGCCACGGTTGAGAAGGCCCAGCAACTACCTGTTTAATTACAAAAGAAAATTCTTAGTTACTTTTATATCGTAGTTGTGTAAATATGTTTTGAGGAGACTTAATATGCCCTCAAATAAAGTTTATTTAATTATCAGTTACTATTTATTTTGCTTATTTTATGGATTATAAGTAAATGGTAAGGTTTCTGTTCAGTGTACTAGAGCACTGGACGAGATACGAGACTGACACGTGATCAATTTTGGGCACATGTCATGTTTGTGTCATGATCAGTAATCCAATGCATTGGACAAAAGCCAAACCCATAAGTAAAAGGTTCTGTTACCAAAAATCACGTTATGTAATTGCTAAATTTGCTAGATTGACAATATATAACTCTTTTAAGGAACAAGTACAAAAAGAAAACCAATGTTAAATATTGAAGGGTCCTAGCCGGATCCGGATCCTCTCCATTTCCCCTTGAAATGGAGAGGCTCCAGTTCACGGACAGGATCACTTTGCATTATATCAAGGACCAAAAATGTGCAACGTCATAAATTAACCCACTTAACCCAAACCACACTTAACTACACTTAAACTAGAGGCCCTTTAACTCAACCGGACAAACCAGAGTTTCTCTCTCACCAAATCCATCTGAACATTTCAAATTCAAGCTCTCTTTCTCACTCTCTTCTCCAAGGTTCTCTCTCGCCCCACCGTCACGGTGCCCCGACATTTTAACTCAGCTCCTCGCTCACCACACAGATTGAAATCCCTAACCCACAAACTCAGCTCCTTGCTCTCATGGATTCAAGCTCGATCCCTCACCCACAAACTCATCTCCTCGCTCACCTCACACTGCGGGTTTCCTCTATCTCTCACACGGCCTCTCACATTCACACACACAACCCCGCCGGCGCCGACGAGCAGAGCCGAGCCTAGCTCTGACTTGCCGAGTCGAGCCCAGCCCAGCGACGACGCCAATGAGGCTGAGCCCAGCCATCGACTCCTCTCCTCCCATACCCATCGGCTCTCTCTACCGTCGACTTATACCCATCGGCTCACTCTCCCTCACCACAAGATCCTTTCTCCCTCTCTCCCCTTGCCACCCCCATACCCATTCATTTTTCCTCACCATACCCATACCCATACCCATCCCGATTTTGCTTGGTAAGTTATTTATTTGATTTTTTGTTTTGATTATTGTGAAATTTTGGGTTTGAATTTGGATACTTAACATTTAGGTTATTTATTTAATTTTCAGTTTTGATTTTTGTGAAATTTGGGTTTGGATTTTGTGGTGTAATATGTAGATAATATATATATATATATATATATATTTTATGTACAATTGAGAATCTCGGAGTGATTCAGAAATTGTTGATGCTAAGCCTCTTGTGCTTTCAAGAGGAACATTGCAGACTGCTGATTCAAAGGAACCATTTGCAAGGTTACATCTCTTGCAATTTTGTCATCTATAACACGTAGATACTTCTGGTGATGACATGTACTTTAAGTAGTTTTCATTCTTAACTTATGTGATCTAGATTTCATATAGTAGTTAATCCATTCAGAAACTTATTATGTTGCTATAATTTTGAAGAATCTATTAAATTCTAGTATTACTTTTCTTTTAAGAAATTATGGGAAAGAGCTTATCAGATAATTAAAAATTATGCAATCCGTATGTTTATAGCATGGGGTCTTACTAAAGTGTAGCCAAGTGGTGGCGGAATATTGTATTTCAATAATACTTCCAGTTAGTGGGAATGAATAATTGGAGAGTACATCTGTTCCATGAAAGAATAATCACAATAGCCTGCAAGATCTCTTAGTTGGGATTTTTTTGTTGTTCTAGTATGGTATTAAAATATGCATAAACTTTAATGATCAAAGAAAACTCTAACTTTTCCTCTACTCCTACATTTTAGTTTACACAAAAATTTTGGCCATTCATTCTATTATTGAATTGCAATGTAAATTTAATTTCAAAACTGAAAGAAGTCACTGGAACACCATTGTTAATTCCTTTTTAAATTCTAAAGTATCATCTTTTATAAATATTTATTTAAGTTTTTAATGGTTGTGCCACTAGGAAAAAACAGCTCATTTTTTCTAATAGACTTTTTCTTTTTCTTTTTCTTTTTTCGTTTCACTTCATTCAGTGAGAGTCTTTTATAAACTATGTGCTAAAATTGCTTGACTCACCCCATCTAAGTTTTACATATTGTACCATGCTTGGAAAACTTACTCAAAGTGAAGACATGCCTCTTGGTTGATAAATCTCTTTAGGCTATTTTTGTGGCTTCAATATTTGGCAATTTTTGTGGCTTCAATATTTGGCAAATGGCACATCAGTCATGATCAATGTTACAATATATAACAGCTAAAAGATGGTGGTTTTATAACTTACAAACCTAATGTCCACAGTTTTGGGGGGATCCTCCAAAGATGAGGTGGATCTTGTAATGTTTGTAACTTTATATGATTTCAATTGATCTTGTAATGTTTGTATGCATCACATTATTAAATGGGCTTTTGAGTTGATAGGTCAAAATGCTTGTGTGAAGGGGGTTTGAAACATTGAACATTTGGCTTACTGCATATAAAAGCAGAAATATGTGTCATCTAAATTTTTATTATTAAATGGCCTTTTTCATTTTGTTAGTTTCAATAAATACTATAATTTTAAAAACTTTTATTGGACCTCAAGGCTCAGGCTTGATGCAATGTGCATGTAGGAACAAGCCTTTTTGAACTCATGTGCTTTTTACACAAAAGTGTTTGGAATTTTGCTTAGCTTCTTACCCAATTCCCTTTCAAATAGAAGGTATGTTTGATAGAAGATATTGCTTTTGTTCTTATGTTGGTTCAGTTTTTCAAATAAAAGGTATGTCTAATAGAAGATAATGCTTTTGTTCTTATGTTAGTTCAGTTTCATGACTAAGTATATGGACCACTTGAAGTTTGTCAGTGCATTTGCTAAAAAATTGTAGAGCTTTTGACTTGATGGTATGGATTTTTAAGAAATTTTTCTTTGTGGATTTTTTTCCTTTTCTGATGTACATTATGCATTTGATTTTTCTTTTTGTAGAAAATGAGTTGGAGCAGCCTAACCTTGAAAAAGGTCTAAAGACGGGTACAAGTATTGTTTAAGAAATCAAGTGCAAGCTTTATGCGAAGTTCCATGCACTAATTTTTGCCCATTTGTTTAGAAGAAAAGGTTTTGAAGTATCCCATGACTGATTGAAAAAAAATGTATCTTGAAGTTAGCAATGCAAAATTCGCTAATTTTCAGTTTAACTATTGATAGAGATTTGATATAATCTAGCTTGTAGGGCAACTTAGACATTTATTTGCGAAGTTTGTAGCAAATTTTTTATATTTTTTGTAATTGGCTTAGAAGATACCTGAAGATGTTGGTTTTGTGTGTGCATGTTTGAATATTTGTTTAGTTAAACAGTGATCATATATGTAATATATTATTGACATTATGAAAATACGTTTAATGAATTTCTATTTTCTGTGTAATTTTTTAGTAGTATTGTTTGAGGATGGCTGGGCCATTTTTAACTCTATATAAGAGATAGAAACATATGTAGAGACTTCAATCATGCGCACGAGTTAGCCCCACATCCTCGCAGGGCAAAAAGATCCCAACTATGGAAGGATGTTACTCCTTTTATTTCTTTGTTAATCCAAGCAGGTGTATTGTAGTGCTTAGTATTTTTGGTTCTACTTCTGCAGATCCTTGTTTGACTGTAACTCTCTTTCTGCTTTTAATGAAAATCAAGCCCGCTTTCAAAAAAAAAAAAAAAAGAGATAGAAACATAGACATATGTAACAAGAGTTCTATTGATATATACACTTGATTACAAAGGTCATAATATAATGATAATTTTGCACTACAAGTATCTCCTACTTCTTGACTACACATTCCCGCCATAGTCTACAATTTTTAGTCAAAGACTCACAGCTTGATCACTTTGACTTTTCTCATTATATTCAACTTGCTCCACCCTTTCCTGGTATGATGTCTCTTCATTATATAAGTCTTTTTGATATCAAAACTCTAGAATCTGAAGTTTCACAACACATGAAATGCAGTCCCATAAAATACCTGACACTTTGACAGTCTTTCCCCTCAAGTAATTGATGATTCAAAATAACGCAGAAAGTACACCAAAGATTGATGAAACCTACATGCAATATCCAAAAAATGCCAATCCTGCATATTATAAACTTCACCATTATTTCCAACTGGTGAGCTATAATAATTAAGTAAAACAAAGAGCTTGTATTTTGATGATTGCTCACAACCCAATACCATGTTTTAAGGGGGTAAAAGAAAGAAAATAGTTAACAACAGATTGAAAGCCAAATTGAACATTCACAATATCTTACATCTGAGTGTATGCATCCTCAAGCCAGTATAATTGACCTTATAATTGACAACGCTCTAAGCTTGTAAGGTGAATTAGTGCATTCATGCTTGCTTACTAGATAAAATTGTCAAATTTTTCCTTTTTCTTTACCCCTTAATTGATTAAAAATCAGATTGAGACGCAAACTAAATGAAAAGTTATGATAACATAACAAATTGGAAGATGAGGCAGATAAAAGGAGAGTTTTCCCTAGTATATGCATAAACACTGATGATACTTCCTCCCCTGTAATTATTTTTCATAATAATACAAGGTTAATCGTACTAGGTGCTTAAAAAATCACTCATGCCTTTCTTTTGTGTCACGCCTTTTTTCTTAAATTATGCAAAGCATATGGAGTATTTTGCAATAATTATTTCTTCACTCATCCTTTTATCTAGTAAGCAAGCATGAATGCACCGTCTCTGACTCTGTCTCTGTCTCTTCCTATTTTCATTTTATTTTAGTTTTCCCTATTTTACTTTCATTTCCCATACACCATTTGATTGATATGCTATAGGAACTAAAATTTCCTAAATCACATTTATCAAACCGTTTACTCATATAATTCCTCACTATCACTGTGTAAAAAAAATAAAATAAAGTAAACCCTTTTCTTCAAATTTCAATACAGCTTTTGACAAATTTTTGTGTAGCTAAGCTGTGAATTTGTGATTCTCGTTTCCTTTAGAGTTCTTGAATTGGAACCCATTGTTTTTATTAGCAAGAAGATTGTGTTTTTCTTTTTTCTTTTGTGGGTTAAAATATTCTGTAACGTTTTTGGGATTGTTGAACTTTGTTTCTGAGACACTAAAAGAGAAGGAAGAAACTTGGGTGTGGTATCAAAAATATAACCCATAAATCCGATTTTGTTTTAAGAACAAATTCAGATAAAAAAAAATCCATAAATCCCCCAAAAATCTGAAACACCCCACCAAGATTAAAATCAAAAGCTTAAAAAAAAAAAAAAAAAAACCAAATTCAGCACCAACAAATCAATCAAAAAATTGCAGTATCATAGTTTTTTTTTCCCTTCATTTTTCCAACAACCAAACAGAGCTTATCAATTAAAAAAAAAAAAAAAACAGAGAGAAACTTACGAGGCAGTGGCTGTTCCAGCGGAGCAATTTGATGATGCTGGGCTAAAATCAAAACTGAAAATTAAATAAATAACCTAAATGTTAAGTATCCAAATCCAAACCCAAAATTTCACAATAATCAGAACAAAAAATCAAATAAATAACTTACCAAGCAAAATCGGAATGGGTATGGGTATGGGTATGGTGAGGAAAAATGAATGGGTATGGGGGTGGCAAGGGGAGAGAGGGAGAAAGGATCTTGTGGTGAGGGAGAGTGAGCCGATGGGTATGGGTCGACGGTAGAGAGAGCCGATGGGTATGGGAGGAGAGGAGTCGATGGCTGGGCTCAGCCTCATTGGTGTCGTCGCTGGGCTGGGCTGGGCTCGACTCGGCACGTCGGCGCTAGGCTCGGCTCTGCTCGTCGGCACCGGCGGGGTTGTGTGTGTGAATGTGAGAGGCCGTGTGAGAGATAGAGGAAACCCGCAGTGTGAGATGAGCGAGGAGCTGAGTTCGTGGGTGAGGGATCGAGCTTGAATCCATGAGAGCAAGGAGCTGAGTTCGTGGGTTAGGGATTTCAATCTGTGTGGTGAGCGAGGAGCTAAGTTAAAAAGTCGGGGCACCGTGACGGCGGGCCGAGAGAGAACCTTGGAGAAGAGAGTGAGAAAGGGAGCTTGAATTTGAAATGTTCAGATGGGTTTGGTGAGAGAGAAACTGTGGTTTGTCCGGTTGAGTTAAAGAGCCTCTAGTTTAAGTGTAGTTAAGTGTGGTTTGGATTAATTGGGTTAAGTTATGACGTGGCACATTTTTAGTCCTTGATATAATGCAAAGTGATCCTGTCCGTGAACTGGAGCCTCTCCATTTCAAGGGGAAATGGAGAGGATCCGGATCCGGATCCGAGTAACAGCACCTTTCTTAACCCAGTCCATACTAGCAGGCACAGCAGTCACATTTTCATACCTAAATGATGCTTCTTTTGTTAACCTCAGTAGACGAGGGCTCCTATATCCATTACGGGAAGCCTTAAATTCTTCGTTAGTTTGATCAGCAAATTCGTTAATGCTTAGCTTGTTGGTCGATTCCCAGCAGCCTTGAATGACTCTATGAACTTCACATTGTCGTTGAATATGTTGAAACGCCTCTCCTTCTCTGCAGCATCTTTATAGACTTTTCCATACTTCGCTATCCATTCCTCATGTGTCTGGGTTAAGGAAGCGTGGTGAAGATTGCGCAACATTACTTGAGAAGCCAAAACTACCAATATGAGGAACAAAGCAAATATACATTGCGCTTGATGTGTTGAAGCCATTGTTTGTATAACTGATAATGGTTGTGGCAGAGTAATTCTGTCTATGTATTGGACTAGAGAGAAGAATATAGGTTGGTGTGTACATAACCTTTAGTTGTGCCTTGGTTTATATAGAGAGAAAATACACTTCAAATAGAATTTGCTCTCTAAATTTACAAGCAATTAATTGTTTTGTGATGGAGAGGCTCTGATTAGTAGAGTACCGGGCAAATTGCTTATGATTACGATAGCCAGGTTAAGTTCCATATAAGCTGCTTTGCTGTGTACGTAGTCCAGAATTTTTTAAGATGCTCACTTAGTGAATTCATTCCATTTGAAAACAAAGGAACATTCAAAACTTATTTGCCTAAAATAATAACAGTAACACATGTGCAGCTTGTAATTTGGAATTTTATGTGAGTTTTTAGGTGCTCATTGTCATAGAATGTTCATATATAAATTGACTAATGATCCTATAAGCATGCATATTAAGCCTGGGTAGTCCTTAAAAGACCAAATTTATATACCGTAAGTGGCATGGAGAGGCGTTTGTCTCATTGGTAGATAGGTTCTAAACAAATAAAGTTTCATATCTTTGAGAGTACTTTTGCCTCATTGGTTGGTTTTTTTTTTAAGAACATTTTCTTATTGGATTTTAGTAGTGTAAGAGCCTGAATGGCAAATTAGAGTAAGTAATCTCTTAGGCTAAAATAACCGTAAAAGATATTAAATCCCAAAAAGACTCTAAACTCCATTACCCCGAAGTAAAATAAATTTCATTAAGTAAATATAATACTTGAATTTCTATTTTTCTTTTGAATTAACATACAAATATTTTGCCAAAAGTCTTGTAATTCAAGGTATCAAAATCATCTGTCCCACTCTCTTTGTTTCCCTCCATGCTCCACAAATCAAAATATGCCACTTGTCCACTCATTCCTAATTTTATGTTATTTTATTTGACTGGTACTTGCTAGTGTTTTCAATGATGAAGTCTAAGAGAAATTTTTCTCTGGGGAGGCCAAGTCAAATGTATCATTATATTCCGGTATCCTAAACTCTCTTAATATAAATGAGTGTAACTTTATTTTTGAAAAAAAAAAAATTGCTAAAGATATTTACTTATATATTTTTATAGACCTATCACATATGATTTAAATGGTCCTAAAATTAATGACTTATACATCACAAAAGAGTCAATATTAAAAGGAAAATAAAGGAGGCAACATAAAATTAAAGAACATTTATACTTTTTTTTTTATTTAAATGAAAGGGGTCATTAATCATTACCTAAAATTTACACTATGTTTAAAATGTCTTACATTAAATTAGAGGGAGAGGGGCAGTTTTGGAAAATTCAGGGGGCCTTAGCCACTAGACCCCTCTGCCCTTGAGTCTAAGGTTCAAATTCCCAATGTATAAATAATTTTTATTCATTAGATGCTCTCTTTAACCAATAAAAATATACATGTAAAATTGGTAAGTTTTATTTTATTATTATGGTATTTGTTTTATTAATAAAAATACATAATATTATAAAATAAATACTATGATAACAAAATTACCTAGATATTTTGTTATCATCATAGTTTTTGTTTAAATAATAGGTATCACAAATTTCTACACAAACACCACTAGAATAGAACCGGAAATTGCCTACGAATGGTAAAAATAATAGATTGGTTTTGTAAAGTTGTAATTTACAATTATGTGTTTTGTTGGCTTTAATTCCGTGCTAAATTTGATTGTAATTATGTTCAATCTTTTGTACTTTGTATTTATTGTGAGATTTAATTGTAAGGGTTGTATAATAGAGAGAGTGAGTGTGAAGACTTAAGCAATTGAAAACAGAAGAGTTTTCGTGGGTAGCTCGTGACTAAGCATCTCGCGAAATGATGCATGTGCCCTGCACATGACTGAAATGTGAAGAGTCAGGACAGATAGAGACAACCGTGTTTCGCGAGTAGCTCGCGGGTAAGGCCTTCCCACGAGACACTCCCGAAACATTCTGTTTTGCCAGACTGTGCTATCTAATACACACTTTCTATACCCATACTATATATACCCACATTACCCACAAATGTTAAGGAGTGCTTCAGAGGCCACAAATCTTGAGAGTTAGAGATTGTTATACCCACAATCCTCTACACAATTACTTGTAGATTTTCCTCAACTCCTACCTCTCAATTTACACTCGCGAAACATTCTGTTTTGCCAGACTGTGCTATCTAATACACACTTTCTATACCCATACTATATATACCCACATTACCCACAAATGTTAAGGAGTGTTTCAGAGGCCACAAATCTTGAGAGTTAGAGATTGTTATACCCACAATCCTCTACACAATCCTCAACTCCTACCTCTCAATTTACACTCGCGAAACATTCTGTTTTACCAGACTGTACTATCTAATACACACTTTCTATACCCATTCTATATATACCCACATTACCCACAAATGTTAAGGAGTGCTTCAGAGACCACAAATCTTGAGAGTTAGAGATTGTTATACCCACAATACTCTACAAAATTGCTTGTAGATTTTCCTCAACTCCTACCTCTCAATTTTCATATCTTTGAGAGGTTGATAGCCCAAACACTTACCACACCCTTTCAAAGTGTTCAGTGAGGTTTTGGTGCTATTGGGAAGTATTGGAAGAAGCCAAGGATGGCAGATGCAACATGGAGCTTGTTGCAGGATCTGGAGAGCTAGACAAGACACAGTTTCGAGTAGCTTTTTTGGAGTAGGAGTTTGGAAGGCTTAGGTACATCGAGTAGATTAGGCTTGGAGGGTCTCTTGCTAATCCATGTATTCCAATTGATTGTCTAGTGGATCGATTACCGCTTGAAGGGCGGCGAAGAGGTTTTTCGTCAAGTTCTTTGGTTTCCTCTTCGATAACACATCGGCGTGCTATCTTGTGTTTGCATTCTTCTTCTCTACTCTTTTACCTTTCATTTTACTGCTGTGTTATAATGATTATGGGTTAGAGTAGTTTGTTTGTTTGTTTATCTACTCGTATTTACTCTATTCCGTACTTAGTATTAAGTTAGAGTAAAATCAATCGAGCCGTAATTTTAATTTGGGGGTCTACATAGCTCTTGTATTTTCACACATTTTCAAGCATTCAGGTTTAATACAACTTTCATTAGTGATGTCTTGCTAGGTACAAGGTATTCATATCGCTTAATCTTAACTGCATAATTGGAATCCTATTTTTTATGCTAAAGTATAATTGTAAACATCTTCTAACAATCAACTAACACATTCGCGGTGTTCTAAATCATACTTGTCTACAAAAACTTCCCAATCCATGAGTTTTTGCACTAATAGGGATATTATTTTGACTATAAATATCTGGTGGATTCCTTCTATAGTTGTCGAGGTTGCAAAAACCCAATAACATACTGGTGTTTTTCAAATACAAAAATAGCTCAAGTTAAGACAACGATATTGGAAAATTAGAATAAGAGAATAAAATATTAGTTGATTTTTCTCATTCATTAATAGAGAGTATGATTTCAAATAGACTCATCACACGCGCTTTGTGCATGCAATTAGGCTCTTTTTTATTTCTTATTTTGGATTTAGTGAAATAATGTTTAAAAGTGAGATAGAGATAGTGTCTTAATTTTTAGGATCTTTCTCTAAGTGAGATTTGATAAAAAATTGAAAGCCTAAAACTTAAGAACTTTTTTAAAAATAATAAATTACTCTTTTAACCGGTTTGTATTTTTTTAATTTAAAAACATTTAACTAAGAGATAGGTTTTTTTAGAGAGTTTAAGAATTTGTGTAATGGTATTTTAGTATGCAAAATGTTAAAACCTAAACAGAAAATCCTATTATTAATAGTGTGTGTGTATATATATAGCTAACCTCAAAATTTTACGATTAAGGTTTTGTTGTAGTTGTTGTCGTTAAGACTTAATGTAACAAACTAGAATTAGTACAACATTTCTTTCAAAAGTTCACCAGTAAAGCTACATTTAATCACAATCTACCAACTAAGCAATTAGGAAAAAAATGAAATTTACCGTTTCTCATGTCTTTTTTTTTTGGATAAGTTCTCATGTCTTATTTTCTTACCACAATGGTTGTTAGAGTCATACAAGCAAAGTTGGCTCAACATATTTAAGGGCCTAAGGAGACTATTTAAAGTAAATCTGTTTATAAAATGTTATTAGTTTCTTCCAATATCCTAACAATAATACTCATAATTAAACACTTCTTTGCAAAAACCATCAAATTTTTTTTTTAAACAACTTTAGCCTCAAATGAATTGATTTTTTTGTACTAATATCAATATGATCATATCAAAATCATGAAAAAATTAATTATTATATTGGCATATTAAATGTATTTCATTCAAAATATGACCACATTGTTATGAATATTTTTCATATACGTAGAGTATTTTAAATATAAAATATTTTTTTTAAAAAAAATTTGTAAATTATAAATTATAAATTGTGTCATTTCTATTAAATACCTCAATTTAATTTCAAAAATATTCATTCCAAACCTCACTCAAAATTCATAATTCACAAAAATAAGACTAGTCTAAGGCAGACTCAACACATTTTGGGGCTAGATGCAAAAGTAAAATGTATTGTTACTTAATATTATATATGTGATACATGAATTTTTTTTATTTTTAAATCCAACTTTTTTATATAATTTAATATATTAATTGGACTATTTTCATATATTTATATAATTCAGTAATGAATTTGCCTCAACATAATGGGTATTATTGTCTCCCTTTTTTATGCTACTTTAATCCTAATAATGGGTTTCTACCCAATGTATCTGACTTTACATTGTTTTAGATTCAAGTATGGATTCTTGTCTGTGTATATATATATATATATATACATATACATAATTTTACTAACGTACCCAAAACCCAAAAAAAAAAATCTAGCTACCATACGTATAACTTTTTTTTTTTGGGGGAACTAATTAAAAATACTATATAAATATCGGAGCCCATGTTCCCCCATGTCTAAAGTACCATCCAGCTCAACTTACTTGGTGGTTGTATACATATAACTTGGCAATCCTTTATAATGAAAGACATTATTATGTATAAAATTTAGGAGACATTTCTTCACAACACTCCCCTTATTGATCAAGAAAGCAGGGAGACGGTGACATACTGAAGAAATTAAATCCATAATTCACAATTATATAAATAACATTTAGACAATAGGGTAAGCAGCTTCGGTGGCAATGAGACAAAGACCTTCCTTATCATCCGTACCTCGCAAGAATCTCATGTATCCATCCTCACCCCAATCAGTACCCCACGAATTCTTAATAAGCCAATAATCTAAACCATCATCACTGGTACCATAACCAACTATTGTAACATAATGAACATCATCGCGCAGATCACCACAAGCTCCTGCATAAACACCACTAGAATAGAATCGGAAATCGCCTCCAGTACGAATGGTAACAGCGACAGGTTGGTTTGCTACAGCTTTCATCAGTGATGTCTCACTAGACGCAGGGTACTCATAGCCCTTAATCTTAACTACATAATTTGACGCATCTTGTTTTTGACAAGTTTCATTGATTCCACTATAAGGGTAGTTTTCCTGTGTGGTTAGGCCCCTTGTTGAAGTGTAATTGTAGCCATCTTCTGGCAACCGATAAGCACATCCATAGTATTCAATATTATACTTTCCATACGGTCCCATCTCCTCTACATAAACTGCACAATCCATGAGTTCTTGTACTGACAGGGAGAACAGTTTACCTGTAGATATCTGGTGGATCCCCTCTATAGTTGCCGCGGCTGCGAAAGCCCAGGAACTTACTGGTGTTTTTCAAATACAAAAGCAACCAAAGTTAAAGGACAAGATTATGAGATCGTTACAATATGAGAGTAAATATACATTGTTCTCCAATGCAACAATAACACAACAAATTTCACAATTTAAAAAAAAAAAAAAAAAAAAAAAAAATTGAATGTGGTAGAGAGTATGATTTTAGATAGAAGAGAATAGAGAAAAAATATATAATTTTGGAACTAATTTGTTTGAGAATCCATAGCCAACTCAAAAATTTTGGAACTAAGGCTTGTTTGCTATTGTTAATGTGACAAAATGTGATTTGTGTCAAATCACTTTCATATAGAACCACCATTCATTAACATTGCTTTTTGAAAGTGCAAGCCCTAGTTAATTAGGTGCTAATTTAGACCCCAAATTTTGATTATGGTTTAATCAGTTTTAAGCTAATCACAATTAATGAGGAATTTATGTGATTAACAAATTAGCTAAGCACGATGTGTTATCATAGAGAAAATCCAAGATTACACATGATGTATTATCAAAGAGAAAAATTGAAGAAATTGACATAAAAACCTCTGTAGTCCTCCAAGCTAGAAATGATTAACTAGTGAATGAGTTGAAATACAAGAATATACACACAAAAACCCTTCAATCCTAAGCTAGCTAATGGGCCAATGTACTTTAAGCCTTCTAAGCTCCAGCTACCGTTGGACTTATCGGAGTATTGTCTTCAACTAGCTTCCAAATTCTACAAACAAGCTAGATTGCACCTTCAAGCCTTATCGGTTGAAATTGGGCAAACTCCAATGGTTCCCAAGGGTCCAAACAATACTCACAACACTAAGGTGAAGAATAATGTGAAGGATCAAATCTTCTCTCATAGGATATGGTTATGGTGAAAGGGAGAAGGTAAAAAGAATAAGAATGATTTAGCTCTAGGGTTTAAGTATCTCTCTAACTCTACAATACGAGTTTCCTCACTACTAAAAATTGTGGGAATATGATGTATATGTAGTGGGTATTGGGAAGGTACATTAGGTAATCCAACTAACTAATTTCATTTTAGTACCAAGCCACTCACGGGACAACCTGTCTCGCAAGTTGTCTTGTGAGTTGCTCTCAATAGAATTTTGAATCCCTCTTGAGTAGGCCATATACATCACTTGTGGGTTGCTTGGTCTAGCGAGTTATCTCGCAAGTTGGCAGATCTAGATGCTCTTCATGATCTCTAAGCCCTACCCGCTTACAATAAAACCCACAAAATACATAGAAATTAAGCATAAAGAATTAAAGATACAAGGAAATTGGTACCAAATAAAAATAACACAAAAAACACTTTTATTGTACCCCAAAAAAAAAAAAAAAAAAGTGAAATTTAATTTGTCATATCTTATTGTCTTACCACAATTGTTGCCGGTGTCATACAAGACAGGCGTGACAGCTCCATTCTTTCTCCAATCCACGCTAGCAGGGAGTGTAGTCATATTTTCATACCTAAGAGAGGGTACTCTGATTTTCTTTAAATCATAATCATGAACACGCCTATCATCTATTGAATACCTATTCTGCCGAAAATCCCAAGGGAGTTGGTCAGCAAATTTATTAACGGCTAATTTGTATGGTCGGTTTGCACCATTGATATAATCAACCATATAAGCATAGTCTCGGAATATCCCAAATTTGGATTCTTTTTCTCCAGCATCTTGATAAACTTTCCCATATTTTGATATCCATTGTTCAAATCTCTCAGACATATATGGATCGTCAATATTGGTGGACATAACCACTTGGAAAACCCATATCCGTACGAGGAAAAGAGATGATATGAATTGCTTTTGGTGCATTAAGGCCATTGTCTTCAACCACTCAATATGTTCTCCAAGTGAAAATGTAATGTTTTACAATGGAGATGGCTATGATTCTTGAGTGCCCAGCGTATCTATATATATAGAGAGAGTAATGGAAAACGTATTCAAGACTTGCTTCCAGTTATTAATTTAAGTTCTATTAGTGACAGTTTTTCCTTGAGTTCATTTACTTTGCAAACATATATATCTTAATTTCGTTTTTCTTCCATTTTAATTCCGTTATTACATATTAAAGAATTAACTCAAATTAATGAGTCTTTTGATTGATTCGGACCCCATCATCTCAGCCTGGTAAAGGGATGAGTCCCAAGTTGTTAAAACCTGTTGATAGTGGGTTTCAAATTGATTTTATTTCATTTCAAGTTTGTCTATCATATCATAAGTTTAGTTAACGTTCATTTTAAATTTCAAATTTAAAAATAGATTTGGTAGGCTAAAGGCCTTGTAGCTGAATTGACAATTTCTTATGTATAAAGTGCTTGGGGTTCTAGGGGGAAAGAATTCGAGCTGCGAGATTAGCAGTATGTTGTAATTATTTCTCAAAAAAAAAAAAAAGATTTGGTAGGACTATCAAAGAGATAACACCAAAATTTTAAAAACTTCATTTTTGAGGCAATGTATATTTAAAATAATCAAAGTTAAAACTAATTTTAAAGGAAATGTATATAGTTTCATTTTGAACTAGTCTTTTGGATAAAAAATTATCAAAATTCAGAACAAAAACAATTAGTTAGAACCCCACATCCCTAAATATGCTGAGTTCTTTTATTCGAAAGAAATATTATATTTTTCATTTGACATAGCCATTATTTGTGTATTTTCTATTAGGTCAATGAATTTGTAGAATTGTATATATTTCCGTTTTAGCCATTAGTATTGATTTCCCATTTTTAGTTATTTTAAAAATTGTTGGCATGGGCTAAAAAAGAAAGAAAGAAAAAATGTGGCATGATTCTAATTGTATTTATAATGGTTTAATTCCCTTAAATCTTCTTATCTGTTAGGCCTCAAACAAGTTTTTTTTTTTTTTTTTTTTTTTGAGAATATCAAACAAGCTTTTAAATTGTCTAATGGCTGAGCTCAACTGATTAACATGCATATTAGTACGTAGCTGAACACTATGAGGAAATTTGTGATACATTAATCCTTTGCTCTCTAAACCCCGGATTTTCATTCCGCCTTTTTTTAAGAAGTGTTTTCTCCTGTGTAAGCAGCTACTGCCCCTCCTATATTGATTTGAATTTCGGCTTAAACTTGCTCTATTTTAGATTAAAGATAAAAATTGAATTTAAATTAAGCTTGGCGGCTAGATAATTTAAATTTGAAGATAAATTTGTAATTTACAAGTTTGTAATTGTAAGAGTAGTACAATAATAGAGTTTGTAATCGACAATAACTTTAAAAATTGTTTAAAGGATTTTTATTTTTATTTTTATATCCATAGTTTTTAAAATTTTTGATAAACTTATTTAATGGTAATTTAGGAAACCTTTAACTTACTATTTTTAAAGAAATAAGACATTTAATGATTTTTTTTTCTTTCTTCATTTTTTGAGAAGGACTTAATGTATTTTTCTTAAATAGTTAAATTTTCTAGGCAGGGCAAACAGTTTGGAACAAGGGAGAAACGAATTATAAGCATTTAGATAGGTTTTTTCTTTTTTTAAAAAAATATTAATAAAAGAAAAGCAATCAGAGGCATTTAGATGAGCCTACTAAAATGCTTGGGGCCTTGGGCAAAGGAAATGAATGTGACCTAGGCTAGGCCTATGTCATTCGTATATAGGTTAGGGCCAAAATTATGGGCCCGCTTTGACCTGCTTAGCAATTGGACTAGTGGCTTAAGAGTCCTAGTTCCATCCATAGATTTTTTTGAACTTTAGGCCGAGAATATCATGTAGTTCCGTCTATAAGCAATTCGGTTTCTTGGGTTCTAGTTACAAATCATTTCCCAAATCTGCCTTTTTATAGAAAATTATTGTATACTTCCAAATTATGGTAACCTAGTGCTCTTTTATCTCACATTTATAATAAATTCAATTTTGAATTTAATTAGTAAGATTCATCATAAATATAAAAATGAAGACTATTACTCTTTTTCTATTAATAAATAAGTCTAATAATAGTTTACACTCTTGAAAAGCAATCATTTATGGCCAAAACCTACTGCGAAGGACCTATATGGAATGCAGGAGATGGTACTAACATCTTCTTTTGGTCTGATAATTGGCTTCCATGTGATCCCTTAGGTCTCTAATCTAGGGTCAGGGAATTTGATGAAAGTTTGAAACTATATGACTTATGCCCTTCACTTGTTGTCCTTTGTGTTACCATTCGAGTTGGAACAAATGTTGCTTGCTTACCCTCTACCCCGAGTCACCCCCAATTGCCTGACTACCAAAATTGGGGTCATAACTCAGGCAGATTTTGTTCAGCCAAGTTTGCCTACAAACATAACCAAATTTTCCAATTCCCTTAAGCATCATGGGCCTGGTTGTGGAAAATACAAGTGCCACTTAAATTGTTATTTTTCCTATGGATCGAAATGTATGCATAATAGTTTAGCCACACAAAATGTTTTATTCCCTCACCTAATCTATAACCAAATTCCCTTGTCTTATTATAAATTCGAGGAAAATGAATAATATATAGGATTCTCGTTGCACCTAGGATAGACTAGTAGCTTAATCTCCGAATCATGTGATATTTAATTAAGGTATGATTTAAGCCTAGCATAGGGTAGATGCTTTATAGTTTATAGGAGGCTAATAGTAGAAACGGCCTTCTTGTTAGCTACTCTTTGACAAATAGCTAGGGGAGCAAAGAAACAGGAAAGGTTCAACTGTTCCAACATCCAACTTTTTGGCTGCTACTTATTTTTAGAACTATACTAGAATCCCTTTGTTGTGAACTGCTTGCTAAAATCTTTACTTTTTGTGTTGTAATTAAACAGTTTGTTTAAATATTACTCCCTTTTTATGCAACAAAAAACAAATCAAAAATCAAAAAATAAAAAAATCATCAGAAGGAAAAATGAAGTCATTTGGTTTGAACATGTTGTTATGTAAGTGGTAATATATGCATGTAACAGGACAATGCATGCTCGGTTGTGGCAGCAAAAACAGGTACTTGAAATATATGCCTAAATAGTAAGTAATGTTTTACATACAAGATAACTTTTCAATGTATATTCTACATTATGAGAAGGATTTGTCATCCTAATACATCAAAACCATGACTTAAACATCAAAATATATATATATATATATATATTCCACACTTTGGCTTTACGCTTTTGATACTTGAAGTTGAAGGTGACTCTAGTGTGGTGCATGAGGCAATCGTAGATAATGCGGAGAACGGGACCAATTTTGAGAATCTTGTGAGTGGAATATAATTATGAGGTTGTTTTGGGACCTCTCTTTCAACTTTCAAGCTTGCGCAAACCAATTAGCTGTACATGATATGGCAAAGTTTGCCCAATATATATGAGATGTAAGATGTTGAAACAATTTCTTATTGGATTTTCCATTTAGGCACATTAATTCGGACAGTCTTCCGTGTAATTTTAAACGATTTTGTTTATAAATATTGACAAAACCTTTCTGGTGATTTGTTTCTTGAATTTAGGTTCTTCTTATCTTGCATTATTTCTCATATATCTGTTTTGTTTATAAGGAAAAAGCATAGTTATATATTTTTGTTGTATTTCTGTGTAACTACGTTTTATATTTTATTAGTAATGCTTTTGGCACAAGTGGTTACTTAAAAGGTTCATTTTGCTTAATAATTAATTGTAATTAAAGTTGTGATTAGTGTTAGCATTATTACTCAACATATCCCTACTATTAGGAATTTAGGATGACACAATCTTGAAATAGTTAGCATGGTGTACAACAGGCAATTATAGAAAGGTTAAGATTACACTTTCTTAGAAAATTATACAATCTTATGTACTCTCTTCTTTTATACAATTATTAAGTCTCCACATGAACTTAATTAATAAAACCCACTACTAAAAGAGAAAATACCAAAATGCCAAAAAGGAGTATGAAATTAATGTACTTTGGAAGTTTCGTATATTTGACACTTCTTTTCAACTTTAGTGGTTATATATTTATATGGATACAATTTTCATGGATTCAAATTTTTGCAAAATTTGGCAGCAATTTTTAAATAACTTGTGAAATTCTCAGCCTTTCCATTTGATTTTTTGACAACAAACTAAATTTTTTGTATTTTTAAACATTTAATGTGGATGGTTAAATTTATCACTTCTTATCCGTTTAAACTTTAAAACAATTTATAATTTGTTATGGTGTTATCTCAAGCATTTTTTTTTTTTTATAATTACCTAATGTGTGTGAAATAGGAGACTACATACATCCCAAAAATTAACAAGGTGTAACAACTGCCTTGGACATCATTGATTTCATCATTCTTTAGGAATTAATAATTGCCTACTCGATAATTATCAGAAATTCTTTTTCCAATCCCTGAGTTGAGTATATTCCCAGTTTTGAATTTGTCACTTGGCCATTGGTACAAAGAAGCCAACATTTCCTTGCTTCGTAAAAGCTGATTTTTTTTTAATAAAATAAAATAAAATAAGATGAAACAAATAGAACAAAGAGGAAAAAGACAGATTTTACAATGTTTTTGCCTTTTCATTTGAATTTTTAAAGTCTTTCTTCAATCAACTAGGTGCTTGTTCTTGGTCTTCAAATAGTCATAATTTGCAGTTACACTCAGTTTGTACTACCAAATTTCCAGTACCTAGCTCGTTACTGAGCAGAAAGAAATGTGATAAGTAATTTGCATGACATGACAGTCGTCTCTTTCATTGTCT
This sequence comes from Quercus robur, assembly GCF_932294415.1. Lineage (NCBI taxonomy): Eukaryota > Viridiplantae > Streptophyta > Magnoliopsida > Fagales > Fagaceae > Quercus > Quercus robur. Next base: position 44,573,597 of record NC_065541.1, read on the forward strand.
GTCATACATCGTTGCCATTTTCAAAACAGAACCCCAAAACCATTTTTGTTCATACACCGTTCATCCCTATTCATAACAAGAAATCAAAGTGATGTGATGCTGAAAACTGAAAAGATTCGGAGTTTATTGCACACTTTCAATAGGAAGTCGAAGGTAGGTATGTGTAACTATAGCAATGAATATTATGATTTATGAATTGTATGTGTCATTATAATTATTACAGCCATTTGATACTTGATAGTGATAAATATGGTATTTTCTAGTATCTTTAATGCAACATATGTTATGCCTTTAAAGTTTGTCCATGATTTGCAAAAGAAAGAAAGAAAGAAAAAAAATAATAAAGAATTTGACTTCCCCGAAAGATTAAACTATCATTTCCTCTAATATTTGTCAATGTCATATCTGTGTATATATACAATATTTCAAGTTTAAAATCACTATTCATGTGAGAAATGGAGCACATTATTATTGTATATCTATGCACCAATAAATGTAAAGTAAACCAGGAATCATTACCAATACCACCAAAAAATAAATAAATAAAGAAAAAAGAAAGAGGAAACAAATAAATTGAATTTCAAAGAGTGGAACTGTGGAACCACCAAATGCAGTTCATGAGGTTATTTCTATTTGTCTCCAATTCATTCAAATTGAGAAACCATGTAACCTTTAAACCAGGCAATAACTGGTTGATTCAACACCCCCCAAAAAAAAAGAGTTATAACTGGTTGAACGAATTTTTTGTTGGTTGATTAATTTTTGGCTGCAATTTTTCAGTGAAACAACCTCATGAAATCAATGGCATTAATCCTAACCAAATTTTGTTAAGAATGGATATGAAATCAAATTATAGATCCCATTATCAAATTTACCTTCTTCTTTTTTTTTTTTTTTTCTTTTTTTAGAGAGAGTTTCAACCCCATTATTAAATTTACCTAATTTCATTGCAGTTGGAAAATTGGACCTATGGCCTGCTTACAGTTTTCCACACATAGTAATATAAGGATAATGAAGTCAGATATAATAAGCCGTTATGATTTTTTTTACCCAGTAAAAGAATACAATAAAAGGATTAGTTATCATGCTTTTGAGACATACAACTAGTATTTTAATACGCTACTGAAAGTTAAACAAATTATCAGGTCCTGAAAGAAGGTCAACTTTAAATAGACCCCTTGCGCCAATAATCTCAACTACCACCCATAAGGGTGGAAAGGTTCCTATAGTCTTTAATTCTTATTTTTGAGGTGTTTAATTAAATTGCATTGTATATGTCAATCTATTTATGAGGCACATGTCCATTGTCTAAGCTTGAAGAAATGTACATTTTAGTCAAAAAAAAAAAAAAAAAAAAATCTGAAAACAATTTTTAAAAGTAATGACAATTTTTTTTTTTCATAAAAAAAGTAATGATAAAGTGATAATTAATAATCTTCCTCTAATTTAAAGTTGAAAAATGAAACCATGTATGGTGTCAGAGTTGTTTCGTTATATCTACCACCACCTACCTAACATGGAATCAAGTGAGACTGCTTTACCTAAAGCATCTTATACATACTTCTGCTTCCGTAGTTAGTACTAGTTACTAGTTAGTAGTTACCACTTGCCACTTAAATAGTCAAAGACTCAAAGTTCCAAGTCAATTGCATTGAGAAGGCCTGGCTATATTATTCACATTTTACACACAATTGTGTTACCATATCTGTCCCTAATTAAGCACTAAAATCACATCAGTATCCTTAACCAAACTCATTAACAAGTTTTACAATAATTTTATAGCAATAGCAATCAATTGATAAAGATTGGAAACCACCCATGTCGTGGTTGGATGAATATAATCTTTAGCGTATGGAAGTCATCCAAAGAAAATTTAAGTTTCTTATAGCTTACACTAGGTCCTTTTGAAACTTGGAACCAGAAAAACCATAAACCTGCCTTGAACTATAGAGAAATAGTATCAGTGCAGCCATGGAGATCAGTTCCACTATCAATGACAAATGGATGTTCTGCATATTGGTAAGCTTATTAAGCTGCATCATTCTGCTCTTCTGTCTAAATCAGGGCGATGAAATCGAAAAACTATCAGGTGTTCAAAACATAGCCTCGTCAATAACATCATCAAATGACTCGGCTCAGCAGCCAGCAGCAAGCATGATTTTTTCACAACCATCAAACATCAGTGAACATGAAAAAGAGACAAAAGAGGAAGAACATAGCTGCAATATCTTTGATGGGAAATGGACTTATGCTCCGAAAGACAGTCCTTTGTATAAGGGATCACAGTGTCCATTTCTTAGTGATCAAGTTAGTTGCCAAAGGAATGGAAGGCCTGATTTTGAATATGAAAATTGGAGTTGGGAAGCAAAGGGGTGTGAAATTCCCAAGTAAGTCAAAAGCTTTCCAACTTCAACTCTGTTTTTACTTCAATATATGCAAGTTCATTCATATTTGACAAGGTTTTTTTTTTTTTTTTTAAGGTTCAATGGTACAGACATGTTAGAGAGACTTAGAGGGAAGAGAGTGATTATAGTTGGAGACTCACTCAACAGAAACATGTGGGAATCTCTGGCTTGCCTTCTTTACTCTTCCATTCCTAATCCTTCTTCAGAAGCCCATGTTCAAGAGACAAATGGTTTCTACAAGGTTATTAGAGCAAAGGTAAGAGGACTGTTTCATCATATCTGTCTCTTCTGAGTATTTCAATAGCACCAGCGTTTATCATTTTTTTTTTTTTTTTTAAGAGAGACCAGTGTTTATCATTGATTGCTCTTAGTGTGGTTCATAAGCCTCTTTATGATAGCTGAATTCTTAAGAAGATGAAAAATATGCGACAGGTCTATAATTGTTCCGTGGAGTTCTATTGGAGCCCCTTTCTAGTAGACTTGGTAGAAAACCAAAAACGTGGTACTAAAACTCTAAAGCTAGAAAAAATTTCATCCTCAGCAAGTAAATGGCGTGGTGCTGATATAATGGTATTTAATACTGGTCACTGGTGGAAGGGGAAACTCAAAGAGTAAGCTTTATAATCTTGTGAGAATTATTATGACATTGTTGTTGAATCCAATTTCTAATTCTGTTTAAACGTTCACAAATAGCTAATATTTCAAACATGAGATAACCTCGTTACCTCACCACAACTAATCCTAAATAATAGGAACCAAATCTTATCTGAATACAATTTGAAAAGAATTCAAATATTCTTTGATCTTTTATTTATCCTAATCTTTCCTCAACTGCTGAATCATTATTTAAACTTCAAAATGAAACTCCATAAGCTGCCGCTTAATTATTTAAACTTCAAATTGAAATTTGAATCTGCAAAGCTTAGTCCTATCCCATGAACTTGGGAAAAAAAAATTTGTTGCTATGGGTGAGTTTGGTTTAGCTTTTTGAAACTGGGTTTTTTGAAAAAGTTGGGTTTTCAAAAAGTGCGATATGAAACTGGGTTTTTTGAAAAAACTGAATGTTTGGTAAAAACTATTAAAAAGTATTTTTTGAAAAAACTAAGTGTTTGGCTAGCACTTATAAAAGTGGTGATTTGAGTGATAAATTACCAAAAAGAACAATGTATATATAAGGGAGTTTATTTCATTTTTAAATCAACTACTTCATAATACTTACTCAAAAAAAAAAAGTTACTTAATAATAATAATAATAAATATATTATTGTCATAATTATTTGTTAGTACTATTACTATTATTGGTATTATTTTAATAATGTTAGTTTTTTTTAGCATCAATTATTTGTTATTCTAAAAATTTTAAACCAAATATGTTATGTGTCTTACTTTAATAATGTTATCTATTTTTAATAATATCAATATCGCTATTTTAATAATGTTTTTGTCTTATTGAATATGGTGTTATCTGTTTTGGCATGATGGTTTGAAGGGGTTTCAAAGGGTAAAGTTGGGTTTTTAATAAAACAAGTGAGCAATTTGGTAATTGAACCAACAATTCCTGAAAGTTGAAGTGACTTTTTTGCAAAAACTGGCCAAGGTCCTTTGGCTTTTTGGGGATCTTGCACTTTTTAAAAAAGAAACTTTCTTGCTAAAACAGCTTTTTAATACTCACCGCATTTTGAACTTTGAAGTAAAAAGTGCTTTTTGTCATTTGAAAGTGCAAACAAACGGGCACTATATCTAATTTGAAAGACATTTGCAGGTTCAATTATTTTTTGTATAGAGGAAAAGTAGTGAGGAAGATGGAGAATGAATTAGCATTGGAGACAGCCATGAAAACTTGGGCTCATTGGATTGATAAGAATGTGGACATGAACAATACCAAGGTATTTTTCCGAAGCATATCACCAGAACACAAAGAGGATCAGTGGTGTTACAATGAAACCAAAACCATCATGGATGAGTCCTATGTTGCAACATTTCCCAAGTCATTGGTAGAGATTGTCGAGAGAACAATTGGCAGAATGAGCAAACCAGCGAGGTACTTGAACATCACAAATCTATCTCAATATCGAAGAGATGCACATCCATCAATCTACACATCGAGGCAAGGGAAGCTGTTGACAGTAACACAACGAAGTGATCCGTTGACTTATGCCGATTGCAGCCACTGGTGTTTGCCTGGATTGCCGGATACATGGAACAGGCTAGTGTATGCATCTATGGTCTTAGACAAGTCCAGAGATATTTCTATTTCTTAACATCTAATTGTTTGATCTTGAATTGTTTGCTTGAAAAAAGTATTTTCAAATGGAGAAAATAGAAATTCTTAAAAGCGAATTGAATTGTTTGCAATTCACACCTTTTGAATTAGTTTTCAGCGGTGCTACAATTTTTTTTTTTTTTTTAAATTTAATTTTACCACTCGTTTAGTGCCAATCTGGGTAATATGTGAACTTGCTTCCGAACCATTCTGATATCGAGCTTTGATAACCTGATGACCCATCCACCGAAAATGTTGATAATGGCAATCATTATGGTAAGGTCTCGTACTGAACATAAACTCATAGATCAACCCAGTAACGCAAATTTGTCAACAGCAGTTTGGGAAAAGTCTAAACCAGTACTACCCAAAGTTTGAATTGGTTCCCTGGAACATTAATGAAATGTTTTACTCATCTACCCAAAGTAGGTAAATAATGTTTTTATTGGTTTTTCTCAACCTATATATATATATATATATATATATATATATATATATGCCTTAACAGAAGTTTGAAGTGTAAGGGATAAAGGACACAAACTTTTCAACTATTTGGCTTTGGAACCAACTACTTGTGTCGTATATGACATTATTTACAATCTTCAATTGGAATCCCAGCTAAATTTGAAATGAAACCGATTTCATAGTTGAATATTCATTAATGCTATAAGCAATCCCATATTTGTCTCTTTAGTAATCCCTGATTCAAATAAGGTAGCACTACTTGAAAATGTAAAAACATATGAGAAACAATAGTGAGATGTTTAAGACCGAGAGTAGTCTGTGCATAGGGAAGTATTAACACTCCCACTTCAGTGCCAGTAGCTGGAAGTGAATGACGAAGAGCATTAGTTCTCTACTTCACAGTTTCTCCAAGATGAGCCTATAGTATGGTATAAACTATAAAAACAAACTGTTGAGCTTGCTGAGAAAATATTTATATATAGTGCACCTATTAACATGCTTGACCAATTGCTACCCTCTATAATAGCCAAATCCAAGAATCCACAACATGTGCTTCCTCTAACCAGGGTAACACATAAAATCTAAATCTCACTAAGTAGCATGACCAACATATGAAATAAGTCGATTTTGGTAGAACACTTTCATTAAATATGAAGGAGTATTTACTAACAATGCTGAGAACAAGCACAGAGCAAACGTTTGCACATCATATTTGTAAAGTAAATAGACCTGCTTTAAACCCTACACATGGGGTAGTTGGTAGTTGGTAATTATAATTTATTTCATAAATTTCATCACCATAAAGCTAGGTCCTTTTTCCCTTTTTTTTTAAAAACCATTTTACCCACTTCATATAACTTATATAAGAGGTAGAATTTTGGCTGCCACATTGAATGTCGAGCACAGCACCTTAATCACCTTTTCAGCTTGCAATAGGAGGCTGCATAAGCAGTCACTAATTATTTACAAAGTAAATACTTTTGTATCTAGAGAAGCTCCCACTCAGTTTCATTGAAATCATTAGTTGTGGTTTTCTTCCTGTTCACCAGAGGCGTTGAACTCTCAGCCGTTGCTTTACTTATTTTTCCATCAGACCCATGCCAAACTGCCAGCTGCTCATACTCATGCTTCCTTGCCGACCTTATTCTTGAAGAAAAGGCTTCCTGAATCTTTTTCTGAAAAAGAAAAATGTGCAATTAGAAGTAATTACACACATACACACACATACACATAGCGAGAGAGAGTACCTTGTACGGCCTGCGTTTGCCTTCCTTGTGAGGAACAAAATGAAGTTCATCTCCATCCACAAGAATACAGGTTTCCTCAAGCTTTACCTTAGCATCTTGTTGGGTGGTCTCCACTCCCCGTTCAGAAACAGTACTACTCTCAAGTGCCTCCAAACTCCAGTCATCTGATCTTCCTGCAAATTTTGTAACATGTAAAAATAAGCAATATGAAACAGATCGAGATGCCTCATTGATCCATTTTCAACAACATCAACAAACTCTTCCTCCTTATCTTAATAACAAGGAGGAGAAGATTCATATAAAGCATCCAGATGAAATGTAATAATACCTGGATGAGACACAAAAACCTCCTTATCAGCAACTTCATTGTACTGTACTAAATCCAGCGAGGAACCAAAAAGAGAAATCGCCCCATTGTTTGTACAAATGTCCACAGCTGCAAAAACCATTAGTCAAAAGAAAGAAACCAGCAAATGGGAAGAAAAACAACAGCCAATTATGAACAAGGAAATAGTCACCATTTGACTCAGCTGAGAGGCCATCAGAGGATGGAGGTCTCATTTCTTTTCCTTCATTTCCAACAGAGTCAACCAAAAAAGTCATATCAGATGATGCACTATGCATTGAGTCATCATTTATATGTTCACTTGCATTTTCAACCTCATTACAACTTTCTGCTATGGAGTCAAACCTTCCAACTTCAACCAAAGCAGGGGCTGAAACTGTAACTGTCTGGTCACATGAAGCCCCCTGATTTTGATTTGAGAGTCCTGATGATGCTCTGCCCACGTCATTTATAGGTGCAATTTCCCCTGACATTTCAGTCTGTGGCAGTTTGTTATTTTCTGGAATTTCTTGGATACCAAGGTTTGACTTGTTATAGATATTCCCATCCCTATAATGTCCTGAAAATGCCTCAGAGCAAGTTCCTTTCACAGAATCCCCAGAAGATAGTTGACACAAATTATCTACATCACGAACAGCATGAAGAGATCTTGCACAGCCCACATTTTTATTCATACCAGAAATTACTTTTGAATCCTCAGCTTGTTTCCCAACATCAACCCTCAGAGGATCTTTTTTCATACCTACTTTTCGCCTTCTATAGATCCCAACATCAGAATAGCGTTCTCCAGGTAATTCAGAGGCTGGCACTTTCACAGGATCCTCTGAGGATGGGGGAGTAAAATCTTGCACGACATCTGAATAGAACCTTTTAACAGTTGCCCCAACATTCTGAACCTGATCCTCAACATATTTGACAGTGTCCTGTTCCAAAACAATAAAGATAATAATAACCTTAATGTTCAGGGAGGAATGAAACTAGCAAGCCCACCAGTTCAGATGAAGACAGTTGACTCAAACATATCCATGATAAATGGATACAAGCGATCTCATACAGATGATCATAGATCAACTCTCTTGACAAACGAATACTAAAGAAAAGAATCATATGAAGATCAAGTCAATTATGGTCAAAGTAGAAAGGATTGGTCTGGAAGTAGCAGCAGTACTTTTACAAGCAGCAGTCATAGGAGTAAGGGACTACTGCTGCTGATAAGCTGCTAGTTCTTAAGAGTCATAATTTGAACTCAGAATGTGGGGGACAGCTAAAGGCTAATTATCCAAAAAGACATACCTGGTACATTATTTCTTCCACCTCCAAGCACATAGCTTCAAACTTTTGATATATGTTCCCAACCCATTTTATACCTTTTGCATCCATTGTGATCATGCATAAACTTTGTTGGAACAGGTTTTTGGACTTCTTCCACTATAGTGTGGTAATGAAAAGGTTACAATTCTTTCAGGTCACACTGCAAGAACAGGAAAATTAGATGAAACATAGTTGAAGCTAAAAAGAAATGAATTAATCATGTTCTGCTAAGTGAACTATGATAATCTAACCACAGAAATATGTGATTACCATTAACCAAAAAAAAAAAAAATAAAATATCTTATCATGAAAAAGTGCACTATATAAACCTAATTCATAGTCTGAAGTGTATAACAAAAAAGGAAAAAATAGAATTTAAGAACTTCAGGAAAGCATAGATACATGTAGGCGGTAGCAACCATTTTCATAAAGACCCAGCTGACATAAAGTGGACAACCAGCAGAACAAATTGTAAGAATCTTGCCAATAAAAAAATATTAACAGGTCTACCAAATTTCCAGTTGCAAAGGAAAAGTATGCAACTTCAGATTGAAAATCATAGTGCATAGAAAAAAGTCACAATGGTTACTGAAAACAGAACCACAATTACTGTGTTCAAATATCAGCTAATCCATAAAAGGCAACACATTTAACTGGGATTGCTATGTTCAGAACAACTAATAGAATTTTCATAGATGACCCACAAAGTTTGAAATTTTGCAACAAGTCGTATAAAATTAAAACAAATCAGTAATTCTCTAAGTGAAACCATATCAATTCTCAATGACCTGTCCATACGCTCGTACTTTTTTTACTGATCGAGTCACGCTTCGGCCTTGACTTCCTCCCTTTTGCCAGTTTCACTAATGAAAACGGAGATTGACAAATAACACTTTGACTACGGGGAAAGATACACCTTCAACAGAGAAAAGACAACTCATATGCAGGAAAAGTCAAGATAAGCCTAACGGAACCAGAGTCGATGAACCACGAACTACTACTAACAAAGAAAGAGAGACTAATTACCTTACAACTCTGCCTATTCCGAAATCCATTACCTGCCTAATTCATCGATGCCAAGTCGGGGGAGAACCTTAAAGGCACATAGTCGACTTACCTTCGAACGAATAGGACCAAAAAAGAAAGAATACGTCCCTCATCGAGTGAAGCCTTCGGACATTCAGGACTTATAGCTTCAGGACTTAGCCCCTCAGGCCTTGCCGATTAGGCAGGAAAACTTAGATATGATTCTCAAGGCAACTTTTGAGCTCGTATGGGTATAAACTTACCCACAGGAGTGAAGCAATAGTCAAGACATGCAACACTAGCTGACAGGGATGCAGAGATAGCTTACTGTATATTCAAGGTAACATTAATGCTTTTAATTAAGTTTGTTAATGAGGGCACCATCCCCTGATATCACATATACAATCCACCAATAAGTTGCATGAATGTAACACTAGCATGCGGGAAGGGATAGCTAATTGTATTCAAGGTAACATCAATCCTTTTACTTTTACTCTTTTGATATATATATATATATATATATATATATAAGAACAATAATCCTTTTAATAAGGTTTTCTGATGGCACCATCCACTGATAAGGCTGATATTATATATACAATCCACTGTAAGTCACTTGGTGATTAAAAATGACAACAAATATTAATCTTGACGTCTTGGCTCTAAAAAATTGGTATCAAATGGACCAACATTGCAATTCCACCAGACAGGCCAAGTTTCAGCCTAATTAAGTTCAAAATAAATTGCTTGACCATTTGTCTCACAAAATAAAATAAAACATGTTCTAAACAACAAAAAGACTCCCAAAAGTTGATGCTAATAACTATTTGCAAGGATCACTTGCATAAGAAGCCAACCAAAATGATCAGATATCATGCCATTACTCTTAATCAGGATGCCTTGATTATTATTAAAAAATAAAAAATAAAAAATCAGGATGCCTCATAAATTCCTTAAAGATTGAAAGCTCAAAACTTTAGCCAAAATGATGAGGTATCATGCCATTAGCTATAATCAAGATGCCTCATAAGTGCTTTAAAGAATGCAAGTTCAAAACTTTAGACTTGCTGCAAATTTGCAAAGCCCAAAACACTAAACCTTATGAGATATTCATTCTTTTGCAGTAGGGCAGATACATGAAAAGGGTTTATAAAGAAATTTGTGGGGCAGACGTTTATTACATCACCATGCAAGAGGACTGTTGATGTCTCATATCCGATCATTATTATCTCGAAACAATATTAGCATTCATTCAAACAAAATTAAAAGAAAAAAAAGAACAAATAGCATATCTTTTTTCATGAAAAATTCAACCAACAATGGAAAAACTGTACATGAAAGCTCATTCACCAAGAACACCCACCTGAAAACAAAACTTCCGATCATCAAACCCTTCAAGTAATTTAACAAATTCAAACCGGAAGGTCAACCACTTCACCCCCAAAATCCCAAATTTTCTTCACCAATATAAATAAGACTAATTACCCAAAAACCAGAACCAAAACAACATTTTTTTTTTTTTAATCTCATCTTCAGCTATGTTTAGACATGATGATCAAAATAAGTCCACCAACAAAAAACAAAAGTTGTTTCAACAGATAAAAAAAAGTAAAGCACATGAAAATTTCAGTAACAGGATTATAGCTTACATGATATGCAAGACTGGATTTTGAATGAAACAAAGGAAATATGATCAAAAAATTAGAAACCCTTTTCCTTATTTAGCTGAAATTGAAGCTTCAAAACTTACGTGTTGTGAGAGATGGCGAAAACCCAGGCCACAAGCCAAAAGCCTGACAGAGATTTTGCATAAAACCCAAATTCAGTTCAGTTTTTATAGGACCAAACAAAATAATAGAAACAAAGCGTTTTAAAAAAAATAGAAATACTATGTCTAGGAGAGAGAAAGAGTTTTGTTTTAAAACAAATGGAAATACAATGTCTAGGAGAGAGAGAGAGAGAGAGAGAGAGAGAGAAACGTATAGACACAGTTCACTTGGGCTTCTTCAAGTCCTGTAAGATTGACACGTGTCTTTTTAAGAAAATTAGGATAGGCAAATCCTTCAAAAAAAATATTAAGATAGAGAAGTAAAGGGGCCAAAATATATTGGTAGGCCTTTCCAATTCGTTTTCACTTTTCCGGTGGGTGGGGTCCTCTCATTCTTGTTTGTTTTAGGTTTAATTCAGCTTTTCTTTGTTTAGAGTCTAAACTTGATCATGATTTATTTTTGTGTTTTTGGATTTCTTTTCCCCCACTTCTTTTCTTTTTTTGTCTGGTCAACTCCTTTCTATAATTTGTTTTTGGTAAGTTATGTTTTTTTTTTTTTTTGGGAATAATGTTAAGGGCATTACATATCTTATCTATAAATAATGGTCTCACCAATCACAAAAAAATTAATTAAGATATTTATCGATCATATTTATTTGAAAACTACTACATTTACAATATTTTTCTGATAAATCTTAAGTGACAGATTGTTACTAGTTTTAATTTGAACAAATTTTGAAATTACCTTTTTTTTTCCTCAATATCAGCCATTAACAACTTGCCATCTAATATTTGTTATGAAAATATTGTGGTCATAGTATTCCTTTATTTATTAACATACTTCTACTTTGTTTTGCATGTCCTTTTATTTTTATTAAATTTGGTAATAACTTTCAACTTTGTCTTTCTTTTACAATATAAGCTTATAAACCACATCAAGAACATTTAAACAAACATGTTATTATTATTATTATTATTACATTTATTTACAAGTTATTAAGAGTTTGGCATCCCATAATTTTTGGTAGTTTATTTGTTAAAGGTAAGATAAAAGTTAAATAAAAAAACAAAAAAAAAATGGGTGAATTTTTGTTGTTTATTTAGTAAAAGATGAGAAAAATGCCAAAAATTGGAAGCTAAACTAAAATGTCACATTTTCACAACATGAGTTCTTTTTAACAAAAAAATGTGTAAAAGACCAATGGAAAAAGTTTAACTTCAAACCTTTGGTTGAATCTCTCTCAACTCATTATATGGCGATTTATAAGATATCTATGTGTATTATCTAAACAAGTCAAATGACTCCTTAAAAAGTCATGCGACTAAAATAATCGTCACATAGTGGATTAGAAAAAGATAACTCCAAATTAGTTTGAAACCAAACTATTTTCATGCGTCTTTTACCCATTCAAGGGCAAGGTGTGTTTGGATGTCAAGATTTGAGCACATGGATTTGGATTTGGGTGATCAAAATTCAAATACCTTATTTGGATAGTTAAAAATTGGTCAAAGAGTTAGATTTGAGTCATTTGACAAATCCAACAAAGATTTTAAACTTTAAAATCTTTGAATTTGAAATAACTTTTAAATTCATAGAATTTTAGAATTCCATAAGACTTCAATATTTATAGATTTGGAATTAAGGTATTTCAAATTCATCACTTTAAAATTCAAATTCAAATCAAAATCCAAATTTAAGTATCCAAATGCAGGAAGGATAGTTGTGCATTTGAGTTATAAAAACAAAATCTTAGAGTAGGAATTTATAAACACAAAATCTTGTAATAAGCATTAAAGTATGATGCTGTTTTAGCTTTGAAGCAAGAAACTCGGATAATACACAGTTGTACAAATCGTCTAATTCCTTTGGCTTATTAGTTTCCCTTTCCCAACAGAGCTTTATGCAGGTGAAGAAATTAATTAGTCAAGCAATTTTTCAATTTAAAAAAGCAAAAGATAATTTAACAAGAGCGATGTGTATGGGTGTATATAAAAATTATACTCTTTTGAAGACATGGCTTATACTCCATGAAAGCACAAAAGCATTTTGCATCTATATTCACATGCATCCCACATCACGTCATCTTCGCAAGATTTATGTGCTACGTTGACTGATATTTCACATTTATGCCTTTTCTTTTCTTTTCTCCCTTCCTGTTCTCCAAGCATTTGGCCGCATCAAAGTTGTTGTAGTAATCCTAATAATAATAGAAATGGAATAACAATCTAAGGCAACTAGTATAGTGTAGATATTGCCATTCCATCATTGGGTACAATATACTCATGCCCAATAGTCAATACAACTGGAGCTAAGCTTGAGCAAATTTGTTTGCTATGGGAATTTTTTTTTTTTTTTTTTTTCTTTGCTGAATGTTTTCCATTGGAATCCTTTATACTTATTACGTATCTGTTTAAGAAGTACCATTAGCTAGTTTTGATCAATTCATCCTCGCTGTCTTTCCCTTCATTATGCACCACTATTGAAGTCCTAGTATCCTGGTACACAATATTCAGTTGCATTCTGTAACTTATGCTTCTTTTTGTCCTTTTTGTCTTAAACATAAGAAGGTTTCAGAGAATAATCTAATAACATTCAAACAAATCAAATAGAAATGGAGTATAGAGCAAGAACCGAAAAGGACATAGAAATTGGAAACTAAGAACAATGAGTGAGAGAGAGAGAGAGAGAGAGAGAGAGAACAAGATCTTCATACATACAGAAAAAAGGGCAGATCTTTCACAAAAAAGAGCACCTTCATAAAAAATAACCACCACTAGAATTCAACCAAATTTACTGGGAAATGCGTATAGACCACAAAAGGAGATAAAAACAAGAGTGACAACGCCAGAACAACTCCTTCAGACATCACTAATAGTTAAGCTTGGTGGTAAATCATTGGAATACGATTTACGAGTGATGGATTGGAGTGTTATAGTCGAAAAGGAAGGATGAAGACATATCTGGGAAAAGAAAGAGGCTTAATTATTGCCAGACTGCACTCAACTTCATTCTGATGTTAATGTAACTATAGATATAAGTTCATTTTGTCTACTTAAAAATTAGGATAATTTTAAACACCACTCAAAGGAAAGGCGGTTTGCATTCCCCATAAACTGGATCTTGTAAGAAACAAATAAATAAAATGACTCGCATCATCAAAGTTCAGTCTCTATCTAACTCCAAATTGTGTAGTATTTACCAGATATTTACCAGACCGTAGGAAATTTTGAAATGTAAGTACCTAAGCTATCACAAATCCCAAACCATTAAAACCAGGGAAGAATTTGAACACAAGTATAAAATATCAGTATCATAGACCATGTGACCCAGCTGCTTGAAAATCCCCAAAATCATCATCTGCTATATCCTGTTGGCTGTGACTTTCAGAAGAAGTTAGCTCTTTAGCCTCTTCTTTTGTTGATTCTGGGGACTCATCTTTGGAAGTTCCCTCAAGATTGAAATTTGGTGGCCCATTTGTTGGAGACTTCTGGACAGTAACAGCAGGAGAAAGTGGTGCTGGGGGAGGAGGTGGTGGTTTGATCGGAATTATGGACTCTTTCCGGTTACCCTTTTCCTCCGAGGAATTGTTCAAACTCTGGTCAAAAAATTTTGACTTCACACAACTACCACTTTTCTGTTGACATTAAAAAAGGGTTAAATTCAACCAAAATAATGAAAATTCGACATTATTCATTCAATATAACAGTCAAATGAAAATGACACTCACGTTGCTCTTCAGTTGGAGCACAAGAGTCTCGCCATCTTTTAAACTGTAATCTACTGAAGAAGCCTGCTGGTAATGTTGTTCCATCTCTTCTGCAGTTTTCTTTTTGTTCAGATATCTTCAAGACAATTTAGGATGAATCAGTTTTACTCATTGAAATTGATCTTCTAAGCCAGCATGAATTAAGAAACCAGCAGTTCAAACACATTTGAAGATAAAAAGCATAGGATAAAAAGGCAAAAATTGCATATAGTAGATAGGAAGATACTTCATGTGATCATGCAGGGCTGCTTGGAAATCATAAGCTTCTGTTCTTTCTCGAAACCCTAAGCCAATGAAAGCATGCCGAAGACGACCACCTGCATAACCTCAAGATGAATGAGGAGCATAATAAAAAAGATCATGAAAAAAAGAATGAAGTACAGAGCAAAGACACATATAGCATCAAAAATAGAGGGGTCAAACATTTTTCAAATGGGCATCAAGATCACTATATTTGATGTTCAGTTCTTTTATGAGGATTTGAGAGGGCTTAAAGCCTATTATTTTCACTTGGGAAGAGTACCTTAGGATGCTAAAGTACCACGGAAGGTTTTTTTTGGGCTCGGGTAGCCACCATGGGAAATATTTTAATAGTTGATAACCTGATTAAAAGGAACATTATTATAGAATATGGTTATTCCATATGTAAACTACAGTGGCAAAGCAGTTGGTTTCTTGTTATTACGTTGTCCATTGCATGCAGGATCAAGCATGTGTTAACCTTTTTTTTCTTTTTTTCCTCTGTTCTTTGGGATTCATTAGGGGATGACAAAAAAGGTAGTTGAGCAGTTGAAGGCCTTCTTTGTTGAAAGGGATGCATGGTCACCATAAAGGTTTTTTGATATTGAGTGTTGTCCCCATTAATATTATGTGGACTATTTGGCCTGAATGAAATACCTGGACTTTCAACAGAAAGGATTCAGTGAACAAGTTAAAACCTTTGTTTGTACAATCTTCATATTAACTGATGACTGCTTTGGGCAGTCTACCATCTTCTTCTCTGGATTTTCTTGATTTTTCAAAATGCTTATCGTAATTTTTAAGGTTCTCTTGTATAATTCCTGTATATTTGAGGACAGCACTCCCTTTAAATTTTTATATAAGTTCTTACTAATCAAAAAGAAAAATCACAGAAAAGATCATATTTTCTAAAAGGCAGGGTTAACAGTTGCGAAAAGCATACAAATCAACACAAATGGCTAATATCGAACTGAATTTAATATTTGATTCCTAAACCTATGACCCTACACTAAAAGGATATTAGTACAGAAAATAAAAATATTCAACTATTGATAGTAGCAGCCCCATGTATGTAGCAGGCAATGAGCGATGCCTCTTTAACAAATCTGTTTATTCTTAAAAACACCAAGATCAGGTAAAGGCAGGTTCTCATGCTGAGTGGTGGTAGGCATAGTGATTATGGTAGAAGAATCATTTTACTGTAGTGACAAGCCTTGACTCCTTTTTATTGTTTTTCCTCACCTTTTATCTCCTATTCTTTCCTCTAAAGGTTGCCTTTTCTTTTCTTTGGGTGGTGATGCAAAATGCACAAAGAAAATTTTATTTTTAGTTTTGTTTAATTTTAGGTGTCAATTGGATTTTATTTTAGGTATTATTAGTTAATTAGGTTATTCATATTTTATTTAATTTCCCAGAGTCAGGTTTATTTTTGTAATGTAATAATTGAATTTTCCAGGGTCAATTAAAATTACGATTAAGTCCTAGTAGTCTACATAAATAGACTATTGTACTCCAATGGAGACAAGTTGACAGTTTGCTCCATTAATAAAATTTTAGACAAAATTCTCTCAATGGTATGGTGTGAATTCCAACCAACCGTAGGTGCTAATCCCTAGGTTTTTTCTTTCTTGCTTGGTGACGGAGCTAAGCAAGCCTAGATACGGATTCCTTGGTCATTTTATTTTCTGTTCTTCAATTTACGGTGTTGCATTAGTTTTGGTTGGTACTGCATCAGGTGGGGTGGGGGAGGGGGGGAAATCTAACTTGAGATTCTTTTTTAAAAAAATTATTTATTTTAAAAAATAAGTATGTAACTCGAAATTCAGTTATGAATGGAAAACAGAAATTTAGACAATCATTTCAATTTTTGTAATGGCTAAATAGTCAAATGGTATAACTATTCAGTAAAAAAGAAAAAGAAAAATAAAGAAACAAGAGGCATAGTTGCTTACCAATGTTCTCTTCTATGCGAAGAACAAAATATCTGCCAGAGAAAGAATTATTATTTAGACATCCTACAGTTGCTGAATAATAATATTAACATTTAGAAAATGTAACTGCACTGTCCAACATTTATAGTCCAACAAAGATGGGCTTTAACTTCAGTGAGAAAAAGAATCAACCTGCTGCTATCAATTACAGGTTCCACTGGATGTGGCTCACCATTTCTCAAAAAAGCCCGAGCATATAGTTCACCTATTTCAGATATATAAGATTATTGTTGAACAAATAATAGTTATTTCTGAGGTATATGAACCTTACAGGTTGCTCCTTTAGCAAATTAAATATGATCTTACCTGTGGCCTTGTCTTCAAGTCTGATAATGCATTCTTCTCCCTTGCTAATAACTTTCAACATGCCCTCCCATGCCCATTTGTTGACATCCCACTCATCAGCCCTGAAAATGAACATCAGAGGCATAAACATTGATCCCCATTTTTTGACAAGAATGGGACAAAGCATAACACGAAGTAATTTAGCTTCTTTAAGCACTGAAAAACAGTAGAAATTTCAATATATCAAAGATCCTTTAGATATTAGGCATCACATTTTAACAAGTTAAGAAAAAAACCTGTAGGAAGCTGCACTTTTCCTTGGTGGAATCTACAAAACAGAAAAAACAACATAACAATAAACTTAACAGAACAATATTTCAAAGTCATCCATATCAAAACTAAAAGAGAAATTCCTAGTAATTTAAGTGTCATATAGAACTAAGAAACTGTTATGTACATACAAATTTGATTTCAAACACAAGATGATATTTGTCTCTCTGCGTCATCTGTTCTAAATTATATGGAAGTGCAGACTTAGTGAATGCAGTAGTGATCTCATAACTAAAAGCCTAAGATCTTTAACAAGTAACTCAATACCCAAAACCCTGTCTGATTCATGGAACAACCTAAACATAACTAATCTAGCAAACAATAGTCAACGTAAATAAAAGCTAAAGAATACCACATGTATCACAAGGGCATAGATTTCTTGTAACCAATCCCAAATTCATTGTCACAACAGTTGTTTTAACAACTTAAAACCTCTTCTTCACCCAACAATACTAAAAATAAACAGTTCAAAACACAATCTTGATCAGTGACATTGATAATCATCAAGAATTAAAACAAAAATCCTATTGATTCCCAAGTAACCCTTTAACAAAAAAACAACATTTTTTTTAAAAGGTCAATGAATTACAACAATGCAATTGATTTCAAAGAAAACCCATTAACAAAACTACACAGGAACAACAAACCCAGTGAATTATAAAGAAATTAAACTGAATTAAAGGAAACCCATTTACAAAATCAAAACACAAATAACAGAAAACCCAATGCTTCACGACAAAAATGCTATTGATTTCAACAAAACCCAGATTGAGAAATACAAAAAGAGTAGAGAAAAAAGCACAGATTTTGACTTACTATGTAGACGTAACATTCAGGGACTTGGAAGAGAATAAGCTCTATTGCTTCAGTTTCTTCATTCACATCCACGCTTTCATCACCCGTAGATTTCTTCTCCTCCTCTTTTTCCATGAGAGAGAGAGGTTCAAATTGATAGAAGAGAAATGAGAAATTGAATATGGGTTTGGGATCTGAAGCTAAACTTTGGGGGGACTAGATTGTAATTTGGTGAAATTCTTTTGGTTTTTTTAGGAACGTTGAGAAAGTTTTACAGGAAGGAAGAAGGTCGGTTTCAGTCACCCAAATTCTCAGAACAAGGACGAAGCAGCAAAGAAAGGAGTAGTGCCTCAGTGTTTTACACCACGATTATTTAGAGCCGTTTGATCACATTACTTTTTGTTATCAGAGACTGTGTCTCATGGGACTTGTTGATTGAAAAAAAGTCGTGCAAGGGACGGTCTGGATCTTTGATGGAGTCAATATCTGGATTTTGGTGGATTGGTTTACTTTATTTTTATAAAAATAAAAAAATAAAAACGATAAAGGTTTGCTTGATTTTCAAGGAAAAGAAAGCTTTTGATTATAGGGGAATATCCACTGGAATAGCTATGATTTGGTTGTTGGATTAATGGAATAGATGGATTGGAAGAAATAGATGCAAAACCAAAAGTTTTTTTTCTTTCTTTTTTTTTAAAAGCAAATTGATGAAGGTCTTATGGATGAGTTAGGTTAGCTAACTTCTAAATTTTTTCTTCTAAAAAAATTGTTAGCTAACTCGGGGTTTTTTTTTTTTTTTTTTTTTTTTTTTTTTTTTTTTTTTGGGGGGGGAGAGAAAACAGGATTGAAATTTTATTAAAGCATAGTTAAATCAAAACTACAACATTTGCAATGTCTGGTGGAGTATCTCCATCTCCATATAGACCCAAAAGTAAAACCTCAACTTTTGGGGTATTTTATACATACATTTTTTATAAGAAAAAAGTTTGGTTCATATTTGGAGTTATCTTATTCCAATCTACTAGTATGATATAATTTTTTTTTTTTTTTTGGGTTTTATTTTTACAAATGAGAGTATCCAAACATTTTCGAGTATCTTTTATGTATATACAATCCCCTTCTACCACATGCACTAAGTTTTTATAAGGAGAAATCCTTTAAGGGTGGCTCCAAGATGCTAGCAAGGAGGTTTTGAATCCAAATCCTATGGACATCACGAGATACTACGAAATATGTATTACTAAACTAATCTCTTGGGGTTTAATATGTGGTAGTTGAAGAGACCATTTATATAAAAATTTAGTAACATAACTTCTTTAATGAATGATGTGACCTATTTAAAAATAATAGTTTTAATATTTTGCTATATAATAGATTGGAAAAAAATAGTTTCAAACATATTATGAGCCAAATTTCTATCCATTTTATATACATTATATACATAAATATTGTATAATCCGACTCTTCTTGGACATTTAAAATAAGGGTATTGATTTAATTAAGAGTTTTTTTAAAATTTTTTTACCAAATATAAATATTAGAAATTAAAATTGATTTTGTAGAGGGGAAAAAGTTCTTTTTTTCACTCAAAATTATGAAGAACAAAATGAAAAATAATAAGGAAAACGCGTCAATTTTGCGTGCGTTTGGATTGGGCGTTTTGTCCAATTCGTGCGTCTGCGTTTTTTTAGTGGGTCCCATAGATTATATTCATGGACCCACAAAAATTAGCAAAACACAGATTTTTAGGTAAATTTAGGTCCACAGTACTATTCACACTTTTAAAAATTATTTTGCTACATTATTTTCAATAATAAATTTTCAGTTTTCAACAAATAAGCGGTATATATCCAAATACAACCTTTATTGCTTTTTCATTAGTTATTTTCAATATGATGTAACTGAGAATGAATTTTCTTTCCATGTAAAAAATGTTATTTTCGTTGCTACACGTGCCCATTAACTATCGAAAGCGGTACGAAAATGAACATCATCACACCAGAAAAATATCAAATGCGTCTCAACTAAAATTATGTTCCAAAGTCCAATAAATTTGCTTACAAGTTACAACACGCATCACTTTCTCAAAAAAAAAAAAAAAAGTTACAACACGCCTCAAGTTCTGTCCAACTAGGTAATACCCAAATACAGCTCAAGAAACAAACTTGATGCCGTAAAAAATATGTATCCTTGAGAGAGTTTTCAGTAGAGTTCTCAATTTACAAACATAATATAAAGAGCTAACAAAGCAATCTGATGCCAACTAAACAAGCAAGAAAACTCACTTGTCATTCTGTGAAGTACATTTAACAATAGGGACTCAAGGAACAAACAAAATGTTAAATGAATAACCCTCAGAAGTAGGTTCAAGGCACATATGTTCCATGATGTCAAACTTGTATATTTATGCAGTTAAGCTGTGGCCCTTAGACTTGGAGCCAATAGATTCTCAATTGGAGCTAAATGTGATGGGTTAATGAGGCACCGTTGCAGTCACTGTCCTGTGTCTTGGGTCAGTGAGAACTGTGTGTACATTAACAAATCCAGCTTCTCTCAATGTTGCTTCCAGATCATTCAGGTAGTATTCATCTAGGAATGGTTCAGTGCTCTTCATCAATGTGAACAGAACTGGAGACAATTCCTACAATAGATGAAAAACCATAAGACATAGACCCTAAGATTATTGATGAACTTAAAATTAATCAATGCCACCAAAGTATGCCGGTTTCTATGGCATGCTGAGGTTCAAGTAAACTTTCATAATGTTTTGAGCTTCCAAAATTTTTTGGCAATTTTTTCAACACTTTTTAGTCTCAAGATTCCAAATAACTATTCAAAATCTTCCAGTTAAAGATTGAGTAAACTCCTGTGTTTCGATTACTTTCCTTTCTAATAGAAAATATTGTAGAAAGAAATATAAAATTTTGTATTCTTAAATTAAGTTTGTTATGCAAAGATTTACTATACTAAACTGCCGTAATAGAAACAGAATCATATTAGAAGAATTGAGATCATACCTGAAGGATCTTTGACTTTGGCTGCACAGAGAGCAAAACTAAAATGAGTGATGTTATAGCAGTAGAACCCATTAGTAAGAATTAAGGATTTATGATATGAAAATTTACTGAATTATCTGTCAAGGCAACTGTGCCTCCTGGTCGAAGGAGACGGAATGCTTCCTTCACTAAATTGACTATTGCATTTTCAGGACATTCATGAAGCTGCATAGAAATTAGGGAGTCAGAAGCATATGTATCTGCAAATATTTCTTATGATGAGGAGCTTTACAGAAAGCAAGTCAAACAGATTTTTAGAGCACTTTATTTTTTTTTCAAGGAAATTTTCAAGTACCCATGATCTTACGTTCTGTAAACTAGATAGGAGCATTCCCTCAGTTAAATGGGTGATTATTGTACATTCTGAAATGATTTTTCTGGTTATCCACCTCATGGGGAGCATCCGTTGCAATTCTTTCAGGACGTTGGACATAGATTCTTCAGCACATCAGAATGTATTTTTGGTAATATAAATTTAGAGTTGTCTGTCAGTACTACACAAAGCTCAGGAATATTTATATCCAAGACTCAAGTTCAATTGTAAGGCTTTACTACTTGTTATCTTACAAAAGTTTATTGCGATTTGTAATGAAACAAAATAAAAATATAAAAATGAGAAGTAGACTAAGTAAGTTTTCCTCCAGAATTGCAAAGGCCAATCTCAGCACCCATAAAGGTCCACCTTTGCCAAAGAAGTTCTAAGCAAGTTTTCCTCCAGAACCTAAGATTATTCAATGCAAGCCCCCTTTTGTACATGGAAGAGTCACCCTCTATCATTATAGGGGGCATCCCAGGTATAAAAGATTCCCAAGACCTTGATGTAGAGCAATTGCTTTACCTTTTATATCACTTTTAAAAATTTGCAAATCATAAGAAAGGTATGGAACCCTCAGGGTTCAGTTTCACATGAACCATCAACAATTTCATAATCCTATGGTTTAGGTCTCCTAAAATATGTCTTTTAGAATTGTGCTAGAGTCTTACAACTATTGTACTTCACATCCATTACTCTCTGTCTCTCTCTCATATAAAGACATGCATATGGACATAATTTAGGTCAATAACTGGTAACAAACTGAGCAAGAACCGGAAAATAGCTACATATTGTAATTTGTTCTAGATGTCTACTTTTTTGTATTGAATAGGAATGAGTTACCTTTACTGAAAGCTTCCATTTAGCACGTTTAAGAATATAAGAGAAAAGGCTATCATTTAAATTGACACAACACTAGAACTACGTTCAATGTGGTTCTGAATCTTACATGGGTTTCAATAGTACGACTCTCCTAACAAGTCTAACCTAGCCTTTTTGTTTGCTATCATCCCTCTCTCAAATCTAAAAAGGCATATATGACTTTTTAGATTACACCAACAGTGCTTTAAGTTCTACAATTCTTGTTAACTACAAAAACAGGATATTCATATTTCACCAATAAAAACTAAGCAGAATTGTTGAAAACTCAAGACAGATACTAGGTAGACAACAACGCATACCACATAAGCCATGGAAACAAGGTCAAAGGAGTTGGACAACAAGCCTGTGTCTTCCCCTTTTGCATGAATCCAGATTATTGGATTCTTTCTTGGGGATCTTTTCTTTTCCTTAAATTGAGCTACAGCAAGAAAGTAAGGTGACAAATCTAGACCCTGCAGCAAATGTATCAAGACATAACTTAAGCTCAATAGTGACATATAAATTATTACAAATTTCAATATTATAGTTAATTGAAATATCACTTCCAGATTGAAAATTGTACTCACTGTGACTTTAGCTGATGGAAAGTTGTCAGCAAGATAGCCTGTGCTGACACCAACTGAGCATCCAACATCTAAGATGTCCCTGATCGTGGAATTTCCGGAGTACTGCAGATGATGCTGCTCAATTGCTTGAAGCCAATTTCCACGTATTATTTCATTAGCTTCATCTAAGGAAGAAGCATCAGGTATTGCTCGTCTTGCCATTGACATTGTTGCAGCCTCTGCTTCTGCCGCAGCCTGCCAATAGATGAGCAATGTTTTTAAGGATTATCCTGTATTTGAACTATCTTATTTTTCAAACTGATAATAGCTCATTATACAACTTCATTTACATAATTTCCTTTATAAAAATTATATTAGCAGCAAGAGGGTCTCAGTGTAATAGTAAAGGTAGGTACATATTGTCACTAACAAGAACTTAATCATTTTGACAGAACATAAGCAAATGGTAAGTTAATAAGCATCGTTCATGTAGGGACAATAATTTTGAATTTCTAATCAAACCTGTGAAATGGCATTATATGAAAAAAAATAATAATAATAAAACATGTAATTCAGTGGAAAATCCCACCAATCTTAAACAGAAATACTGTATGTGATTCACTCTAAAAGCAGGAGACACCAAGCTAAAAGAGACCCCATTTGTCCCTTGAAAGAGAATTGAAGCTTTTTTACATGAACATATCTAAGGGACACATATTTGGCCGTATGCAAACATGTTGACAAGCCCAACCAACAAACTCTGAAAAGTGAAAACATAGAGCATCAGCATAAGTATATATTATTATATATGTGATTCTCTCTTTTCCTTTTCATTCATTCATTTCATCTCTCTCCTATCCTCATAATTACTATAAGGCTGTAGAGTAATTTTAGGATTCTATTGATTTGTTAGTACCATAAAAAGTCAATTCTATGAACCCACCCTCTTGGACATAAGTCAATAGATTCAATTGAGTATTCCCGAAAATTCTAAGTGTGATGTGCGTATAAGCGCATCAAAGTACAAAACCAGGCAAGGCTTCTAGTACCCATGTTAGGTGGATGAAACTGTTTTCTGCAATATGAAAGAGTTTAGAACATTATACTGAACTGATTAGGTACTAATTTGGGTCCACTAAACTCATCCTTCAGAGCAAACAGAACTAATCCAAAACATACAAAATACAAGTGAATGTTTTCCAATTGTCAAATAGAGAAGTACAAACATATAAACAAGCTCAGAATAAAGTTCAAAATTTTACCAGCCATGAAAGGTTGCCCTCATCATATGCATGAAAAGGATTCAGGTAATCTGTACAATAAACGGTCACTTTAGATATTTTTAGAATGTAAGCAGTCACTTCATAATTAACTGGTTGAATTAGAATAAAGATGACTAGCAAGTGATAGCTCCTTCATCGCCCACTCCCTTACATTAACAACGACACTGATGATAATAATAATTAATAAGATGATAACTATTATTCCAAAAGTTTACACTATTAGGAAATGTCGAATTTAATAATTTAATCTAACACTCTCCATTTACATGTAGGCCTAAACTGTCCTTATTAAGTAAGGTTCACCATCGCATTATTTAGTACAGGGGTCACTCCACTGAATAAGTGTTGTGAGGTGTGGAGATAAGAGCCGGGTTCAAGTCTCCACAAGAGAGGGTAAGGTTCAACACGTGGGATTTTTTTTTTTTTAATTTTTTTTTTTAAATGAGGGTAAGGTGAAGATGGGGTTTGAACCCAAAATTAATAAATAGAAAATTTAATCATATAATTTAATTTAACAGGAAAGAAAAACTGATAAATGCCAAACGGAAAAGAAATTGGGCATTGATGAAATAGAGAATTACAATCTGGGTATACAAGTGAAGGGTTCTGAACGCGCTCCAACTCCTTATATACATCTGATTCTAGAATCTCCTTTGTCATTTCCCTCCATGGAATGTTCTTCTTCTCAGCTGTACTGTTTCACCCACATCCCAAAATCACTTCCAAAACCCAAGAAAATAAGTGTATGCGACTCTGAGTGTGTGTGTGAGAGAGAGACAGAGAGAGAGACCTGATGAGGACATTTCTAGCCCCGAGCTTGAGCAGAGAGTAGAGGGGCTTGAAGGAAATGATAGTTCGAACAAGACGAGAGAGTGGGGTCTGACCAGCCCACTTGGGGCTCTCTAACTGTCCCTCCTCGTACTCGTATGAAGCTGCCATTGCAACCATCCCAGTCCCATAGCCTCTTCTACTTCTTGGTCTTCTTCTTGCATGGCTTTTGACTGAGCTAAGAGATAGGTTGTGAGTAGGTGCACACAATGCCATTGGAGACTAAAGAGTCAAGAGAGACACAGACAGAGAGAGTGAGAAACAGAGGAATGGAAGTAACGGACTAACGGTAATTCTTGACTGTAACAGATGAAGACTAAGCTTATCTGATATCCTCTAGTCCATCTATGATATCACTCCACGTGGATTTTTTAATAATATTATTGAACTAATATTTATTAAAAATCCACGTGGAGTGATATCATAGGTGGACTAGAGATTATGAGGTGAAGGAGGATCTTATGGATATCATATCGCAAGTCATATAAAATTAGGGGTGTCAATATTCGACCCAACCTGCGAACACGACACGAACCCAATACGGGTTTTTTCGGGTTAGGATTGGGCCTTAATGAGTTTGGGTCATAAACGGGTCGACCCGAAAGCGACACGATAAGATCATAAGCGGGTCAACCCACGTAACCCGCAATAGACACGTTTGAGATACCAATTTATTTGTGTCAACCCGAAATGACCCACTTAACACAACCCGTTTAACTCGTATAACAAATAAATATTTATTTTATTTTAGATTTGTCAAATACCTTTTATATCTAACATATATTTTAAATTTAGAAAAAAAAAGTGAGTAATTATAAAAATTTACAAGGAATATAATTGGAAATTGAAACTTAGCATTTGACGAGTTTCAAGGATATTATATTTTTGTTAAACTATGTTATTTTATTTTTGTTAAACTTTGTTATTTTGAATTTGGATTGAAGTGAAAAGAACTTATTTCTAGATGAATGTTATATTTCTGTTGAATTATATTATTTTGAATGTGGGTTGAAGACTTGAAGTGTATGCATTACTTTTTAGGATGTAAAAAAATTATTTCTACATAGATGTTATATTTAATATTATGCAGGTTGAAATGGGTTGTGCTACATTCGTGTCAACCTAACACGACTCATTTATTAAGTGTGTCAAATGGGTTGGGTCAGGTCAACCCGCCTTATTAACAGGTCGGGTTAGGGTTGAAGGATCATGACACGATTATTAAATGAGTCGGGTTAGGGTTGAGTTATTTAGTCAAATACCCCTACCTCGACACGATACGAACCCGACACGCTAACCCGAATTGACACCCCTATATAAAATGCATCAATTATTAGTATTCTACACATTACTCAAACATTTTTTTATTTTCCTCTCAAAAAAAAAAAAAAAAAAAAAACCCTTTTTTATTTCACAATTTTTCATTATTGGTGAGGTGGCATTTTATTCAAAACCCACTTTTAAGTTTGTAATTGTTAATGAAAAATTCTATTGCACATACTTTTTTTTGAAATCATTTTATTAAAAGATGATTTCAATTAAAAATGATTTCACAATTTTTACTAAACTTGTATTTTATTTTAAACAATTTTAGTCCATGTAATTTTGTGTGTACAGTAAGTGTAGTGTAATAAGAAATGTGTGATTGTCATTACCCTATTATTAATATTATTTCTTTTGAAGTTATCAATTCAACGGTAACTTTGAAATTCTATTTATTTTATTTTATTTTTAATTTAGTGTGGATTTGAACAATCAAATGTTGAGTCTGAAACTAATTTCATTGAACCCGTCATGCATATGTATAAAAGCAGTTATGCACACTTTTTACATATTTATCTCCAATCTAATTAAGGTTGCAAATGAACCAAGTTGTTTATAAATAACTTAAGTCCAACTTAGGCTATGCTTATTTATTTAACAAACAAACCAAGTCCAAGCCCAAATTTAGACTCTATTAAACTAGTTAAGCTCAAACATGATAATGTGTTCATGGATAAACTTGTGGGGTCCCTTTTCTCAGGTTTGGCATGTGTTACCTTGGGGTTGGTTGACTTCATTTGACTTGAGTTTTTTCTAGGAGAGTTAAGCCTGAAACGCACTAAACGTGATTCGCTTTCCTAATCTATATAGTGCTATTCCTAATCTAAATGCGTAAGGCCCAAATATGCAACCATAAGATAAGAGGAGGGAGTGGGTTTGAGACAACAAATAAAACTCCAATCAATTAAGTTAAAAGAAAAATAATCTTGTGGAGTGCTGGTGAAAGTTAGCGGGTAAGCTGGGTTAATCGATCTATGCTTAATCTATTTGGTTAGGCTTAGTCTATAGAAAATATCCAAGTTAGTGAAACCAAAATTTGGTCTATGAGAGCTTTTTAGTAGAAGCTTACTGCCAAATTTTATTGTATAGTCTATTAATAAAGTGTAAGGGGGACCCATTTGAAAGAGTAAGAATTACATTTGATGGGTGCATGACTTTGCTATGAATTTTAAAGGGTGTGAAGTGATATTTTGAAATTGACTTAGTTTTCGACTCAAGACTCCCCTTTTTTATGGTGGTTTCATAGTTTGAGACTTGTTTTATGCAAGAGAAACATCTCCCTAAGCATTTGAAAGCACAAATTATCCTTGTTTTGGTCAACGGGCTTCACCTTAAGCTTTGCAGTGTAAAAATATTACTTTGTTGGGTGATTAGTAGAATAAAAGTACCATTTGCTTATGTTGAGTATTACTTGCATTGCAAACATCATCAAGGCTGTGGTGGAACCCCAAATTCAAGAGGGTAAACCCATGTCTTCAAAAGATAAGCATGGGTTGAATATCCAATGGGTAGTAACTCTTGAGACTATATTGAAGCCTAGAAACAATGCAATTCACAACCTAAACCAGGAAATATACCTTCAATCAATCATAATTGACATGGAATGGAGGATTAAAGAACAAACTAAGTGTGCAGGTACTAGAAAAGTGCAGAAAGAGTGTATTGTGGAGCATCGGCAGTGTCTCCCCCCTCCAAGTATTATAAAATATAATGTTGATGTAGCTGTTAATCCCTCAATACCACCATAGCAGTTGTGGCTAGATGTTTTGATATTGTTAAAGCTTAGGCCAAAGGCATTCCTCCATGTGTTTCTATTGTAGCTTAGACAAGTGCTATTCTTTGGGCTCTTCAACTAGCCTTGGAAGAAAACCATCAGAATGTATTGATTGAAGGGGACTCAAAGCTGTATTTTGATGCCCTGGAATACTCTGACAATGTTATGGATTTGACTATCTCTAATATCGTGCTAAACATTCTGGAACTCAAGAAGTGCTTCTTAGGCTGCAATTTGAACTGGACTAGGAGGGAAGCTAACAATGTTACTCATGGTTTAGCTAAACTTTATTCTGATTTAAATTGTGTTTTATGCTGTAATATTTCTTCTCTTCCCCATTCATTCTTGTAATTGTGGAAGGACCTTGTTTGTTGCTCCTTTTAGTTCTTAATGAAATTTGAGTTTATCAAAAAATTAAAAAAAGTGACATTTGCTTTTAGCTGCAATTAGGAAGATTCCTTCCTCCTACAAACTTGACTAGTATAAATTTCCAAAGGATAAAAAATTATACATATATATATATATATATATATATTGGCCTAGTATAACTAATAATATTTGGGATTTATCTATTAAATTCAACCTACTAATGATATTGGGTCATTGGAGGCCTTTTAGCCCGCCACAAGCCCACAAGTTGGGAGTAAACCTTGTTCATTACTTGTGATTGGATCCGCAAAGAAATAGCTATTAGGCTTTATAGAGGACTATAGAATGAGCCACTAGGTGTCACATGGCACTTCTCAAAATGGTCTTTAACACCATGTTAGAATTGATTTTAAGTTTTCTTTTATAAATTTTTTTTAAGATACAATCGAATTTCAATCTATGGTGTTTACTTCATAATAATTGGTCTTATCATCAAATTAAGACATTTATCAATGTTTGGTGTAAGTAGGGTTTGAACCTTAGATCTCTTATTCGATAACAATAGATTTTATTGGTTGAACTAACTGAAATCCACAATTAATATTAGGTTTAAGATTAAGAGAGAGGAGAGAAAGTGAGAGTGAAAACACATTGAAATTACCATGGTTTAGTCCAACATTCTACGTCCACAACAAAAAGTCATAAGTATCTACATCTTTACTTTGTTGAATTATATTATACTGAGGTTGTTGGAGAGAGACACTAACCTCATAATCACCCTGAAAAAATATTAAAGACAAGTATTCTTACATAGTTCTATGTATGATTATGTAAGCCCATATTCAATTTTGCAATTCATTTATGTTTGAGATTGGGTTTTATCATAGTTTAATCCCATAGTCTACGTCCACAACAAAAAGTCTTAAGTAACTACATATTTACTTTATTAAATTGTATTATAGTGAGCCCATTAGAGAGAGAGACTAACCTTATAGTAACCTTAGAAAAATATTAAAGACAAGTATCCTTACATAGTTACATGTATGATCATGTAAGCCCATATCCAATTTTGTTACTTATTTATGTTCAAGGTTAGGCTTTTGACAAGTATTAATAGGCTCGCTCCTGTGGGTTTTAGTTAGTTTAACTGGTAAAGTCTCTGATGGTTGTATAAGAGATTTAAGATTCAATTCCCGCCTACATCGAAAACTGATTGGTGTTTTGATTTGATAATAAAGAGCTATTATCAAGAGCAAACATCATATGTTAAAACTCTCTAAAAAAAAAAGGCTTGCTCCTAAATTGCATTTAGGCCCAGATTCGGAGGAGTAAAATGATCAACCATACCTTCTTTTTTCTTTTTCTTTTTTATAGAATCAATCATACCTTGATAAGACTTCTACAAACTGGCTTGTAATTTGTAAATTTACATTGAAAAATAAAAAGAAGGAAATAAATAAATTAAGTGTAATGATTCCGCCCCAACTGTGTAGATATTGTTTGCTTTGGGGCCCATGCCCCTCAGGGTTTTGTTCTCCCTCAAAGCACACAGCAGGTCTAATACTATATATAACGACTCAAGGAAAAGCGTCAGCCACATCTGCGTTATACCTCAAAAAGACTAGTCATAATTGAGGCTCCTTGCAGTTATTAATAAAGCCAGTTCAACCCAGTAAATACCCAATGTGGGACTCATCACACACCCATACACATCACACAATCAATCAAATTGGGGTATCACAATCTCCCCTACTTAAATCCCTAACGTTCTCGTTAGGTCCACTTTGTGGGGTAATGTCTCTGAGCCCACATGGGATTATCCGGCTGGCTCTGATACCATCTATAACAACCCCGCCCCAACTGTATAGATATTGTCCGTTTTGGAGCCTCATACCCCTCATGGTTTTGTTCTCCCTTAAAGCACACAGCAGTAGGGAAAAAGTTCTCTACATATTAAAGGAAGGTCACTTCTTATAAGCACATCCTCATGTGCTTCCCTAGGTAATGTGAGATTCTATAGATTGCAAGACCCCCTTTTTTAGGTAATGTGGGATTTCATGGATTGCAAGACCCCCTTTTTGGGTCACTACAATCAATTGTAACACCCCAAAATCATAAGTAATAAAAGTCTATTTAATCTAAATAATCCATAAAAAATATTAAATAAAAGAAACCAGCAATCTAAAATCTCATCACAAATGTCAGAGATCTAATCCACCAAAGACAAAACATCCTCAAATAATTCTCTAGTACAAAGTTTAATGCCATAAAAATCATAATAAACTCCTCATTTCCATAAAATAATTCATAACTGTTGTCTTCCACGAGTTTTTACTCCAATAATTCCTCTAATGTATCTGTAAGGGGAAATAAAGGGGGGGGGGTGAGATAACTCAATAAGTGAAATTCACTAACATTGGGGTGTGGGAACAAACCTTTCAAATAAATAATTCTTTCAACAAATTCACAACTTGTAACTCATCAATATTTTGTCATCAAACATTTCATGTAAAAGAAAATAAAATTTTTATATTGTGAGCCATCATAATATGTATACCATCATATAAACAATTTCCTAGGCTTTTCTCGTGGTCAATGTTTACGCTCCGTTAACAGTGTTGTGTTGTCCCCTTTTAGGACTAGAACCTCATTTCCATCCCTTTTTCTTAAGGAAGGCTCCTTTGGAACCTAAATGTGCACTCCCTTACTAAGGAGCTTCCTTTTTAGATCCTCAATAGCATACTCCCTTGCAAAGGAGCTGTCAAATGTGCACTGTCCCCTTTTCTGGGACCGTCCCTTGCTAAGGACTAGCTGCAGTATGATTGTCTATTGCTAAGAACTAAATACAATACTGAACTTTTAATCACGTCTTGCCATAGGTTTTCAAAACACATTTCAACATGCTCACAAAAATAATCCATTCATAATTCTCAAAATATAAAGATATATTCACACATATAAGTTTAAATAAATTTAGATTGTCCCACAAGTTTTCCATAAAACAAATAGTCAATGTGCACATCAAACATTTATAAAATATCAATTTATATATAGAATATCAACATATTTCTTTGATATAGAATAATTTAATAATCAACATTGTTTTGGGAAAAACCCCCAAAATTAGTAAACACCACTTACCTCTTAGTTGCAAAATAAAGGAAATCAACCTCCCTTGAATCACAACAATTCTGTAGAATTAGAACCTAAAGACTCCAACTCAACACCACAGTGAAGAAAGGCAAAGTTCAATAGTCGGCTGAAGCAAAAAGGAAGCCCCCATCAGTAAAATACACGTGTGACTAAAGAGGAAGAAGGCTAGGGTTTTCAAGGCACATATATTTACTTATGCCACCTTACTTGGGCTTCATATCCCATAGTATTTATCTTATTTTTAATATCTTAGACCCAAATCAATTTAATCCATTTAATTGTAAGCCTCATTTATAATTTACATATAATAATTAAATAGGTATCAAAGTTATGGAGTGTTACATTAAGGACTTTGGACTTCACTTTGGTGAGATAAGCTATGTTCGTTGTCATTGCTTGGACTTATAAGGAACTTCATATTTCATAGTGATGCAAAGTTAACTTCTCACTTGATATATAGTTTTTTTTTTTTTTTTTTTTTTAATCACAAAAGTATATAGCTTTTTTTTTTTTTTTTAACTTATTGAAAATATTTTTTAATTAAGCTGTACCTAAAAAAAATTTATACTTAAACAAAACGCGTTTAAACTGTATAAAGTGTAAACCACTTTATTACATATAAAAAAATAGGGCAGTTTTACAAGTTCATCTCAATCCTTTCTCTTCTACCGTTCTTTTAGCTATAATTTTGGTTTACTATCTTTTAATATAGTTTTTTAAGGTTTTATTATTTCTAAATTAGGTAACATCAAAATTATAGTGTTAGAAAATTTTTGGGTTAAAACTGTAGAATTTATATGTGTTTAAATTCGTCATAGAACTAGTAACGTGCAGTGGGGGGGAGGAAAAATAAAAATATGAGGTTAAATTTTTTTTTTTCTCTGTATATACTATATCTACTATGTATAGCACTATAAATGAGTTCTTTAAAAAAATTTAAAACGTAAATTGAGCCCACTATAACTCAATATGTATACTATAAATAATATATTTAGTAAACAAATTAAAAAAATAACAGCATCTTTATTTATTTTTCTAAGCCACGGATACTTGTTAGAATAATGACTATGCGTTCATTATAATGTTATAACAGTCCAATTAATCTAAGTAATTGGTATATAATACGAATCACTAATGAGATTGTGACTCTATTAAATGAATATATAACATTAGCTAGACTTTATGTGTGGGTATTAATTGAAATTTAAGGTATTTAGTCTAGCTATATAAATCCTCCCTCCTTTATTATAATTATCAAATTATCAAAAACATTCCACTTGATCTTCTTAGGAACTTCCTTCGAGTTTCAAAACCTAGGTACATTGTGAAACCTACAAGAAACTTCTAGGCAATTGTACATAAGTTTTTGTTTTTCATACATTGAAAGGAAATTTGAATAAACAAATCAATTTTTATTTAGATAAATAATTAAACCGAAATATTTTTTTTAATTTAAAAATTGTATCTTCTTTTCTTTTATATATATTTTGTTAAGCCTTATTAGATCTAAATTTATAAAATTTGTATATTAATTTAATCTTGAAATTTAGTAAAATATATTTCTCCTCCTTAAAATTCTGAATTTTTTTTGTTTATTACTTTGGCTTGTAGGAAATAATGGTTCGGTGCAAGTAACTCCAGAAGCCCCAACCTTATCCTCATTCTTTAGTACAACCAAAACACCATTTAGTGGCTACTCAGATGAAAGAAATAACTGCAAACTTACTACTCACATGTTACATGGGCTTATAATCCAGGTATGATCATGTGTTTGATATGTAGTTCAACAAGGCTTCTGCCTAATATGCCTTTGGATTGTTTTCTTTGGTAGTTTGCTGTGCCATTTTGTCAATAACGTGCCCTTTAAATATATTTACCTGGTTAATACTAACTTAGCGATAGAGTATTTTTTTTTTTAGAAATAATTACATCATACTGCTAACTCCGTAACTTGAACCCTTTCCCTCTTAGACCCCCAAGCACTTTGTACATGGGGGGTGCTAATTCAGTTACAATGCTTTTGGCAATAGAGTAAAAGAAAATATGAGTTTCCTGATAGAAGTTAAAGTTGTTTTTAATTAAATTTTCATTAATAATAAGTGTAAGTTTTATAGATTAAATAAGATTGTAGTGAATGCATGTGGGGGGTGTTTCTTGAAATTATGTGCGGAATTTTATGAATGTAAGAGTTTAGAAAACAAATTTCTTGAGAGTTAAGAGGTAGGATGAATGTCTGGCTTACCAATTTTTCCAACATTTCTATGGACTGCATATCCGACAATTATTTTATTGTTTACTTACTGCTCACATGGGTAAGGCAAGCAAAGCCAAGCCAACCCCACGCTCAGTCAAACACAACCTAAAAAGGTATGTTGGTACCCCGGGCCGTTTAGATTTTGAAACTGTCAAGCCCACTCAAAAGTCCTAATGCACCGACCGCAGGTTTAGCTCTGCGGGTTGGTAAATGCCTCACGCTATTTTGATGAACTACTTGATTGTGTAATCAAAATATATATATATATATATATATATCATATCATATCATATCAGAGGCTGGTGTGTACAATGAAGGGTCAGTTTAGTGTGTTAGCTTAGCTAGCTCATCTTCTCCCTCTCTGCTAACTCTTCCTATCCTCCACATCTCATTGCCTTCTCTCCTGTTTCTCAATGGAATTACCAACAAAGGAATATTATTCCGATGACCAGAAAGACCGATATAGTATAAAGACCAAGAAACTTTCTTACGAATTATGTCACCAATTTGATGAAATCAAAC
This sequence comes from Quercus robur, assembly GCF_932294415.1. NCBI lineage: Eukaryota > Viridiplantae > Streptophyta > Magnoliopsida > Fagales > Fagaceae > Quercus > Quercus robur. Next base: position 44,608,138 of record NC_065541.1, read on the forward strand.
GGGTTTGTTGGGGGAAGCCACCCAATAACACTTACATTTTGAAAAATGTGAATTGTGAAGCGAGGCCAGGAGAAGTCATGGCCATTGCTGGCCCAAGTGGGGCAGGAAAGACCACATTGTTAGACATACTAGCTGGAAAGATCCCACCTAGTAGAGTTTTGGGTCATGTTCTTGTAAATGACCAGACAATGAATGCTAAACACTTTCGGAGAATATCTGGTTATGTCACACAAGATGAAGCTCTTTTCCCATTTCTTACTGTTAGAGAAACTCTCATGTATAGTGCCCGTCTCAAGTTGCAAGGCGGGCTCAAAATGGCCACAGCCAGAGTCAGTGAGCTACTGAAAGAGCTTGGACTAGAGCATGTTGCCAATGCCAGAATTGGTGGTGAATCAAGGCGTGGCATTTCGGGTGGTGAAAAGCGTAGAGTTTCAATTGGTGTTGATCTAGTGCATGATCCAGCTGTTCTTTTGCTCGATGAACCAACATCAGGATTGGACTCAACTTCAGCTCTGCAGGTTGCGTTGTTGCTGAAGTCTATGGCTACAACACAAGGTAAAACAATTGCGTTAACTATCCATCAACCCGGTTTCCGAATTATTGAGTTATTTGATCAAATTTTGTTGTTATCAAATGGAATAGTTGTTCACCATGGAGCCCTGCATCTACTAGAGCAACAACTTATACTTGCAGGTCATTTAGTTCCTCTGCATGTTAATGTGCTTGAGTTTGCCATTGAAGTGGCAGAAACCCTGGTCATGGATATTGTAGAAAGCGAAGTCAAAGACGTTGAACAAGGATATGAGCATTTAAGTAGAAATCCTAACCAACGTCATGTTGAAAAACATAAAATATGTTACTGTAACAGTCGGTTCAGGGAGGTTTTAATACTAGGTCAGAGATTCTCTAACAATATTTTCAGAACAAAACAGCTCTTTGTTGCAAGAATGATACAAGCAGTACTTGTTGGGTTTGTGCTTGGGACTATATTCACAGAGGTTAGCAATGATCCACGGAGATTTAAGCTAAAAACTCAAGTTGGTTTCTTTGCCTTCAGCCTCACCTTCTTATTGTCTTCCACAACTGATGGCTTGCCAATATACTTGCAAGAGAGAAGGATTTTAATGAGAGAAACCTTGAGAGGAGCTTATAGAATCTCTTCTTATATTATAGCGAATACTTTTGTGTTCCTTCCTTTCCTCTTAACTGTGGCTCTTCTCTACGCCACCCCAGTTTACTGGATAGTTGGATTAAGGAGGGAAATTGATGGTTTTCTCTACTTCTCACTGGTGGTCTGGATGGTTTTATTAATGTCGAATTCATTTGTTCTATGTTTTAGTGCACTAGTGCCAGATTTCATCATAGGGACATATTTAATTGCAGGGCTTATGGGATCCTTTTTCCTCTTTTCTGGGTATTTCATATCGAGGGAGGACATACCTTGGTGTTGGATTTTCATGCATTATTTGAGTTTGTTTAAGTATCCATTTGAGTGTTTTATGATAAATGAGTATGGAGGGGAGCAGGGAAAGAAAAGATGTTTGGTGAGTGTAGAAGGGCAATGCATTGAGTATGGTGATAGTTTTCTGATGCAGCAAGGTTTGAAACAGTCACAAAAGTGGAGTAACTTAGGTGTCATGCTGGGGTTCATCATTGGGTACAGATTTTTTTGTTTTCTTGTTCTATGGTACAGATCTTACAGAACCAGATGCTAGAAAGCGTCAATGCAATACAGAGAAAGTTCTTCTGGTTTCTGTCTTGTCCTCTTAAACATCAATTCATTGGCCTATAGTAATTAATGTTGGTAACTTAATGCTTGCCTCTTTATTTTTTGAGTAGACCTATTACTGTAAATTATTTTACCATTTTTTTACCAAAACTTTCTGTGACAGATTATAAGTAGTTAACCATTACTTACACATAGACCAACTATTTTTTATTTACCAATTACACTCTATCAGGTCACAATTGTGGTAAGAAGTTGTGAAAAATTATGTGGTCCTAGACTTTTTCTTATTTTTTAAGCATTTGGTAACTTATATAGTGTGCCTTTTAGGAGAAATTATACAGTCCTTTGGTGGTGGACAACGTTACTTGTCCACTATTCCATTAAAAAACTTTCATTTGTTTAAAATTGTTAAGTCAGTAATCAGTTTCTGTTTTAAAAAAATTTCTAACTCAACAATTTTAAACAAGGTGAGAGTCTTTTAGTAGAATGGTGGACCACGTCACTTGTCCACCATGAGAACCTTATAATTTCTCGCCTTTTAGGGCTGTTAGGATCCAACCGAAACTACCAAACCAATAAATCCGACCCAGCTTGATCCTATAGATTCAACCGATCCGCTCAATGTGATGTTCAATACTCGATAGTGATCACATCTTTCAAAATCTAACAACTTCCATGTCGAGTGATGGGTCGTCGCAAGAAAACCAAAATCCAACTGATCTATCATATCTCCACCCTTTATTAGGGTTTTTTCTGCCGTCCTCCATCCATGAGATTTCAATCAAATCTTGACCAAATCTAATGAGATCTTAGCCAGATCTAGTGAGATATGCTTTCTCTACCGTTATACTAACTCCAACTTGCATCTAACCACCACCCCTTGAGACCCAAGCCATCCAAACCACCATTCCTTTAGGGTCTACAACAAGTTCCATTCTTTCCCACTCAAAGTAATCAAACCAAGTTTGGGTTAAGCACAAACTCAACCCTGACCAACCTGTGGCACCCCTAGTGCCTTTAATAGCATCAAATAATAATAAATGGATGGCTTTGGACTTCACTATGGTGTGATACTAATAGAACTAGAAAACAAAACGAGTAGGATTAATTAGATTACGAGTTAACCCTTATTTTTTTCACCTACTAATATATCATCATCATCACATCATCATCATATTGTATCTGGCTTTCTTTTAATACAAATAAGATAACAAATTAAATACTCAAAAAAAAAATTTAAATAATATATAAATCCTTAAATTTATACAATTTTTTTTATAGTTCACTAGTAATATCATCACTAAAAACAAACAGAAAAAAAAAAAAAAATTACTAACTTCTGAGGACCATAATTTTCTTTTAGGTACATCATATCATTACCACAAATACTAAATGTCATGGACCAATACTAAAAATTGTTTCAGAAGCAATTGTGGTTTTAGAAATACTTAAGAGATCACATGTCATTAAAGAGAACTAAAAAACCAATTATAATTCTCTTTCCACCAAGTGAGAATATCCAACTTTACATGTTACCTTCAAATAATTAAAAAAATATCAATTTTTTTATTTAAAAAAAAAATCCCATTCATTCAAAAATAAATTGACCTTTTTTTTTTTTTTTTGGGAGAATACTAAGTTTTTTTAACAAACACACAGGAAGAGGGGAAAAGGTTTTTTAAAGAAACTTACAGTGGTATATATCCAAAATGACCTAACTCTTGGATACACAACATTAAGTATTTTTAATATACACATGGGGAGATGGGAGAAGGTTTTTAAAAAAAAACTTACAGTGGTATATATCCAAAAAGGCCTAACTCTTGGATACATAACACATGCTTTAAATCTCTTTAACTCACACTCATTTTTTAATGTGGGATTAACCCACTGTTTTTTCTTTTGAGAATATAAAGTATTTTTAACACACACACGGGGAGAGGGGAGAAGGTAAAATAGATTTCCTGCAGGTCTTTCAAGTTATTTCCCTTCCAATTGAGTTAATAGATTTAGGTCCAATTTTGCTAGGTCTAGATACTAAGGTGTGCTACTTAGTTTTTCATTATTTCTCTTCCTCTTTTATATTCCCTCTTCTTTTCAACGGGTTTTTCTCTTTTCTCAAACAAAATCTTCTCTCTTTTCTCTCTTTCAACATCTCTCTTTCAGATCCTCAAAATTCAATCTTCTCTTTCAAGTTTCAATTGTCTCTCACTTTCCTTAGACTCATATCAAACCACCTCAAAGCCAAATTAAACCACACCGATGACGCACCACACAGACTTTACTTCATTCATCATCGCAAAGCCAACGGGCCAAGAGCGATGTCACATCATTTGGATCGGTGTGGTTTGTGGGTTTTATTGGAGGATTTTTTTTTTTTTAATTTGAGTTTTTTTGGATTTGAAATTTGTAGGACGATTTTAGCAATTGTGATTGTGGTTGATGGTAGTTGACTTGATGTTGGTAGCTTGGGTTTATGGATGGATTTGGCTTAGTTTGGTATGGGTTGTGTTTTAGGTTGTTGTACAGTAATTTTGGCGGTGGTTGGTGGCAATCGATTTTGTTGTTAGTAGCAGTGGCTGGCATTTAACATAGTTTTTGGTGGGTTGCATAGCTAGATAGTGGTCGATGGGTGGTGCTAGGTTGAAAGGTTTTTGCAAAGAAATTGGAATTTTGTTATTATTGGAATGAGCTAATCAGAGAGAGAGAGAGAGGAAATCTAAAAGTTTGTTACAAAAAACTTATATACTCCAACTAACTTAAATATCTAATTAATCAACTCATTAACGTGTGGATATCAATTGCACAATCAATTAAATGCGTGTCTATATATATATATATATATATATATAGCAAGTGTTATTTTGTAAGAAATTATATAATGTATAATGTCTACAAATATTTTGTAAAAAATTATATAATATTTCACGTATAATGTTTATTATGGGTAATAATATTTAAAGAATCAATTTCGATCAATTATATTACATGCCATGAGAATCATATAATAATAAAGAATATGAACCAATTGTTTGAGTAAATTGACAAATATTTAGTGGAAAACTTTTATCTCCAAACAGGTTTGAAAAAAAAAAAAAAAAACCTTCAGTCTATTACGTGGTGATTGATAATAAAACCATTCATATCTACTTTTGTGACAATACTTTTTGTGTGAGTCATATGTGACTTGTAAATTAAATTAGTTAGTAACCCAGTTGTTACACTACAAAATTTAACATAATTAATATATATATATATATATATATATTTCTTTTTTCTTTTTTTTGTTTTTTTTTTTTTTTTAGACAAAGGTAAGCGAAATATTATTAAGAAAAACCAAAACTAAAAAATACATCACAAGTTCAAAGCAAATCTGAATGGAAAACATCTTCCACATCCTTAGGTAGAGATTTTACCCATAGATCAGTATCTGCAGATGAAATTGCTTTTTTAGCTAAACAATGAGCTAACCTATTCCCCTCACGCCGAACTGCTTTTTTTTTTTTTTTTTTTTTTTTTTTTTTTTTTTTTTTTTTTTGTCTAAGATAAGCATAATAGTTTTTAATAGAAATTTATTATGATTATGTTTGTATATGAAATTATATATACTAATATTTAAAGAAAATAAGATGCAATAAGATCTTAATGGATGAAAAAATATATAATAGAATTTAAATTCAATTTTAATTATATATATATAATACACATAAATTGTTTTATAAGCCGACACATAATAGTGAAAATTCCTCCAAACTATTTTGCTGGAAAACTTTGTATATGCTTTATTATTTGCACTAATATAACTGTAAAATTATCTTTTATATCTTGACTTGGGAGTAATTAAATTTTCTTTTATCTTTTTCTTTACTTTTTTTTCCAATTTTTTGTTAGCAATTCCATCGGGAAAGTGATATTTCTAAATTAATTCTTTCATATATAATTAATTAATGTTTATTTTACACAAATTATTAGTGCACCATTTATAAATAATTAATTCATAAAAATAAATTTATTTATCATATTATACCTTTTTTTTTAGAAACTATCCTATTATATATATATATATATATTTTTTTTTTTTTAGAAAACTATCATATTATACTTAGTTTAGTTACATAGTGCAGATTTAGACTATTATATATCGTACATGTCATTAAAAGGAATTTACAAATATGAACAATTTAGTAAATTACAGATATTTAATAATTTTGACTCATTTAAGAATACAATTAATTTTTATATTTTGTATTGCATGTGTTATTAAATTAATTTTGGCTTTTTCATGGTTTTGTTTCAATTGTTATTAATGTATGACACATTTGGTACAATGAATAGAGATTATGATAGAAAATGATGATATACTAATATCTATTACTAATAAATAATAATAAACATATAGTAATGCAATAACTATATATTTCTTTTTTTTAATAATTCGATATTTACAACGGAAGAGTGGGGATTTGAATCTTCGTTGTCATGGACACACTTAGAAGTTCCAACCAATTCAAACGTTTGGTCATAAAATTAGAAAAAAAATTAATTGTTATGTATGGTATACAAATCCTTTGTAGCATTTTTTGTATATCACTTTATATTCTATTAATCATAACTTTCTTTATATTCTTGGATAAAAGAATAACTATTACAAAGTAATAGCTACTAAGGAATAGCTATTACAAAGGAATAACTACATGGCAATTGATAGAGCCATTTATGTCTACTTTTAGTCAAATGACCATTTTAATGAGTCATATACTTGTTAAAACTAGTCACTAACCCACGCATTACACTGGAAAATTTAAAATATTTACTCTCCAGTCATGTGACTTGTTTGAAAGTGCACATAGATGGTCATATAAGCGCCATATACTAGGTTGGAGAAGATAACTTCAAACTAGTTTGGAACAAAATTTTGTTCTTATAATTACATATGTTTGTATATGAAATTACATATTCCATTATTTAAAGATAATATAATGAAGCAAGATTGTATTAGATAGTTTAAATATCTATTAGAATAATGATGTGTAAAATTGTGAGTTTCAAAAGTTTATGTGGCATAATATTATGATGTCGGCTTTGGGTTTATATATATTATAGATTATAGATAATACACATAAATGGTTTTATGAGCTGCCACATAATGGATTGGAGATTCTTCCAAATTAATTTGGTGGAAAGAATTTGTTCATATTTAATTATTTACACATATATAAGTATACAATTATCTTTTATATCTTGATTGGGTGTAATTAAATTTCTTTTGTCTTTTTCTTTACTTTATTTCCATTGTTGTTAAAGACATTCAATTTGAGTAAGAGTGATATATTTCAAAATCAATCCTTTGATATATATATATATATATATATATATAAATCTCGTGAAAGTAAGCATCATAAAATTTTATTTTTACGTAAATAACTAGTGCAACACATATAAATGTTTAATACATATGCATTTATTATATTAATACTAAGTTTAATTACATAGTACGAATTTAGAATACTATATATAGTACGTACATGTCGTTAAAAGGAATTTACAAACATGAACATGTTAGTTTAGTTAATTTACAGATATTTAATTAATTATTTCAACTCATTTAAAAATATAATTATTTTTATATTTTGTATTGCTTGTGTAATTTTTATATTTTGTATTATTTTTAAATCGTGAAATTGTAATTGTTTTTAATTGTACCTGTACACATGCATGAAATTATACATTAGTTAAAATGTAATGAGTATTACCATTCTCATACAATTGGTTGTAAAATTAGAATAGAAATAAATTTTTTTTTTTTTTTTACTGAAAAAGGTAGACAGATTGTCCGATTATTTTTTTTTATTTTTTATTTTATACCTGTTATGTGCTTATTGAAATATCAAAAATTAATACATCTACGTTAAGGATAACTATTCCTTTTTTTTTTTAGGGGGGGGGTGGGGGGGAAGGATAACTATTCCTTGAAATGAAAATGCAACGAAACATACAAGGAAGAATTTCATATTCTAAATCAATGTTTTTTTTTTTCTTTCCTTTTGCTAATATAAATCCTTTAATTAATACAAGAAAATAAATATATGCATTTCATTAATACCTAGCAATTAATCAATATACTGACATTAATAAAAAGCTTATTTTGATCAGGTGGAGACATTACTGCTTTTTCATATACATATATGGATAAGGTCTTCAGCGTAGCATCGACATAAATATCATATCAGACGTTGGCGTGTACATTAAATTAACAGTCAGCTTAGCTAACTCATCGTCTTCTACTTCCTGTTCCTGTCTTCCACAATTCATTGCCTTCTTCCGTTTTCTCAATGGAATTACCAAGGTATTCCCCTGACCAGAAAACTGAATATCGTATAAAGACCAAGAAAGTTTCTTACAAATTATGTCACCAATTCGACGAAATCAAACGGGTTTGTTGGGGGAAGCAAGTGCAACCCAATAGCACTTTCATTTTGAAAAATGTGAGTTGTGAAGCGAGACCAGGAGAGGTCATGGCCATTGCTGGCCCAAGTGGGGCAGGAAAGACCACATTGTTAGATATACTGGCTCGAAAAATCCCACCTAGTAGAGTATTGGGTCATGTCCTTGTAAACGACAAGACAATGAATGCCAAACACTTTCAGAGAATATCCGGTTATGTCACACAAGAGGATGTGCATTTCCCATTTCTTACTGTTAGAGAAACTCTCATGTATAGTGCTCGTCTCAAGTTGCGAGGCGGGTTCAAAATGGCCACAGCCAGAGTCAGTGAACTGCTGAAAGAGCTTGGACTAGAGCAAATTGCCGATGCCAGAATTGGTGGTGAATCAAGCCGTGGCATTTCGGGTGGCGAAAAGCGTAGAGTTTCAATCGGTGTTGATCTGGTGCATGACCCAGCTGTTATTCTGCTTGATGAACCAACATCAGGATTGGATTCCACTTCAGCTCTGCATGTTGCTTTGTTGCTGAAGTCCATGGCTACAACACAAGGTAAAACAATTGTGTTAACCATCCACCAACCCAGTTTCCGGATTCTTGAGCTATTTGATCAAATTCTGTTGTTATCAAATGGATATGTTCTTCACCATGGATCCCTGCATCTCCTGGAGCAACAGCTTATACTTGCAGGTCATTCTATTCCTCGGCATGTTAATGTGCTTGAGTTTGCCATTGAAGTGGCAGAAACCCTGGTCATGGATATTATAGAATGCGAAGTCAACGACATTGAAAAAGATCATGAGCATTTAGGAGGAAATCCTAACCAAGGTTTTGTTGATGAGCAAAAGCTATGTTACGGTAATAATCAATTCAAGGAGGTTTTAATACTGGGTCAGAGATTCTCTAACAATATTTTCAGAACAAAACAGCTCTTTCTTGCAAGAATGATACAAGCAGTGATTGTTGGATTTGTGCTTGGGACTGTATTTACAGAGGCAAGCAATAGTTCAAGAAAAAGTAAGGTGCAAACTCAAGTTGGTTTCTTTGCCTTCAGCCTCACCTACTTGTTGTATTCCTCAACTGAAGGTTTACCAATATACTTGCAACATAGAAGGATTTTAATGAGAGAAACCTTGAGTGGAGCTTACAGAATCTCTTCTTACGTTATAGCAAATACTCTTGTGTTCCTTCCTTTCCACTTAACAGTGGCTCTTCTCTACAGCACCCCAGTTTACTGGATAATTGGATTGAGGCAGGATATTGATGGTTTTCTCTACTTCACACTGGTGGTATGGATGGTTTTATTAATGTCCCATGCATTTGTTATATGTTTTAGTGCACTAGCGCCAGATTACATCATGGGGACAGCTTTAATTGCTGGGGTAATGGGGTCCTTTTTCCTCTTTTCTGGATATTTCATATCAAGGGATGACATACCTTGGTATTGGATTTTCATGCATTATTTGAGTTTGTTTAAGTACCCATTTGAGAGTTTTATCATAAATGAGTATGGAGGAAAGAGAAGATGTTTGGAGAGTGTACAAGGGAAATGCTTTTTGTATGGTGACACTTATCTGATCCAGCAAGGTTTGAATCAGTCACGAAAGTGGAGTAATTTAGGTGTGATGTCCGGGTTCATCCTTGGCTACACTTTTCTTTGTTTTCTTGTTCTGTGTTACAGGTCTTACAGAGCCAGGTGCTAGCTAGAAACCAGAAATCGTCAAAGCAATATTGGGAACGGTCTCACATTGTATGGTGACACTTATCTGATTTGTTGTTATCTTTACTATAGGTAGGTAAAAACTGAATAATAATAATAATAATAATAATAAAGGAGAGTTTGCCTTTGTTTTGTTTATGATTTAATAAAAATCTCCAATCCATTTCTCTATTATTAGAGCTCAGATTGACAAATTCCACAACCATTTCTTTAGACTGACTTCTTGCAACTGAGTGGGCAAAATCGGCCTCATAGCCTCCAGTGTCGATGATGAAGTAGAAATCCTTCACTGGCAAGTCTCAATAATTGCCTCAATTTCATAAGTATGGGTGTTAATGTATATTATATTATATTATGGGCTTTAGGCCCAATTACCTTTCTTGTATACCACACTTGTACTTGTACTACACTTTACTTGTACCGCACACTTACGCCTCCTATATAAGGCTCTGATGTATATTCTCTCATTAAGAAATACAATACAATCTTCCAGTATTTCTAACATGGTATCAGAGCCACTGCTCTGACCTTTTCTTAGCAGTCTTGTCTTCATTAGTGTGGCTTTCTTTTTAACAACGCTTCCGCCATCACACTGCCGCTGCAGCCTCTCGCCGTTGAACTTCCGACGTCATCCAGCCGTCGTCCTTGGGTTCCGGAACTGCAGCCGCCGTCGTTAAGGAGTTACACACTGCACAGACCACTGCTCCGCTGCAATTATTGCTCCGATTACGATTTTGAAGGTACCACTGAGATCGTCCAGCGCCGATCTACACAATCGTGGAAGCCTCGTCGCCATCGGAGACTGCACGCGCCCCCACGCGCCGCTCAAAGTTGCTGCCCCGCCGATCACGCGCCACACGCGCCACCACGCGCCAGCAGCTTCTGGCCACGCGCCTTCACGCGCCGTCACGCGCCTCCACGCGCCTCAACAGCCTCGCTGACGTCATCGCTGACGTCAGCCCTAACAGCTTGCTGACGTCACTGCTTGCGTCATCCGCTGACGTCACCTTCTGAATCTGGATTTGACCGTTGACTTCAGTTGACCGTTGACTTTGACTGGCCGTTGACCGTTGACCGTTGACTTTTCCAGGGTTGACTTTTTCTGTCCAGGTTCTCCTTACCCAGTTTTTCGCGTAGATTTCATTTCTGCTGTTTGTTTTTGCATATTGTGTCTCTAAATGGATAAAAAGGATAATTTTGTTCCTCGCCCCATCAATACTGTATTGGAGGGGAATAAAAATTACTTATCTTGGTCTCAAGCTATGCGCAGTTTTCTTAAGGGTCGCATGCTCTGGCATTATTGTACTGGTGCAATGATTATTCCTGTCAAGGGAGCAAGTGAAGAAGATGCTGTTTTTCTTGGTCGCATGATTGAATGGGATAGTCATAACCACATGATCCTCACATGGATTCGGAACACTTCCATTCCCTCTATTTCCAATCTGTTGGGCAGCTTTGATGATGCAAAATCTGCATGGGATATGTTGGCCAAAAGGTACTCCACTACTCATGGATCCATGAAATATCAGTTAGTGGTTGAATTGCATCAACTCAGGCAAGAACCAGGGCAATCCATCAATGACTATTATGATCAGCTTCGCTACATTTGGGACCAAATTGACCTTTCTGATCCAACTTGGGCATGCTCAAAGGATGCTCAGCAATATGCTTCCATCAGAGATGAATTTCGCCTCTATGAATTCCTGATGTCACTTCACAAGGACTTTGAGCCCATTCGAGGTCAGCTTCTAAATCGCAGTCCTGCTCCCTCTCTTGATACTGCTGTGAATGAGCTAGTTAGAGAAGAAGCTCGTCTTGCAACCCTTCAAGCCCAGAATAAGCTCAATGTTTTGGCTATTACTCCATCTACTCCACTCATAGAGCAACCTCAGCAATCAAGTGATTCCTCTGGCTCTCACAATCGTCGCAAGCAGTCCAACAAAAAAGTCTGCAACTATTGCAAGCGTTCTGGCCACACCATTGAGACTTGTTTCCGTCGCAACAAATCTACTGCTGCTGTTGCTAATACTGAGCCTACTCCGCCAATGGCTTCCACCTCAGCTGAGTCCCAGTCTTCTGGATCCACTATCAACCTCTCCCCCACTGAACTACAGGAGATCATAGCTCAGGCTGTTCGTATGGCTGGTAATGCATCTCTTTCCACTGCCCTATCTGTTCTACCCGGTAAGTCTCAAACTTGGCTTTTTGATTCTGCCTGCTGCAATCACATGACACCTCACTCATCCTTATTCTCCAAACTTGACCCTGCACCACATCCTCTAAATATTCATATAGCTGATGGTTCCACCATGCATGGAAATAGTTTAGGTTTTGTTTCAACCTCTAACCTTTCTGTTCCTGGAGTCTTCCATGTACCTGACCTATCCTATAATTTGTGCTCTGTGGGACAATTAGCTGAATTAGGTTATCGCCTTATTTTTTACTATTCTGGGTGTATTGTGCAGGATCCGAGGACGGGACAAGAGCTTGGGACCGGCCCTAGAGTTGGGCGTATGTTTCCCGTGGACAATCTTCATCTTCCACCTGTTGCTCCTGTTTCTGTTGCTGCTGCAGCTGCTGCAGTTTCTTCCTTACCATCTCTTGCACTTTGGCATTCTCGTCTTGGTCATGCATCATCTTCTCGGGTACAACAGTTAGCTTCTAGGGGTCTGTTGGGTTCTGTGTCCAAAGACAATTTTGATTGTACTTCATGTCAGTTAGGAAAACAACCAGCTTTGCCTTTTAATAACAGTGAATCCTTTTCTAATAGTATTTTTGAGTTAATTCATTCTGATGTTTGGGGGCCTTCTTCTGTTGCTAGTATTGGTGGATCTCGATATTTTGTTGTCTTTATTGATGATTATTCTCGTTATAGTTGGATATTTCCTATGAAATCTCGTTCTGAAATTTTACCAATATACAGCAACTTTGCCAAAATGGTTGAAACCCAATTCTCCAAACGTATCAAAACTTTTCGTTCTGATAATGCTCTTGAATATACTCAATATGCTTTTCAAGCTTTGTTACATTCCTATGGCACTGTGCATCATCTAACTTGTCCAGGTACCTCTCAGCAAAATGGTCGAGCCGAAAGAAAACTTCGTCATATTCTTGACACTGTTCGTGCTCTTCTTCTTTCTGCCAAAGTTCCTGCCCCATTTTGGGGTGAAGCTGCTCTTAATGCTGTTCATGCGATTAATCGCATTCCAAGTGCTGTCATTCATAATCAGACTCCGTATGAGCGTCTCTTTGGGTCACCTCCTGATTATCATCACCTTCGATCCTTTGGATCTGCTTGTTTCGTTCTTCTTCAGCCTCATGAGCACAACAAACTTGAGCCTCGATCTAGACTTTGTTGTTTCCTTGGTTATGGCGAAACTCAAAAGGGGTATAGGTGTTATGATCCTGTCTCTCATCGTCTTCGTGTTTCTCGTAATGTTGTCTTTTGGGAACACCGATTGTTTGTTGAGCTCTCTCACTTTCGTTCTTCCTTAACTAACTCCTCTGTTTTAGAAATCTTTCCAGACGAGTCTCTTGTTCCTTCTACAAATACTTTTGATCCTTCTTTGGACTTCTCTCCAGATATTTTTGATGCTTCTTCTATATGTGGATGATATGATCATAACCGGTGATGACCTCAGTGGCATTCAAGAACTCAAGGATTTTCTCAGTCAGCAATTTGAGATGAAAGATCTTGGACATCTCAGTTATTTCTTGGGTCTTGAAATTACTCATTCCACAGATGGTCTTTATATTACTCAAGCCAAGTATGCTTCTGACCTTTTATCTCGAGCTGGACTCACTGACAGCAAGACTGTTGACACTCCGGTTGAACTTAATGCGCATTTGACACCCTCGGGGGGGAAACCATTGTCTAATCCTTCTCTTTACAGACGATTGGTTGGCAGCCTAGTTTATCTCACAGTTACTCGTCCAGACATCTCCTATGCTGTTCATCAGGTGAGCCAGTATCTGTCTGCTCCACGATCTACTCACTATGCTGCTGTTCTGCGCATTCTTCGATATCTGAAGGGCACTCTCTTCCATGGCCTTTTCAACTCAGCTCAGTCTCCTCTTGTACTTCGTGCATTTTCTGATGCTGATTGGGCAGGGGATCCCACTGATCGCAGGTCCACTACAGGTTATTGCTTTCTCCTTGGTTCTTCTTTGATTTCTTGGCGAAGTAAGAAACAAACTTTTGTGGCCCGCTCTAGTACTGAAGCAGAATATCGTGCCCTTGCTGATACCACATCTGAGCTCCTTTGGCTACGCTGGCTTCTTAAGGATTTGGGTGTGTCCACCTCCTCTGCTACTCCCCTTTATTGTGACAACCAGAGTGCCATTCATATTGCTCACAATGATGTCTTTCATGAACGGACTAAACACATCGAGATTGATTGTCATTTTATCCGTTATCATCTTGTCCATGGTGCTCTTAAGCTCTTCTCCGTCTCCTCCAAAGATCAACTTGCAGATATCTTCACCAAGTCACTTCCTAAGAGACGCACTCGTGATTTAGTTGACAACCTCAAGTTGGTCTCACATCCACCTTGAGTTTGAGGGGGGCTGTTAATGTATATTATATTATATTATGGGCTTTAGGCCCAATTACCTTTCTTGTATACCACACTTGTACTTGTACTACACTTTACTTGTACCGCACACTTACGCCTCCTATATAAGGCTCTGATGTATATTCTCTCATTAAGAAATACAATACAATCTTCCAGTATTTCTAACAATGGGAATTCTATTTTCCACATTCTGAGATGTCTCAGAAACGAAAGAGAGGCTTGATCTTGAAAAGATGTGCTATGTACCTTGGTTTCTACTTTCTTCTCGAAATCCTGCTATTAGTCCTTTGTTTCTGGAATCTCTGCTGAGTTTGCATATTTTTCACATTCCTCCACATTCATTTGTTCCATTATTACGACATGATACCTATGCAGTTGAATGTTGTGATGGGCCATATCGTAAGAAAATTTTTCCATTTAGACTTCTCCTTCTAAGCCCCTCAACGATATTGGCCCCAAGTACGCAATATATGTACTATTAATATGGCTTTTGTTGGGCAGAAGAAACATTCTGATTGCTACTTTGCTTACCAAATGCTAACATTCAGTTCATAACTTTTAATGTTCTTTATGTGGGGAACAATCTTTCCTATGGCTGTATGGATTCTTTGGCTTCACCGAAATAGCATTGTTTTTGGTAGAACTGGGCTGCAACGCAATCTTTTAGACGAAACTTTGGCTAGAGCAGCAGAGGTAGCCTATTTGGTGAGCAGTGGGAATCAGATCACTTCTAGAAACAAAATCCAAGTGAGGTGGCTAAATCCCCCCGAGTAATTGGTTCAAATTAAACTCGGATGGTTCGTCAAGGGGCAATCCTGGCTTGGCTGGCGGTGGAGGACTGATCCGAAATGAGAAGGGAGAGTGGGTGAAAGGGTACGCCCGAGCCATTGGTATCACGACTAGTGTTGCTGCGGAATTGTGGGCCTTACGGGATGGCATACGGTTTTGTATTGCTCTCAAACTTCCTGCTGTGGAAATAGAGCTGGATGCTAAGGTGGTCATTGATCTAGTGAGGAAAAAATCTAGTAATTTCAATAGCCTAGATGCGCTTGTTGCTAATTGCAAAGAGGGTCTGAAACAAATTCCTAACGTCAAAATCATGCACGGTTTCAGAGAGGGCAATAAGTGTGCAGACAACTTAGCTAGACGAGGTGCTCTATTGGAGCAAGATTTTGTTGTATTTATCCACCCCCCTCCTGAGGTGGAGTTGCTTATTAGACTTGATTCTGTAGGCACTCTGTATGACCAATTTGTATCCTCTTCCATAGAGGCTTTTTAGTTTGTTAATGAAATTTCCTTTTCACCCAAAAAAAAAAAAAAAAAATGTTCTTTATGTATTGGTAACGTTATGTTAGCAGCTTGACCTTTTGGGCTAAATTGAGAATAATTGTCCACCTCAGTAACTACATGAGATAGGCCCACGGATTTTAGGCTTTCTTTCATGGCTCATGTATTGCTTTTAAGACCCACCTTGAACCGGTCTTAAGGCTTCAACTTCAATGGGCCAATTGAAAATGGGCCTTGAGTTGGAGACTTAATTCTTTTAATCAAAATTCAGTGGACCTTGGGACTAATTTTGAGAGCCCAATTTCACCCTTACTTAGAAAAAAAATGCTTGTGGGCTTTAGCCTTGTTGATTTGCCGTTCAAAAAATGCCTCTTTAACAATTATTAATGAATTTCAAAGCCAATAAACACAAATTCATCAATTCCATGGGAAATTTGTGACCATTACATAAGCATGATTCTTCTCCAAAAAAAATTACATAAGCATGATTAATGGTTTATTTTTCATGATTGTCTCAATAACATGTTTGCCCCTTGATCTTTCTTGATAAGCAAGTTAATATGTTGAATTGAATACAGTCCCCTTGAGTTTCTATTCTTGCAATAACAATAATATCATCTACAACATTCCCTCATCCATTTCATGGTGACTTAAACATTACATTTCAAACATGTCTCATGTGTCACATCATTTAAAATTTGTAACCAATACATAAGCATGTTTAATGATTTTTTTTCTTCATGATTCTTTGAAAGATTTTTTTGCCCCTTTATCTTTCTTAATAGGCAAGTTAATATGTAGAATACTCGCTCCTTCAAATTCCACTCTTGCAATAACAAAAAGGGCTCATAGAGCCTTCCTTCCAAGTCATAATCATTTAAATATTACAAATTAAAAGATGCATCTAGTATCGTGTCATTGAAATTTTGAAACATATCCTCATATACCGATACAATAAAAAAGTCTAAATTGTAAAATGGATAAATGAAATCCTAATTACCTACGTTCATACTTCAGTAATCATAGCCTCAATGATGCAAGACTTAGAGTAATGTTAGGGACAATAATTTTTACAACACTAATATGATTTGTTGTAATTAAAGTAACACCACTTTCCCTTAAGGTTAATACTGACATCATTTTTATTATGCATTAATCACAACTGACTATGTCTGTTGTAGGAAAGGTTGTATAAAATACTTACTGAAATGTCCGTTACACCTTGAAGAATAAGAGAGAGATAAAAGGATTACCTGGGAACAATACATCACTTCATTTGTTCACCAAGTGAGAATCAAACGTCTTTTCTATTCTTCTTTTCTCAAACACCTATCTTCGTACAATTATGCATTTTTATTCTTCTGTGCAACTTTCGATAATATTTGATTTGGAAGGGAGGAAAGAAGAATCTGGAACACTGGTGTTGCAGGCTGAACAAAAGTCACTCAATCCAGAGTTGTTTCCATGATATAAAGTTCTCTTTAATTTTACTGATTGTCTCTTATAGAGACTTGAAAGTGGCCCCCATCTATAGCTTGCCAGGACCTGAAAGACATCTCAATTTTTCGTTTGAAATACTTTCAATCAATAGCGTTTGATAATTGACAAACAAATTTTGAAAATCTATTAATTGTTAATGCATTCTTGATATCTCTCTCCAGAAAGTACCATCATCCCAAAAAGTTTCTTTTTCCTTTTCATTTTAGCAAGGTGTACTCGTACTTGGGTCATTGAAAACTTTTTTATTCTTCGATCTCCTGCTATTATCCGTAATCACCCTATTGAGAACAACAAATACACATTAGATGTATCTCTTGGAAGTCTTTGGGGTAATCCGTAATCACCCTATTGAGAACAACAAATACAAATTAGATGTATCTCTTGGAAGATAATGTGTAAAGCATTTACCATAAGGACCATAGCACAGGTAGAAGTTACTATGACTAAAAAATAACAGTATCTTCGCTTTTCCAAATACTATGCAATCAGTACCTAGATTGTATTGCTATTACATCAAAGAAAATGCAGTGAAAGGGAAACTATAGAAAACAGCAAACTTCCATTGGCTAACTTCTAATTCTGTCATTGACATCAGTAATATAAGTTGCATCAAGCTTAAATAGTCAATGACTTCTTTTACAACAATTTCATCATATTTAGCCCTTGTTAAAATGCAGGCAGCACTAGACACAGTATATAAATAAAGCAGCTGAAATAAATACAATCGGTCACCGTAGGACCACCCGTTTGCCAATGCTTACAGACATAAAAATTACTTGACAAGAGATGCAAACCATCTTTATGCTCACCAGACATCTCCTAATGAAGATGAACTAGAACAATTGAATATAGAAATCTTTTGCCTCTTGTTTGAAAAAGTGGTTCCTAATAAGAATTCCTCTGAACTATAAAATTTATCCAGTACAGATCTAAGGGCCTGGCGGACTTCAGAATGATTAACTTCCCCTTCTTTGCGATTGGTCATCACCAAAACATTCTTCATTCTGCCTCCCAAGGTAGCAATCTCTGCTCTTATTATTATCAGATGGAGACCATTGAGTGCTTGTTTCAAATCAGACAGAAGTCCAGGTTTAAAATCACAGCATAAAGATGCTCTAATTGAATAAGGGTCTCCATCAAATCCATCCTCTCGTTCAACTATTACTTCGTCAAAATCCATTGGTATGACAAAACCATCACTAGCTTCTTCTGCACTCCTCTTTAGTTCTTTCATATGGCTGATTACTTCAGCGAGCAATGACGCTTTGTCCATCTGTGAGTTTAGATTGTCAATTCAACAAACACAATACAAGCAAAAAAATTAAATCACTACAGTGACATTCACTGGCACCAACAACTGAGTCTCATAATTCATAAAAGCAAGAAATTTCAGACAAGTATGTTATTTTACAATCAATTTCTACTCTTGGCTCTCATTGACTAAATGGCTACATGTAGGAAGGCAAGGAGGTGAAATTCAGCTTACTAGCATGAAGTCAAATAATGAGGTCCCTGTGACTTTCAATGTTGTGACAGGGATCTAGCAAATTTATTAGTACTATTTAAAATGAAAAAAATAATAATAATAAAATAAAGACTAAGGTATTTTCAGGAAACAAAGTATATACTTCCCACATTGCGTGTGAAATGGCCATTGAATCATGATGCCATGCATACACAGCAAGAATTCAACAAGGAAAAAAAGCAAATAGCAATCTGGAAATGAACGTGAATCAAATAAACAAATTGAAGAACCACAACAATAACCACTACGCGAATCAAATGATCAAATTCACGTGAAATTATTAGATCTACCAAAAGGACTATTGAAGTGGTACTTATATTTTCTTGTGGTGATTAGGAAGCTAACTCACATAGGTGGCATTATTTCATTGGTTGGGTGGAGCACTTCAACAATCTCTCGGTGGACCTAATAATTTCTCCGAATTCACTTCCATATATTAACTACCCTTAAATTGAAATTAAATTACAGCCCAGAAACTTAATATGCAAGAATAGTAAAAAATATTATAGTACTACTAGTTCAAGCTAAAAGCCTAAAATCATACTTTTGCACTTAACAATCACTAACACTACAACCAATTCTTCCAATTTCATCAACACAAAACGTTTTTTATTTTATTTTTTCTCTCAAATTAAGTACCCAATTCTTATAATTTTATCCCCAAGTTACACTAAACTAGCATTATCATACAAACTGAAACTCGAATATTATCAAGCAAGCAATAACAAGAAGAGTATCATCATATATATAACCTTCTTAGCGCCCGGTACTAGGCCCCGAAGCGTATCGAGATGCGAATTAATCCGGGCTCTCCGCCGCCTCTCGGCCTCACAGTGACTCTTCAAAGCAGCAATGGTTCTCTCAGCAGTACCCCCTTTACGCTCCAACTTCATCCGAGCCTCCACAAGCTCACTTCTCTCACGGTCCAAAACCAAAGACGAAGATGAATCAGACCCATTTCTTACCATTGAAGAATTTACCAAAAGCTCATCGTTCATCAAACCGTCAGAACCAAAGGCCATGGTGTTTGAACTCCAAGCAAAAGGTTCCATGTCTAGGAAAGCAATAAAGGGTATGAATGAAATTTCATAAACAGTGGTTTAGCTGGGGATTGAGAGTGTGAGAGTTGAAGGGGATGTGGTTGTTTTGCTAATTGGTGTAACTTCCATTAATAGGCGAAAGGGTATGGTGTTTAATGGGAAAGTCTCAGCAGTTTCTTGTTTGCCATGTGGGGTTTGGACAGTTTTGAGGAATCCAAGGCAGTATGAGAAGCTAGAAAATTGGTAGGCTTCGAAAGCGTAGTCAGTCAGTCAGTCAGTGACCACTTTGAAGCGGAAAGACAGAAAGGTGAGAGTTTATATGGGATTGAGATTACTTTGAGGGGTCTTTACGTAAAAGGAAAAGTGAGAACTTTGCTTTGCTGGGTCCGAGTGAGCCTTTAATGGAAGGTGAGGCACAGTTTCTTTCTCATAAAAAATAACTCAAAAACAATATAAAAACAATAAAATATAATAATAATAATAATAAATATGAAATATATATATATATATATATTTATATATATATCAATCTTCAAGGGTTGGATGAAAGATAAAAGATAAACCTCCTTCAACCCAATTTTTGTTTTTAGTGTCAATTTCACTCTAACTTATTTGATAAATTTTTAGATTTTATGTAGAGTTTTATAAAATTTTACTTTTTATTATTATGTTTTAAGTATAAATATACTTTAACATACTATCATAAAAAAAATAAAAAAATCAACAAAAAGCTAAATAAATTAATACCAAATACATATTTATTAATATCAAATTTTTGGGACAAAGATATTTGTCATAGAATTTCAATTCATGATGTCTGTTTTATAATGGTTACTATTTATCATCAAGCAAATATACCAATCAATTATTGTAGGTGGGATTCAAACTTCACATCTTTTATTCGACAACAAGAAATTTTATTAGTTAAGTCAATTGAAACTCATTGGTATTCTTCTTGTAACATTATACTATAGTCAATGTTTTCACAAAAAATAAAGATTTTTCACATAATCCTATTTCAATTTAATGGTGAAGGCATATGGTGTATCAAGATATATAACACCCTTCTCATCTAAGGGTGAGTTCCACGCATATAGGGTCTAAAGTCTAAATTTCTATTAACTATATAAAAAGCGGCCAAACCGCTACGGTGCTTGCGCACTGTTCATTCAACGTATCTCATTGTTCATCTACAGTGGAAATTTGGTAAGGCACTTTGCCACTTTTTTTTTTTTTTTTTTTAAGTTTTCGAGCAGTAGCTACAATACCAAGTTGCACTGTAGCTACAGTAGTTACAATTTTTTTTCTTCCGTTTGTACTTTTTTTTTCTTTTATATATATTGTTATACTGACACAACAAATTTCACAATATTTTCACAATTACTGAGGTGTCAATTTTTTATAAGTTAAAATAAAATAATAAAATATGAAACTGTGACCAACTACAGCTGAAAATAAATGTTTTGTGAAAATGTTGTGCCACTTGTTAGGTGAATGTGTAAAAGTTACAATACTTTTGGTTTGTTCAAGTGGCACTGTAGCTACAGTAGCTACAGCGTTTTTTTTTTTTTTTTTTAAGTCTTCCATTTGTACTTTTTTTTTCCTTTTAAATATTTATAAGAATACGCATATATATTGTTATACTGACACAATAAATTTCACAATATTTTCACAATTATTGAGGTGTTAATTTCTTATAAGTCAAAATAAAATAATAAAATATAAAATTGTGACCAATTACAACTGAAAATAAATGTTTTGTGAAAATGTTGTGACACTTATTGGGTGAATGTGTAAAAGCTACAGTACTTTTGGTTTGTTCAATATGTACTGTTCATCGCTTTTTATTTTTTCCCAGTCATCGATTTGTGCTCTTTTTTCTCTAGTATTTTTGCATGGTTTATACAGTATTTTTCACTGTTCATCTACAGTTCCATTTTGGTTAGCCACTTTGTCTTTTTTTTTTTTAAGTTTTGAACAGTAGCTACATTTTTTTTTTTTTTAGTC
Organism: Quercus robur; assembly: GCF_932294415.1. Classification (NCBI taxonomy): domain Eukaryota; kingdom Viridiplantae; phylum Streptophyta; class Magnoliopsida; order Fagales; family Fagaceae; genus Quercus; species Quercus robur. The sequence goes on from NC_065541.1 coordinate 44,629,961, forward strand.
TTCCGTTTATACTTTTTTTTTTTCTTTGATATATATTGTTGTACTGATATAACAAATTTCACAATATTTTCACAATTATTGAGGTGTCAATTTCTTATAAGTTAAAATAAAATAATAAAATATGAAACTGTGACCAACCACAACTAAAAATAAATATTTTGTGAAAATGTTGAGACATTTGTTAGGTGAATGTGTAAAAGCTACATGTACTTTTGGTTTGTTCAATAAGTGCATTTTTTTTTTCCAATCATCGATTTGTACTCTTTTTTCTACTAACTATATAAGAAGAGGCAATGCCTCTACAATGCCCCTTTTGATGCAGTGAGCCATTTTTTTTTTCCTCAAGTTTTGAACAGTTGCTATAGTGCCACTTTGGTTTGTTCAAGTGGCACTGTAGCTATAGTAGCTACATCTTTTTTTTTTTTTTTCTTCAGTCTTCCGTTTGTACTTTTTTTTCTTTTTAAATATTTATAAGAACCCGCATATATATATATATATTGTTATACTGACACAAAAAATTTCACAATATTTCCACAATTATTGAGGTGTCAATTTCTTATAAATCAAAATAAAATAATAAAATATGAAACTGTGACCAACTACAACTAAAAATAAATGTTTTGTGAAAATGTTGTGACACTTGTTGAGTGAATGTATAAAAGTTACAGCACTTTTGGTTTGTTCGATATGTACTGTTCATCGCTTTTTTTTTTTTCCCCCAGTTATCGATTTGTGCTCTTTTTCCCTATATATAAAAAGAGCAAATAAGTTCATGAATAGTGTTATGAATAGTATTTTTGTTTAGTGACTTGTCTTTTTCCTCCTTTTTTTTCCTTCAAGTTCACCAACTTGGTTTGAGCTTGTTTTTTTCTTTTAAAGGGTCTTTATATGTTTACTTTCTACTTGTAATGTAAACTTACATTGTATACACACAAAAAGTAGCAAATATTATATATGTGGGGCTAGAGAACTTGGCGACCCCGGCCCACTTTGTGCTAGGCCAAGGCCCGCGCCGAGGAGAGAAATGTCTGAGGACATACGATGAAAATCCAAATGGCCTAGAAATGTTGCCGAGGACGATTCTGTCCTCGGCATTCCAGACTCCAGTAGGAGAGAACGGCACGCCATCAAAGGCAACCTCCCAGAGCGTTCCCCAAAGAAAGGACGAGTACAGTAGGACGCACACGGGGGTATGGTGTAGGAGCAGTTCAAGGAAAAACTGTCACCTCCGCATTTAATGCGCCCAACTAACGTCCTGGTCGCATTAATGATGAAGGGACCCCTGAAAGTATGGCATTGGTTGCCGCAACTCACAGAGAGTGTGGGAAGGTGACTGATGGGACGAGCACTCGAGTAATAGCCTGCACAATCAACAGATGGAGGGTCAAGATCGACCGGAAAGAAATATATAATGGGAGAGACCCCCCAAGAATGGGGGATCGCGAAAAAGGGACAGGAAGAGAGAAAAATGAGAAAACAGCAGCAGTCTGCATGGTCTTGAAGAACCACGGGGACCTAGCATTGAAGGTAGAAGAAGAAAAATATCAAGTTCCTCGGACGAAACACCCGGGGACAACATTTCAAGCTTAAACCCATTTTCTCATTGGTCCGCCCACACCCAACTATGTATAGTGATTGTGGTTCAGACTAACACCTAGTTCTTAGGCCCACTCTCTAAAAATTCATTGTATTAGGCCAGTTGGGCTTAAGACATTTCGTCCAATAGGAAAAGCGCTCAAAACCAACACCCTACAATTGGTGCCGTTTGTAGGGAGAACTTGGGTGTTAGTAAGGACAACGATCTGGCATGGTAGGGTCAGGCTCCCATCGGCTCGAACCAGCCAAATCCCAACAGCAGGGTAACTTCCCCAACCCCGAGCGCGACCGAAATGAAGAGAACGGAAGGTTTCGAGAGGGAAGCGTAAACACCACCCAAACCAGCAGGAGCCACTCTCGCGCGGGCAGCCATGTGCTTCAAAGACAAAATAATAGCCGGGCCCTGCAACAGGAGGAAGTTAGGAGCCATATGTCTCAGAAACAGAACGATAGGCAGTCCATGCAGCGAGAGATAGACGATTTGAAAAGAAAGTTGTACCATGCACAGCAAAGGCAATCTCGTTCCAGACTTGACGCGCCCTCCGATGATGAAAATGACGACGACTATAGGCGAAGATCGAGGACTCCCCCAAGCGAGACCTTCTCCCATGAAGAAGAACACTACCGGAGGCGTAGGCGCAGAAGCCCATCTCCTAGGGGCTTGGGAAACAACGCCATGAGTAAGGCACTGGATCAACTCTCCAAGTCGCCTTTCACGCACCACATAGAAGGGGCCATACTCCCTCAACGGTTCCAACAACCAACCTTCGCCATTTACAACGGTAGAACAAACCCGGTAAAGCATGTGAGCCAGTTCAACCAAAGGATGACTGTCCATTCTAGGAACGAGGTGTTGATGTGCAAGGTATTCCCGTCCAACTTGGGACTAGCGGTGATGAGGTGGTTTAATGGTCTGAAGACGAACTCCATCGACTAGTACAAGCAGCTAACCTAAGCTTTTGGCTCCCGCTTCGTTACGAACTGCAGAGCCCCTCGACCTTTGAGTGCTTTATTGTCATTATCCATGCATGACGGAGAAACCTTAAAGGCCTACTCAGACAGATATTGTGAGACGTACAATGAAATGGAAGACAACTTTGACGACATCACCATTATCACTTTCAAAAACAGTCTCCCAACCGATCACGTTCTACGGAAGTCTCTGACTGACAAGCCCGCCACCAGTATGCGCCAACTGATGGATCGGATCGACAAGTACAAGCGAGTGGAGGAAGACCAGTTACGGGAAGAGGAAAAGAGAAGGTTATCCCTCATGAGAGGAGGGATTTCAGGTCGGAGCGGTATGGCAGCAATTGCCCGAAGAGGGACTTTGTAGGGCAACCCGGAACAACCAATGCACAGACTGTCAACGCCGTATTCCAAGAACTAGTGCATCGGGTTTTGGAGAAAATCAAGAACGAACCATATTTTAGGTGGCGGAATAAGATGGCGGGAGAACCCTCGAAGCGCGATTAGAACCTTTATTGCCAATACCACCAAGACCATGGCTACACTACGGAGAACTGCAAGAACCTTTGGAACCACCTAGACCAGCTAGTCTGGGAAGGGAGACTGAAGCACCTTCTGCATCATTCCAGTGGTCATTAAGGCCATCAAGAGGCCAAGAGGGATGCTGCCCTGAGGCCACCCGCAAGAACGATCAATGTAATCGTGGCTGCGCTAGGGAGAACAGGCACGCGCCCTGCACAAGTGTTATCGGTGGCTCAACTGCCTACCGAGGAGTCCCAACTAGGGCCAAAGAGGGCTAGGATGAGCTTTCGTCCCGTTTTGAGCTTTTCAGAGGAAGATAAGATCAGGACCATCCAGCCCCATGACGATGCACTGCTAATCACCCTCCGAATCGGGGACTACGATGTGAAAAAGTAGTGATGGATGGCGGCAGCGCAGCTGAAGTTATGTACCCCAACCTATATAAGGGGCTAGGGTTAAAGCCGGAGGACTTGATGCCCTACAACTCCCCTTTGATGAGCTTCGATGGGAAGCTTGTCATTCCAATGGGCATGATTAAGTTGCCCATCCAGATCATCCCGGAAATAGTGGAGGTGAACTTTGTCGTGGTGGACACCTACTCTCCCTATACAACCATTGTCAGTAGGCCTAGCTCCATACCCTAGGGGCTATTGCTTCCTCGTTGCACCAGAAGGTGAAATTCCCGTCAGGAGACCAAGTATTGGAAATCTGTAATTGCCAACCCACAGCAAGGCAATGCGTGGTAGCAGCCATCTTGCATCGGCTTGACGCGGAGTCCTCGACCTCCGCTGAAGAGAATTTATAGCAACTAAAGACCTCGGTTTTGCCCCCAAACAAAAATGCTAGGGAGGCGAAATGCGAAGACCTGGAAGAGGTGGTTATTGATGGCGACCCGGAGAAGTTCTTCCAAGTAGGGGCTCGGCTGCCTCTCCAGGAGAAAGAGAAGCTGATTGAGCTCCTTAAAAGGAATATTGACGTATTTGCATGGGATGCCTGCGACGCCCCCGGGATCGATCCAACCTTCATCTGCCATCACCTCAATGTCAACCCGGCCATCATTCCCAAGAAGCAACCACCCCGTCGCCTGTCAAAAGAGCATGCCAACATGATTAGAGACGAAGTGGCGAAGCTCAAACGTGCTGGGGCTATCAAAGAAGTCTTTTACCCCGAATGGCTGGCCAACACGGTGGTGGTCAAGAAGAAAAGGGGGAAATAGCGGGTCTGCATGGACTTCACAAACCTAAATAAGGCATGCCCTAAGGACCCATTCCCAATACCTCGAATAGACCAACTAGTGGACGCAACAGCAGGCCATCCTCGGATGAACTTTTTAGACGCCTTGCAAGGCTACCACCAAATACCACTGGCGCGGGGGGATCAGGAGAAAACGGCATTCATAATGCCAATCGGAAATTACCACTACAAGGTAATGCCATTTGGCCTGAAGAATGCGGGATCAAATTATCAAAGTATGATGACAAGAATGTTCGAACCACGGCTGGGCAAGAACATCGAAATCTACGTCGATGACATGGTGGTGAAGAGTAAAGTGGTGACCGAGCATTTAAGGGACCTCGGCAGCACCTTTGGCGTCTTGAGGAAACATAAGCTACGCCTGAATGCTTCCAAGTGCTCATTTGGCGTGGGGTCAGGCAAGTTTCTGGGCTACATGGTTACCCACAGGGGAATTGAGGTTAACCCTGACCAGATCAAGGACATAAACGGCCTGAAATCGCCACAAAATGCAAAAGAGGTCCAAAAGCTTACTCGGATGATCGCAGCCCTCAATCGATTCATTTCCAGATCGGCGGATAGATGTAGGTCGTTCTATCTCTTGATCAACAAGTGGAAGGGGTTTGAGTGGCCCGAGGACTGTGTGGTGGCTTTCCAGCAACTCAAAGATTACCTATCCCGGCCACCTATCATGTCCAGTCCCGAGGCCAATGAAGTTCTGTAGGCATACATTACTGTAGTCCCCCATGTTGTGAGCTTGGTGCTAATACGGGACGACAATGGCATCCAAAAGCCGGTCTATTACGTGAGTGAGTCACTGCATGAAGCTAAGGTCAGATACCTACCCCTGGAAAAAGCCATACTGGCTGTGGTCCACGTCATGCGAAAGCTTCCCCATTATTTCTAGGCCCACACAGTGGTTGTTCTAACCCAACTACCCTTGAAGTCTGTATTGCGAACCGCTGACTACACTGGAAGGATTGCCATATGAAGCACAATTCTGGGAGCTTTTGACATCAAATACATGCCCCGGACCTCTATAAAGGGCCAGGTCCTGGCAGATTTAGTAGCCGAATTCGCTGAACCCCCAGTAGAGACAGTGGCAGAGGAATAGAACATGGATGAAAAATCGGTTGGAGTGATCTCTACACCAAGACCCCCGTGTTGGAAGGTGTACGTTGATGGCGCGGCAAATCAAAGGGGATCTAGAATGGGGCTAGTCCTAATATCTCCCGAGTAAGCCATCACAGAGAAGTCCTTGAGACTTGGGTTCTTAACCACGAACAACGAAGCCAAGTATGAAGCCGTGCTACAAGGAATTGCCATGGTACAGAAAATGGGAGGAAAGGCAGTGGAGATGTTCTCAGACTTGAGACTGGTAGTGGGCCAGGTAAAGGGAGAATTAGAGGCAAGAGATGCAAGGATGCAAGAGTACCTAAGCCGGGTCAAACGCTTACAGCTGGGCTTCAACTCTTTCAGCTTGTCGCACGTCCCTAGAAGCGAAAACACCCATGCAGATTCGCTGGCCATGCTTGCCACTTCCTCGGCAGGAGACCTGCCTCGAATTATTCTCATCCAGCACCTGGACAGAGCGAATGAAGTGGTCAAAGGAATGGTCCATGTTCATGAAGTAAGAGTGGGCCCTAGCTGGATGGACCCTATCATGAGGTTCCTCAAAAATGATGTCTTGCCCGAGGAAAAGTCGGAGGCGGAGAAGATACGAAGAAAAGCTCCTCGGTTCTGGTTGTCCGAGGACCACAAATTGTACAAACGCTCATATTCCGGGCCATATTTACTATGCGTCCACCCTGAGACATCAGAACTGCTGCTTGAAGAGCTGCACGAAGGGATCTGCGAGAGTCACACAAGAAGAAGATCTCTATCACACCGAGCCATTACCCAGGGATACTGGTAGTCGAGGATGCAGAAGGAAGCCCTAGAGTATATTAAAAAGTGCAACCAGTGCCAAAGGTTCGCCCCGAATATTCATCAACCTGGCGAGACCCTCAACCCTCTGTCTATTCCGTGGCCATTTGCCCAGTGGGGCCTGGATATCGTAGGACACTTCCAAAAGGCAGCAGGAAATATGAGATACCTACTGGTCGGTACAGATTACTTCACCAAATGGGTCGAAGCCGAGCCTCTGGCCAACATCAAAGACGTGGATGCTAAGAAGTTCATCTGGAGAAACATTGTCACACGATTCGGAGTCCCTCGCATCCTCATCTCAGACAATGGACTCCAGTTTGGCAGTAAGGCCTTCAGAAGATACTGCTGCGAGTTGGGGATCACTAACAGGTACTCAACTCCAGCCTATCCTTAGGGAAACGGGCAAGCCGAGGCTATCAACAAGGTCATAGTCAACGGACTTAAGAAGAGACTAGATGACGCCAAAGGAAGATGGGTGGAAGAGCTGCCGCACGTCCTATGGACCTATCAGACTACATCACGGTGGTCGATAAGGGAGATGCCTTTTGCCATGACCTATGGGGCCGAGGCCGTTATCCTTATAGAGGCAAACTTCCCGACTCTGAGGACAAGTTCATTCACCTCGGATTGTAACGACGAACTACTAGGGAAGAACCTAGATCTGATCGACGAATGAAGAGAAAAGACAATGGTCCAATTGGCCTATTACCATCAGAAGCTCAAACAGGGATATGATGCCAACGTGAAGCTTAGACCACTAGCACCAGGGGACTTAGTGCTGAGGAAAGTTGTGGGTGCCGCAAGAAACCCATCATAGGGAAAGCTCGGACCTAACTGGGAAGGACCATACCGGATTACTTTAGTTGCGGGAATAAGAGCATACTACCTAGAAGACTTAGATGAAAAAGCTGTACTCTGTCCATGGAATGTAAATAACCTGAGAATGTATTACTATTAATAAAAGCATTTGTCCAGTTCAGATTTTAAGTTCATCTTGATTACACGTCTCGCATTCTGGCAATAATCTAAGTGCTAGACAGAACCAAGGTCTTGCATGGTCCTCGGACTCAAGCCTATGGGGAAACTAGTCACTCCAAGAAAATGTAAGTGCTAGACAGAACCAAGGCCTTGCATGGTCCTCGAACTCAAGCCTATGGGGAAACTAGTCACTCCAAGAAAATGTAAGTGCTAGACAGAACCAAGGCCTTGCATGGTCCTCGGACTCAAGCCAAACTAGTCACTCCAAGAAAATGTAAGTGCTAGACAGAACCAAGGCCTTGCATGGTCCTCGAACTCAAGCCTATGGGGAAACTAGTCACTCCAAGAAAATGTAAGTGCTAGACAGAACCAAGGCCTTGCATGGTCCTCGGACTCAAGCCTATGGGGAAACTAGTCACTCCAAGAAAATCTAAGTGCTAGACAGAACCAAGGCCTTGCATGGTCCTCGGACTTAAGCCTATGGGGAAACTAGTCACTCCAAGAAAATCTAAGTGCTAAACAAAACCAAAGCCTTGCATGGCCCTCAGACTCAAGCCTATGGGGAAACTAGTCACTCCAAGAAAATCTAAGTGCTAGACAAAACCAAGGCCTTGCATAGTCCTCGGACTCAAGCCTACGGGGAAACTAGTCATTTCAAGATTTGTAAAAGCTGTGGATACGGCCTAAGCGTACTCTTGGCACCTTGGATTATACACTTAGCACCCTAGAGATATGGGTAGACACAAACTAAGCGTCCCTTTGATATCGATAAGGCAATATTGAGGGATTTAACTTCAAATATATTACGTGCACGACCGTTCACATCCGTTAGGATAATTAATTCACAAGCCACGAAATTTTGCAGTAATAGTAATATCGGTAAAGGCAATAAACACATGATTCAAAAGGGAAAAGAAGAAAGGAATTTCATATATATAGTCAAAAAATTCAGTTACAAACGAATTCCAAGACTCCTAAAACAGAAGCAAATTAACTAAAAACTAAGCTGAAAAGAAAACCAACAAAAAAGGTGGCCTGAGTCTTTACTTCTTCAACTTTACTTTTGCCCCTTCCTTGGGAAGCCGAACAGGATTGGCCTCGAGACCCTGGGAGACATCCCCTTCCTTGGGAAGCTTAGCAGGATTGGCCTCGGGGCCCTGGGTGAAATCAGTTAGGGAAATGGACTGAAGGGGTTGAATTAAGAAAGGTGGCTCCTCGGTGTGAGGGTCCTGAGCGTTGACTATGGACCCGGTAGCCTCTTGGGGCGCTTCAGGGTTAGAACTTCCACTCGTTCCTGTCACCTTAGGAAGCTCGCCCCCCTTGGCCAGCTCGTTAGCGGGGGACACGGTCAGGGCAGCCTCAGGCTGGGCAACCTCAGCCTCCTTCGGAGCACTCACCATCTCAGAACTAGTCTCACAAATGGCCGGGGGATAGTACGCCTTCTCTGTCTTCCACAGATCAGACGAGGCCTCCACCCCAGCTTGTTTAAGGACTTCATTCCAGACCTGGAAGTAGTAAAGCAGGCATACCCCAGGGATTTGAGCCTTAAGGACGGCCTGGGTATCAGCCACCCCAGCGTCATAGGCCTCCTCCTCAGCTTTGTCCTTGGAGGTCTTGGCCTCCGTCTTGGCAAATTCAGCCTCCGTTTTAGCCCTTAGAGCTTCATCCCTGGTCCATTCCGCAACGCCCCTAGCCATCTCTGCCTCGGACGACTTCTTCTTTAAATTATCAATCTGCTCCTTTGCAATCCTCAGCTGATCTTCAGCTTCAAGTAGGCGCTTCGTCTGGGTCTCAGCCTGCTTTTGGGCGCCAGACAGGCCTGCTTCAGCACTGTCCCTCTGCCTGGTCATCTCCTTCAGATCCTCCCTGGCCTTAGTGAGGTTAGTCTCGGAGTTCTTAAGGGCGCGAGCAACATCTAGGCACTTGTTACGTTCGGTCTCCAAGGACCTACTCTGCCTCTTAGCCTCATTCTCCAGCCTATAAGCGGCCTGGACGGCCTGCCAATTGGAACAAACACACTGTGAATGGGAAATGAGGAACAAAAATTGACGGAGTCACAAGTATCAGAAGCCTTACCATGACCAAGTACCTTTTCATGTTGAGGAAGACCTCCTGACTCCTCGTATTCTTCAGCTCTTTCATATCAGTGGGAAGGAGCAGGGCTTTCTCCAACACGTCGGCCATGTAAGCGCCTTCGCTGCCTTGAAAGTCCCTTAGGGTGGTATTTTCCATTAATGGCTCCCCGTGGAGCATTGGGGCAGGGAGCCAAGCCTCGGGCGCAGATTGAGCATCGATCTCCTTACCTTGGCCTTGAGGCCCAATCTTTAGCTGCTTTTGAGCCTGTAGGGCTTCGCCCTCCTCTTGAGGCATGTGAGACTTCCCCTCATCCATCGGCTCTTTGCCCTTAGAACTCCTCTTCCTCTTTGAGTTGGTGGGCTCAGGCCAAGGAGGTAAAGTCGATTGAGGGAAAGCAGGGTGTTTGGGTCGGGGAGATGGTGTCCACGAACGAGTAAGGGAAGACTTGGTTTGAACAGGTTAAGGCTGTGGCTGAGGAGGGGGAGGTTTGGATTGCGACTTCCCTGATGCCTCCTTCCCCGGCTGGCCCTCAATTAGGTCAAGCAGGCTTGACTGGGGTTTCCTTTTAAGACCCATCTCTGCCTGAAAGGATGTCCTCGCTAACAAGAAATCCTCCTCGGAAAGGTCGGGGTCACCCAAGTCATCAACGGGATCCGCGGGCGAACTAGCCTGGTCAAACGCACCGAATCCTTCTTTGGGCAAACTCGAACCACTTTCAGCTTCCGCAGCTTGGTGAGATGAAGAAGAGCCGACCAACAGGATGCCCTCCGGAACAGGAGACCCCTCGGGAATCAGAAACCCATGCTCAACTACAGTGATTCTCTGAAGCTAGGGATCGTTTGCTCTAATCACGTACTTCAGATCGACGAATGACCTCTAGATAGGATCGTACCCCAAGATCTTATGAGCGGCCTTGACTTGGTTGTCCGCCTCGTTTACAAAGACTGTCGCCCTGAGGATAGTCTCCAAATCCTTCTTGTTGGTCAGATGGAAGTGCCGCTGAGAGGCGTGTGGATCTGCAAAAAGAAGGCATATTCACATCAGTAACCAAACCGTGCAAGTCATGATGGCAAAAGATAAAAGAAGGGGATCATCACTCTCCTACTCTAAATACCCCACCTAGCTCCCCCTCCACCGTGGGGCAAAGGAGGCCATTGTACCACTCCCCAGACACGATGAGGAAGTCCTTGTTTAACCCTTTGCTGGACTCGGGGAGGCACTGAATAAGCCAAACCCTATCATCTCTCGTCTTCAAATAGTAGGACCTGCCTTTCAGGAATTGGAGGTTGTAGCACCAGTTCACGTCGTGATGAGTTAGCCTTAGCCCAATTTTCTCGTTTAAGGCATCCACACAACCTATGATCCTAAACATGTTAGCAGCACACTAGTGGGGACTAATCGGAAGTACCTAAGATAATCCCTCATCACTGGCCCCATGGGGATTCTCACGCCCCCCTTTATAAAGGCAAGTATGGGGATCACCACCTCACCCGTTTTTCTCCTAAAGTGCCACTCCCCTTCCTCACAGTACCTCAGACCCACATTGGGGGGTATCGTATAATCGGCGATGAATTTTTCCATCGCCTCTTCGGTCTCAACCAACTTTTTTAATTTACCCATTTCTAGAAACTGCCAAAGAGACAAGTCCGTTCAAATGGGAATTTATACCTCCCATTAAAAATAACTGTGAGGATTTTCCCGCCCAAAAAGGTGAGGAAATCTCAGCCGTCAAAATCACCATCGCACCATTGAACGTGGGGAGCACGGAGCCGCCAGCATTCATTAAAGGCACGCTTCATATACCAAGGCGCCAGGAACGTGTCTCGGGCATACGAAAAGACTCTAGCATTAATGAAGAACAGGACATGACAAGCCATAACAAAAGCCTGATGTTACCAAAACCCTCCTCTCCGTCCGAGGATCCGGACAGCAGGATTTTGAGGGGCTATTGTGGGGCCAGAAAACTTGGCAACCCCGACCCACTTTGTGCTAGGCCAAGGCCCGCGCCAAGGAGAGAAATGTCCGAGGACATACGATGAAAATCCAAATGGCCTAGAAATGTTGCCGAGGACGATTTTGTCCTCGGCATTCCAGACTCCAGTAGGAGAGAACGGCACGCCATCAAAGACAGCCTCCCAGAGCGTTCCCAGAAGAAAGGACGAGTACAGTAGGACGCACACGGGGGTATGGTGTAGGAGCAGTTCAAGGAAAAGCTGTCACCTCCGCATTTAATGCGCCCAACTAACGTCCTGGCCGCATTAATGATGAAGGGACCCCTGAACAGTATGGCCTTGGTTGCCGCAACTCACGGAGGGTGTAGGAAGGTGGCTGATGGGACGAGCACTCGAGTAATGGCCTGCACAATCAACAGATGGAGGGTCAAGATAGACCGGAAAGAAATATATAATGGGAGAGACCCCCCCCCAAGAATGGGGGATCGCGAAAAAGGGACAGGAAGAGAGAAAAATGAGAAAACAGCAGTAGTCTGCATGGTCTTGAAGAACCACGGGGACCTAAACTGAAAGTAGAAAAGAAGAATATCAAGCTCCTCGGACGAAACACCCGAGGACAACATTTCAAGCTTAAACCCATTTTCTCATTGGTCCGCCCACACCCAACTATGTATAGTGATTGTGGTTCAGACTAACACCTAGTTCTTAGGCCCACTCTCTAAAAATTCATTGTATTGAGCCAGTTGGGCTTAAGACCTTTCGTCTAATAGGAAGAGTGCTCAAAACCAACACCCTACAATATACATTTGCAAAGAAAAAAAAATTTACAAATTTTGCAAATGTGTACAACATTTACCAATTTTATGTGTTTACAATATAAATTTACATTGTAAGTGCAATGTATATTTCTATATATATATATATATATATATATTATATAAAAAGAGTGAATGAGAAAAGTTACAGTAATTTCGCTACAGTAGTTATGGTTTGTTTAACTTTCTGGCCTTTTTTTTTTTTTTTTTGAATGCATAAAGTTGTAGTATATTTGCTATATTATTTTTGGTTTGTCCACAATAATTTTCACAACACTTTCATAACAAATCAAATATGGTAAATTGTTATTGGTTCCAATTTAAACTTACCAATGAAACTACTTTTTTGCTCACCAATAACTACTTGTAGTAACCTAATACTTATGATTTGTTGTGAAAATGTCATGAACATAACATTTTTTTGTGTGAAAAATGTTAAGATATCTTGATCTTGTTACAATATTTTCAAAACTGCTGAACTGTCAATTCTTTACAAGTTAAAATAAAATATAACAAAATTATAAAGGTATTATGAAAATGTTGCGTCATTCTGTTGTGTTTTTAGAAATTTTTTGTTGGTTTAATCAACTTTGTTAAGCCAAAATTCATTATTCCACATACAATTTTTTTTAGTTTGACTTTTTGTATATTTTTTCTTTACACACTATTTTAAGTAAAAACACATAGTTTTGCACGCAAAAATAAAAACAAAAACTTAGGAAAAAAACATTTTTCATCCTTTATGTTTGGGGTAGTTTACAATTCTTCCTTAAACTTTAAAATTATGTAATTTTTCCCATAATATTTTGGAAAAGAGCAAATATGTCATATTATTATTCTCTTAGTTAAACCCTAATAAAAACTTATGATTCTTAAAATATTTTATTGTGTAATGTCCAAATTACTCTTGCTAAATTTTAACATCCTAAAAATTTTCTTTACATATTTTGAGTTTTAAATGATAAAAAATCTTTAAAAAGATAGAATGATGATATTCAATGACACAAGCATTTTTTTTTTTTTTTTTTAAATCTAAGCAAAACTCAGTTATTTATTGTTGGAAGATGATAATATTCGTTATCATTCTTAAAAATTTTTAGAGAATAGATATATTGTCTTTAGCAAGTAAGTACTAAAAAACTATTATAGTTAAATAAATATTTATATGTTAAATAACTACACTAACTTTGTGGTTGATCAAAATTCTTAAATGAATGAGATTGACTTTTTTCAACATAATTATCAAAATTCTTAAAATTAATGTATCTTTTGATTCATATTTTTGTTTTATAATACAAATAAAATCTAGAATTGACTTTAATTACTACAGTATTTTTTTTCCATAGCAAGCACGTGCTTTGCACGTGCTGCCCTAACTAGTAATTTATAAATCATGAAAATTTGCCCTTTTGACCTGGTTGGACCTAGGTGAGGACTCCTAAACCTGTTGGGTTGGACAAAGATTTGTCATTCGTTTAGGACCCCTTGGCATCGATCATAAGATGGATCTATAATCTTGAAGTTCCTTCCGTCCATTCATCTCTTCATAATTGAAGCTTAAACTAAGTCTTAGTTAAGAATGGTGAAAATTGAAAAGCACAAAAAGGAAAAGGAAGTTCTTCGAAGGGACCATGTCATGTCAAATTTAGACCATCTATCTACCCTAGAAGCAAGAGCTTGGAAAACGGGAGCTAGTTTTTCAATTGGAATGTTAGAAACTAGAATGAGGGAATAGAAGCAAGCATTTTTCGTTTATCAAATTCATATATGTTAAAAATCACTAACAAAGCAATTTATCTAGTGGGAAGAAAATTTTGATTGTTGCCTATTGCACCCAAACATCGTGTTTGTCTTATGCTTTAGATCAAAAAAAGAACCTCCCAAAACCCACCATTTTGTTAAAGAGAGAGAGAGCCTTTAACATTAATAAGGACTACCAAAAATAAGTTCTCCATCCGTGGTTTTTTAACATTTTTTGAAACTAGTAGAGAGAAATAACCTTTAACTAACATTAATAATGACCACCAAAAATAGGTTCTCCCTCAGTAGTTTTTTAACATTTTTGGATAGCATGTTTAGTTAATCATGTTTTATAAAGTTTTGGGTTTCAAATGACAAAATTAAAAAAAAATATATATATATATATATATATATCAAATTTTAATTTGTTGCAAGAGAGAAACTTCCAGTTTTACTCTCTTTTTTTTTTTTTTTTTTCCTTTTTTTGTAAATTGTATTTTTTTCACCTTTTTTTTATTATTAATAATTCGATAGTTGGATGAGAACAATTAATTTGAGAACTTCCAAAATAGATTCTGTAATTGACAACTATGTCTTTAATGTTTAATGCTTTCATCCCTAAGCACCTTCCCAAGAAGAAAAATCACATGGAATTACCTTCATCTATATATCTAATTAAAGGCAAATCTTAGAAAAAGTCTAATTAGATTCTAAATTGGAGTTTAATTTTACGCTACATGTCCTATCTAATTTTAAAATTTTTGTGTTAAGTGAATTATTATGTGCAAAAATTGAAGAGTTTAAATCCAATTATGTTCTAAATTGGATTTCAATTGGAGTTCAGTTTTGCGCCATGTGTCCTATTTTTTTTTTTAATTTTCGTGACAAGCGAATTCTTAGGTGCAAAAATCAAAGAGTCTAAATCTAATTAAATTATATATATATATATATATATATTTAAATGAGAAACTATTACATATGTTAGAAATTCATGGCATAAAAAAGGTGTAGTTTTAATTTTAATACTTGGTATAATTTGAACTCACATATGTGTAATGTATATAATTGTTATTATTTTTAAATATACTAACTCATGCATATGCACGGAGTTATACACCAGTAGAAAAGGGGGAAATTGTTAAAATACTTAGGAAATAATTTCTTAACCAATTTAACGATCTTATTTTCTTTCACTTACAAAAGGGATTGAGGATAAGGAGCCCTACAACCAATAGATCATGATAAAGTCATGATCTATGCAACTATAAAAGAGAATAGCACCTCAAGTGTATACATGGATTGCAAAAAGTTCCGAGCTGTAATATCTCATAAGAACACGTAGGGTTCCACATATGATGAAATTTATTTCCTTGGAAACCCAATTATAACGTAAAGAGTAAAACAAAAAAAAATGCAAGCAGAATTGCAAAACTGAGGGAGAGAAAGCGAGAAAAGTAATATTTCTATTACTGTTCACAATATATATATATATATATATATATGTATGTATATATAATGATTGTCGAGCAAAAATGAACTTGGAACACACGCAACTAATTTATAGAGATGGGATGGCTAATCAGTGTTATATAGCCCTTAATACGATAATAGAGTGATTTATATATGGTTTGCCACATAAAAAGTTTGATAGTTCTCTGTAATATGCAAGGAAAATCGAATACAAGTTCAACAATTCCCCTTGGGATTGGGCTAAGGAAGACGAATTTATTAGATGAATACTTTTTGTTATTACAAAGTTCTCTCTCTCTCTCTCTCTCATCCCCCTTTTTTGTTGGAATCCTTCTTCTTATATAGTGCTTGCTCACTCCCAAGTGCAGGAGATCATAGTAATATAATTCTCAGAGTACTGAGGTCGAATCACAAGGAGCAAGATAAATTTTAAAAAAATATAATTAAACAACAATTTGGGTGAAGAAGAAAAGTATTTTTGCTTGGTGATTGTTAACAAGAATAATAATAAAAACTTATTTAAATCAATAATGTAAATACCAGGGCATCGAGGTGTTTTCCTATATCAATATGAAATTCTTTGTGATCTAAGAAAATATATATTTCATAATTAATTTTTCTTATACAATTAAAAACTTATGATTCGGTTGAATTGAGACAATTCAAGAACGCATGATAACCTAGATTTATAATGCGATTAGAATAGTTTTCAGAAAAATTCATTCACTTTAAAACGTGATTTCTATTTGAAACTATTAGAAATTCATCTAAAAAATAAGAAAAACATGATTAAACTTATTGAAAGCATGGAATAACTAATACATCAAAAGAAATCTAATTGAACAATCAAATATGTTATTGTCTAAAATCTTAAAAAAAATCGCATTGAATATTCATACCGTATAGAAGAAACATAATCCCTAACCCTAGCAAAGAGTTTAGGTTGCCATTAGAGAAAGGAAAATACAATGTTTTTTTTCTCCAAAATTCATTCTGCTCAACCTCCATTCAAAACCCTTACGTCAAAGTGTCCAAAGAAAATAAAACTTTTAATATTTTTAATTTTCGTCCAGATTTACAGAAGTAACTTGTGAGTTAATTTTTGCCTTCAAAAATTGTGAGTTGTAAAAAACTCAAAACTGAAAAGTTGTAGATATTTAAGTCATGGTTCCAATCCATCTAGTCTTATGTCAATTGGATTTTTGAGGAGAGAGATACGCCTAAAATACTAATCAGTGCTCAAATCTGATTTTTCCTTTCCAAATTCTACCTCTTTGATTTCTTTCCTTATTTGAAGCTTCCAAACATGGTAGACAACCCAAGCACTCCAGTTGCACCTCCTTAGACATCTAAGTATGGTCCTTTAGCTCCACTTTAATTCTAGTTTGGCCTTCATTCTCTCACAAACTCTTGTAAACTCATCTTTTTCACATGATTTCCTGAAAGTAGAAAATTACACGCAATGAATGACATCTTATTCAAGAAATTATGTAAAGATAAATAATAGGGATTAATGCAAATCATGACTTAATTATACAAATTAAGCATAGTAATAAGGAGATAACGCCCACATAAATATATAACAAGTATACATTTTAAGGCGTTATCATATAGTCATCTGGGATTCATCCTAGTCTTCCATTTGGACGGCCAGGGATCCTCCCCCAGATACTTGTCCCATCAGAACCTTAATAGAAAGTTGATGTGGTAGGTTATGAGCTATGGTGACACTATTTTAGGGGTCATTCATTCATTAATGTGACCAACTAAGTGGATACAGAGTATTGAATGTGGAGGTGATGGGTGTCTTACCTATAATCTTCCTTTAGTTACTTAGTGCCCAACCTTCCTTCAGTTCCTCGTCCAAGGGCTTGATGGGTTTGTGGCTAGATCCCGAACATTCGAGGAGTGCACACGTACCTTCACGCTCCTCAGACTTCGAGGATGTGACCCTTAATTTTGGTCTTCTTTTATGTCTCCTCGTCCTCGGCTTTCCTTCCTCCAACAATGACATTATTTATAGATAGATATTGGGGAGGAGGAAGATAGAATTCAAACTGGCTAGCAAAGACATCAAACACCACAAATGGTGACAGTATTATTAATTAACCATGGATCTAATGGTCTGTGATATACCAAGAACAACCTCCCATCTTCAGTTGTTGATGCAGAATTTCTTGTAGAAATACACCTTCCTGAATCAAGGACCCCCAAACATTACAATCACTAATTCCAAAAAAGTTTTGTTGTACACCATCATTTCTTTCTTTACTTTCTAGCTAGAATGCAGAAAATGATTTGCAATGATTGGATTTATATAGGCTTCAAAGAGTGTGAGAAAACCTATAAATCACATTAATTTTATGATACAGCAAACAATTTTTATAATAAAAACAAAGGCATGACTCACCGTATGATATAATATATTCTCCTTCTATATTAAGTAAATGTAAGGAATACACAACAATACTATCCATATATTTTTTGTTTTGATACATTTCAAAGTGCAACATCATCCGGATTATTTTTTAAAAAGCAAGGCAATGCCAATATCATATTTTGTGAAATTAACAAGTTTTCCATCGGAAGTAAATTTAACAAACAAGAAATTAACTTTAGTACCCGCAATCAGTTTTCCTTTTTCCATATTTGAAATTATATTACCAAAGATGCTTATAGGTTTTTTTTTTTTTTTTTTTTTAAATTTTTATAGGCTTTATTAGTTGAATTAATTGGAATTCACAATATAAATTTTTCTTTATACTGTAATTAAATTTTCTTTTTTGAATAAAAAAATATTATTATTGAATTTTCATGTGATAGATATTGCGCTATACAAAAGCCAGTAATCAAAACGTTGGATGATTATTTGTTCCGTCATGGTCCTAGTTTTGATAACAACCCAACCTTAGGGTACTTAAACATTTGAAACCAATAAACATTGAAAGATATCCAAAAAACTAATGTGAAAACAATAAATTATATACATTTAAATATGATGTCACCTGTTGGGTTATAAATTGACCCAGTTAATTGATTCAATTACCCAAGTTAATTAATTAAGTCAAATTACATGCAAATCGTGGAGGCACACACAAATCACCAAATAAACAAAGTGCAAAGGAAAATAAATTGATACAGTAATTTGTTGACTAATGGGGAAAACTTCTCACAAGGCAAAAATTTCACAGGGTAATTTTTAGGTCACCACTTCCAAGAACTATTAATCAAGAATCAAGCAGTTATAGATACAAGGAATCTTACCACTACCCTGGACTATCCCAAAGTGCCAACCTATAGTTGAACCTTCACTCCAATCCCCAATTGGACTTGATTTTGTAGAAACTTCTTCCCTTTGCACGAATCCCAATACGTGACTAACTTTTTAGCAACTGACGTTTGTTACTGGATGCTCACTTCAATACACGTTGAAGATCAAGAAGCACTTGATTATAAAATCCTAAGGAGCACAAGAATGCAGTAGCTTCTCCAAAAGTGTATGAGTTCTCTAATTGAGTCTATGTGTCTTTGATGACTTTATAATAAAGTTTTTATATCCTCTAGGAGTTTAATGAACAAAACCCTGGTGAAAATAGCCAAATACCACGTTTTGGCAAAATTTGTGGCAAACTAGCACTATTTCGAAAATATTTAGCAATCTACCACTTTTAATACTCGAGTTTCACAAAATCGAGTTCTAAATAGTACTCGAGTTCAATGAACTCGAGTTCCTAGGTGAGTCGCTAGTAGGGCTGTCCACAGAAAACCGGTACCCGACCCACCCGCAAAAACCGTTTGATTTGGCCCGAGTACCGGTCGACCTGACGTTGGTGATGGTCGGCGACGGGTCTCCGCCTCCAGAACCCGTAACCGATGGGTCTGTTGGCGGGTTTTTCCCCCCAAAATCCAAAAAACCCGAACCAACCGGCGAAAACCCATAATCCGGTGAGAAACCCAGATTCCGCGCGAGCAAAACCCAGATTCCGGCGTTATTTGATAATTCCGGCGAGTTTTGAGATGTATTTTGGCTAGATCTTGACTAGATCCGGTGAGATTTCGCTAGATCTAGTTGAGTTTTTGGCTAGATCCGGTGAGATTTTGCCAGATCTAGTCGAGATCTTGGCTATTTTCAACGAAAACTCAAAGGATTTGGCCGATTTTCATCATTTTCTAGCCGGATTTTCTTTATTTTCCATATCTCGACTCCGACCGAACCCGACCACCACTCGTTGATGTTCCAACCCGTCCGAACCGACTTCTCTGACGGTTGGCGGCAGGTTGAAAGTTTGCCCACCCGATCTGGTCGGGTCGGTTCCGGGTTGGGCACAAACTCGACCCGGACCGACCCGTGGACAGCCCTAGTCGCTAGCGTGGCATTGCTAACCTGAAATTTGAGAGATTAAAAAAATAATGTGGTACTCGATATTGCAGAAATCGAGTACTTGTTTATAGTACTCGAGCTTAACAAAGTTGAGTACCTTGTTTTCTTTTTTTCTACTTTTTGTTTCGTACAAAACTTTTACTTATTTCATCTTCAATTGCTTGTGATCGTTGTGTCCACCATGTTGGGTGCATCATAGCACCGTGGGTCCAACCCACACTTGATAAAACACCTCATTAAAGAGGTGGTTGGATAAGCCACAAAAGTCAGCCTATTTTCTTCTTAGGCAGTGACTTAGGTGTGTTGGACACGCTAAGGAGAAAAAGAAGAAAAGAATGGGGTTGATGCACTAAGGCTATTCGGCCTAAGGGAGAGCTGAAGGAAAAAGAAAGTGGCTAAAGCAAAGTAAAGGCAAGTGAGTTGCATTTATTGTGATTTGATGTCAAGAGTGTGAAAGGAAGAAAAGAAGGAAAAGATGAAGAAATAAAAGGAGAGGCCATTCAGCCAGTGAGCAAGAAGTGAAGTCCCTGAGAAAGTGAGAACTAAGTGCAGTCTTGAAGAATTGCGTGAGTAAGTGAGCAAGCAACTCCAGTTACTTTGTGCTTAGCTAATTGCAACTCTAGTTACTTGCACATGAACTTTTTCAAGTCCAGACACTGTACTTAGTCTGGTGGACACAATGATCACAAGTAGTTGAAGATGAAATAAGTAAAAGTTTTGTACGAAACAAAAAATAGGAAAAAAAAAAAAAGTACTCGATTTTGTTAAGCTCGAGTACTATAAAGAAGTACTCGATTTCCGTAATATCGAGTACCATATTACTTTTTTAATTACCCAAATTCTAGGTCAGCAGTGCCACGCTTATGACTCACCTAGGAACTCGAGTACTATTTAGAATTCGATTTTGTGAAACTCAAGTACTAAAAAAGTGGTAGATTGCCAAATATTTCCGAAACAATGCTAGTTTGCCACAAATTTCGCCAAAACGTGATATTTGGCTATTTTCGCCACGAAACCCTAATAATCCAAGTCATCATGAGTCGAAATTTCAATCTAAGAATTTTGTATTTACATACCTCGATAGATCGAGAGGTGTCGAGCTAGTGTCGAGGTCCTTCATTTAATCTCAATAGATGTTAGTATCGAGCTTGTGTTGAGTGTCGATGTTCACTTTTTAAGCTTGTTTTCATTTGTTTCTTGGTGCAATTTTTATGTCTTCAATACTATCACTTGTCTTGATTACTCAACATAATTCATGATGTTCTAAAAATATCTTAGATCTACCCAATTACAGGTAAAGTGAATTTTTTCAAAGGATATGCCAGTACATGAAAAATATGACCCTAACATCACATAAAATGCATCTAAGGGATTAGATGTTTAAGTTTATAAGTTAGCTTATGTACAATTT
The DNA here is from genome assembly GCF_932294415.1 of Quercus robur. Taxonomy (NCBI): domain Eukaryota; kingdom Viridiplantae; phylum Streptophyta; class Magnoliopsida; order Fagales; family Fagaceae; genus Quercus; species Quercus robur. The sequence continues at coordinate 44,651,033 of NC_065541.1, forward strand.
TTTAAATTCTCTAATTTTTCTCTCTAAATATAAATGTATTTTTATTTAGCTTTTAAAAAAAAATTCTAATAAGTCAATAAATTTAAATTATCTCACATGAACACCATATAAGGATTTGATAAAATGTAAACTTAGATTCCTCTTGATTTTAACCAAAATTTAAATTAATTGTCATGTGAGTGAAATTATGTGGTTTATTATGTTTGGGTAAGGAAATTAGGTATAATAAAACAATTTTTTTCCAGATAGATATAGATGATAAGGGAGGAAAGGATGGATTTCGAACCACAAATATGGAGTTGTAGAGAGGGAAAATTCCCGACCTATCACAAGCTGACACATCACATTATCAAGTCCACAAAATACAGCCAATTACAGAACACCATGTATTGCTGCTAGGTTTTGCTATCACTATTCAGAAGCCAACAGAAATTTGCCAAGTGTCATGCAAGAGCCAATCACGCATCAGCGCACGTGTAAGCGATGACTCAAGCAGCCTCGCACGTGTAAGCGATGACTCAAGCAACCTCGCACGTGTAAGCGATGACTTAAGCGGACCAATCAAGCTGTGACATGTGTCACCAATCAAGCTCCGCCACGTGTCGCTCACCCACCCCAAAACTCCTATAAATAGAAGCCTTCCTGAGACATTTGAGGGGACCAAAAAAAATTTAGAAGTGAAGAAGCTCTGCAAAGATCAAGCCTCAAAGCCTTCAAGAACTTCAACCCCAAAATCGGAGAACATTCGAAGCAGAATCATCCAAATCATCTGCCTAGATCCTAAAGTTCACAGGAATCCGGCCAAAAGTGTCTGAAAACATCAATAAATCACAAATCATTGAAGCTCAACGGATTCAAGCCTCTAAAGCTCCGAAGAACTTCCACCACAAAACCTTCGAAGACGAAGAACGCACGAAGAACACGAAGAACGCGAAGAACAAAGGATTTCTAAACAAGCTCATAGCCAGAGATTCATTGTAATTCCGGCTTCAGTAATCTTCAATCCATCCCTCAACCAAATTGAAGGATATTTTGTGTTCAAGTCAAATCCACATTACCATAAATCTAATCAATAAGTTTTGCAAGGAGATCGAATCAGAGGATCACTCTTTTGTAATTCCAGAGAATTGTACCACACAATCATCAATACAAAATTCGCATTTGTGAAACTATTTTACTTGTTTGATTTATTTCGAACCGAGAAATTTAGTCGCTTACAAATTCTGGCACGCCCGGTGGGACCTCTCTGCCTCTCATCTCTTCCTCCTTCAGAAGAAAAGAAATTCGACGTCATTTTGCTACTAGCTTCAATGGCCTCTAGCAAGAATGTTCGAAAGTCAGTGGTTGATGATTCCAGTGCTGATGAGTATGTCGGCCCAATCACTCGCAGTCGGTCCAAAGCTCTTGATCGACTCCAACCTCAACCAACCCAAGAAAGCCAATCTCCTGCTGTCACCTCTCTGGACTTTCTTGCAAATAGGAAAGCTACCACTAAAGATTCATCTGCCTCGAAAGATTTGGAGACCAGTAATGAATCATCTCCAACAAAGACCTTTTCTATCAACTCTTCACCCGTGATGAGAAACTTAAGGAGTAAAGTACCATTGACTCATCCTGTTTCATCATTTTCCCCGTCATCTATAGAGGTCATGCCAGTAATGATGACTAATACCTCTACGATGGAAGAAAAGATGGCTGAAATGGAACAAAGGGTCATCCTTCTTACAAAGGCACTTGAAGAAAAGGATGTCAAAATTGCAACCCTAATGAATAAGCTGGAGGTACAAGAGACGGGTGAATCAAGTCTTGGCCTTGAGCAGCCACCTGGCTTTACCTTCAAAGGAGGAAATGCCAGGGGTGATAAAGAAAAAAGAGGTGAAGGCACTTCTCAACATGGACATTCCACCTCGATGGCCTCGATGTCTGTCCAACAACTGCAGGATATGATTACAAATACCATTCGAGCACAATATGGAGGTTCTTCCACAAGTTCTCTCATATATTCCAAACCCTATACAAAGCGCATTGATAACATGAGAATGCCAAATGGGTATCAACCTCCCAAGTTCTTGCAATTTGATGGCAAAGGAAACCCCAAGCAACACATTGCTCACTTTGTAGAAACTTGCGAGAACGCAGGGACGCAAGGAGGCCTCTTTGTAAAGCAGTTTGTCCGTTCATTAAAGGGGAATGCCTTTGATTGGTATACAGACTTAGAGCCCGAGTCAATCGATAGCTGGGAACAACTTGAAAGGGAGTTTCTCAATCGATTCTACAGCACACGACGCACAGTAAGCATGATGGAGCTTACCAATACTAAACAGTGGAAGGATGAGCCCGTCGTTGATTATATCAATCGGTGGCGTTCTTTGAGTCTAGACTGCAAAGATAGACTTACTGAAATATCTGCTATAGAGATGTGCATCCAAGGCATGCATTGGGGACTTCTTTACATCCTTCAAGGAGTAAAGCCTCGAACATTTGAAGAGTTGGCAACTCGTGCGCATGACATGGAATTAAGTATTTCCAGCCATGGGAATACGAAACCTCCCGTACCTGAAGAAAGGAAAGAAAGACGGGAAATAAGGAAAAACGACAGGAATGCAAAAAGTAATATCAAAGACTCAATGAATGTCGATCCTGCCCCAGTCAAAATTTCAACAAGAAATGTGAAGGCCAATGAAAAGAGGCCCGAAGGAGGTCAACAGCGTGAGACGCGTCGCTCATCACTTAAGGAGTGGGAACAAAAAGTCTATCCTTTCCTAGACGCTGATATGCCTGAAATGTTAGAACAACTGCTCAAATTGAAATTAATTGAATTGCCAGAATGCAAACGACCGGAAGAGATGAGAAAAGTTGATGACCCGAACTATTGTAAGTATCATCGCATCATAAGTCATCCAATCCAAAAATGCTTTGTTCTTAAAGAACTCATCATGAAGCTGGCCAAAGAAAGGAAAATCGACTTGGATTTTAATGATGTTGCTCAGTCAAACCTTGTCACATTTTCTTGTGGGTTACCTAGTTCCATGTCTCCAACTACTAAGCAAGGGGCAAATACCACGCTCATCCATTTTGGTTCTTTGGAACCGGTTCAAGTTCAACTCTCACAAAAAGCACCTGATTATAATTCAAATGATGATAAAAGGTCAACGATGGATGAGGAAGAAGGTTGGACAATAGTTACTCGCAAGAGATGGAAGAAGAAACGAGCATTCCCTCTTCATTTGATCACCCGAGAGTCCAAAAGAGCACAAAACCAGATTCAACCCCGGTCAAAAAGAATGAGTGATAAGAGGCAAAGGAGACTGGGAACAAAAGTATATGAAGATTCAGCGCAAACTCGAAAATCTCGAAAGCTCATCACATTGGAAGAATTCTTCCCCAGAAAATTCTTTCAAAATGACTCAGCCGAGGCCGTCCACACAGTTTCTCGTTGCGAAATCCAGGACGAAAAGGAGGACGTTGACCATGATGATCCAAAAGAGACCTTGTCATCTTTAGAGGAACTCCAATCTCAGGTTGATGAAGTTGAACCCTTGCAATCCTCCACATCACCAAAAGAAGTGCTCACCCGAGCTCTTGAGGAGCCAGAGATATACGCTCCTCATACCAATATGCTTCAACAAACACAGGGATGTTACGCATGTTCTCCGGATTTGACTTTCACTAATGAGGATCTATTGTTAGGCTCTAAGCCCCACAATCGCCCACTCTATGTCTCTGGTTATGCTCGTAAACAAAGGATCGAGCGTATCCTTGTTGATGGAGGTTCAGCCGTTAACATACTTCCAAAAATGACCATGAAACGACTGGGTTTTACTATGGAAGAATTATCACACAGTCGTTTGGTCATCCAAGGTTTTAATCAAGGAGGACAACGTGCAATCGGCCTAATCCACCTAGAATTATCCATTGGAGAATTGAAAAGCAACGTCTTGTTCCACGTCATTGACGCTAAGACAACCTACAACATGTTGTTAGGACGTCCTTGGATCCATGAAAATGGAATAGTGCCATCAACCTTGCATCAATGCTTCAAGTTCTTTCAAAATGGAATAAAAAAGGTTGATGCCGATTTAAAGCCTTTCGCAAAAACCGAAGCTCATTTTGCTGATGCAAAATTTTATGCAAAAGAAGACATTTCTAGTGAGGTTCTTCCAGTTGAGATCCCGTCTATGAAAGGTAAACAAGATGAAAAGGATCATGTTAAATTCATCGCCAAAAAGGACATCTCTTCCCCAAAGACAGGTCCAGAACCATTCCTCCGGTATATACCATTATCACATCGCAAGAATGGACAATCACCATTCGCGGAATGCCTTCAACTTACGAAAGACATGGGGAGACCTGCAAAGCTCACGATGGAGGATGTAGCCATATTGAAAGAAAATCATGTCATGCCTTTAACTTCATCCATAAATCCTTTGCCCTCGAAGCCGTTAAATGGATTCGTGAGATCTTCGCAAAGTCCGATAGAGCATGGTATTCTACCAAGTGAGCAGACGAAAGAATGGTTCGACCCAAAGGCATATAGGCTGTTAGCCAAAGCAGGCTACGATTTCTCAAAACAAGAAGACTTAGGGAAGCTAATTCCAGAAGCCACCGGAGAAAAGATGCATGGCCTTAGCAAAACACAAAGGAAAATGCGGCTTGAAGGGCATAAAATCCCTATCCCAAAGACCGGATTAGGTTATACTCCCGAACCACCAGCTCAGATATGGATCAAGAGAAGAAGAGATCCTTCGAGTTCTCAATACATAACGGTGGAGGTCGGCGAAAGTTCAAATCAAAGAAAAGACCATTCTTCGCCCCATGTCTCAGTGTTTGATCGCATCGAGGCCTCGTCATCACGAATCACAGTGTTCGACAGGTTAAATACAGCTTGCGTAACACCAAATCGGGACACTCTTGCTTGTAAATCAGTCTTTGATCGACTGGGGGCAACGAAAAGGCCTATTGATAGTCATTCTCAAAGTCCAATAAACTTTGACGTTCAAGGGGAGAAGAAAGCCAATGATGAAATCCGCAGTAGCATTCCTTCACGCATGAAACGTAACTTTACCTTGGAGATCAACACTGAAGGATCGCTCAAAGTCAAAAGACGAACGATTGTACATACAAGTCAGTCACTCGTCCATGATGAGGAAATTGAAGAGGTATCATCCTCGTTTCATATTACAATAGAAGAGGGTACATTGTCAGATGCTGAAGCAACCAATGAAGAGGTCGATGAAGCTCCTCCAGCCTTGGAAGATGGAGGACAAGCTACAGTTGATGAACTTAAAGAGATCAATTTAGGAACTGTTGAAGAACCCCGGCCAACTTTCATCAGTGCGCTTCTTACCCCTGAAGAAGAAGAAGGATACCTCAAGCTCCTAGTAGAGTACAAAGATGTGTTCGCTTGGACTTACAAGGAAATGCCTGGGCTCAATCCAAGTATTGCTCTACACCATTTGGCAGTAAAGAAAGGCGTGCGCCCAGTCAAACAAGCTCAAAGACGCTTTCGGCCAGAGCTTATCCCTCAAATAGAAACCGAGGTCAATAAGCTCATTGAAGCAAACTTCATTCGCGAAGTGCAATACCCGGAATGGATTGCTAACATCGTCCCTGTCAAGAAGAAGAATGGACAAATCCGAGTGTGCGTTGACTTCCGTGATTTGAATAATGCATGTCCCAAAGATGATTTTCCATTACCCATCACTGAGGTCATGGTTGATGCCACTACCGGTCATGAAGCTTTATCTTTCATGGATGGATCTTCGGGTTACAACCAAATTCGAATGAATCCTAAGGATGAGCAGCTTACAGCTTTCCGTACCCCTAAGGGAATTTACTGTTACAAAGTGATGCCTTTTGGACTAAAGAATGCTGGTGCTACTTATCAACGGGCCATGCAGAAGATCTTTGATAATGTACTTCATAAATACGTGGAGTGTTATGTCGATGATTTGGTGGTTAAAACAAAAAGGAGGGAAGACCATCTGGCAGATCTACGATCCGTGTTCACCCGCTTGAGAAAGTATCAGCTTAAGATGAACCCTCGCAAATGCGCCTTTGGCGTAACATCTGGAAAATTTCTTGGTTTCATTGTGAGGCACCGCGGTATTGAAATTGACCAGTCCAAAATTGAAGCAATCCAGAAAATGCCAGAGCCCAAGAATCTGCGAGAACTTAGAGGCTTGCAGGGAAAATTGGCCTACATACGACGATTTATCTCGAATTTGGCTGGTCGATGTCAACCTTTCAATAGATTGATGAAAAAGGATGTCCACTTTGAATGGGATGAGGCTTGCAGCAATGCTTTTGCATGCATCAAAAGATACTTACTTAATCCTCCAGTTTTAGGTGCTCCTATCCCAGGAAAGCCTTTGGTGCTATATATTGCGGCCCAAGAAAGGTCTCTAGGTGCTCTTATGGCGCAAGAAAATAAAGAGGGGAAAGAAAGAGCCCTTTATTATCTAAGTCGAACTCTCAATGGGGCTGAATTAAACTATTCTCCTATTGAAAAGATGTGTCTCGCTCTTTTCTTTGCCATAAACAAACTGGAGCACTACATGCAAGCATATATGGTCCGTTTGATAGCAAAGGCAGACCCGATCAAATATGTCCTCTCCAGGCCAGTGATTTCGGGTCGTATAGCTCGATGGGCAGTCTTGCTTCAGCAATATGACCTTGCATATGTTCCACAAAAGGCTGTCAAAGGACAAGTATTGGCAGATTTCTTAGCTGATCACCCAGTTCCCTCTGATTGGGAATTCTCTGATGATTTCCCGGATGAAGATGTGTTTTACATTGAAATAATGCCACCATGGGTGATGTTTTTTGATGGGGCTGCACGTCAAGAAGGAGCGGGGGCAGGTGTAGTGTTTGTTTCTCCACAACGGCAAATACTTCTTTACTCGTTCTCATTAAGCGAACTCTGCTCTAACAACGTGGCCGAATATCAAGCATTGATCATTGGTCTACAGATGGCTATTGAGATGGGCATATCGCAACTTGAGATCTTGGGAGACTCCAAATTAGTTATCAACCAAATCTTGGAGCAATATGACGTCAAGAAAGAAGACCTCATCCCCTATTGCAAATATGCGAAGAAGTTGCTAGCAAATTTTGAAGCCATCACATTGGAGCATATACCGAGGAAGGAGAATAGACAGGCCGATGCTTTAGCTAATTTAGCTACTACCTTAGCATTATCCCAAGAAGAGACAACCAAGGTCGCTATTTCCCAAAGGTGGGTGGTACCTCTCGTGGTTGAAGAAGAAGAAGAAGAGCAAGCCAACATCATTTCTGTATGCCTTGTCGAAAAAGAAGATTGGCGACAAGTGATCATTGAATATCTTCAACATGGAAGACTCCCGGATGATAAACGCCATAAGACTGAAATTCGGCGGAGGGCTGCTCGATTCATTTACTATAAAGACACTCTCTTCCGCCGTTCATTCGATGGATTGTTTCTCCGTTGCTTAGGAGAGGAGGAGGCTAAACAAGCCTTAGAGGAGGCTCATTCTGGAATATGCGGCGCACATCAGTCAGGTCCTAAGTTACATTATAGGATCAAACGAATGGGTTACTATTGGCCTACAATGGTGCAAGATTCTATGGAATGTGCTAAAAAGTGTGAAGCTTGTCAGTATCACGCAAACTTCATCCACCAACCGCCAGAACCTTTACACCCAACTGTAGCTTCTTGGCCTTTTGATGCATGGGGACTTGATGTAATAGGGCCATTACCAAAGTCATCCGGTGGCCACTTGTATATCTTGGCCGCAACTGACTACTTCTCTAAATGGGCGGAAGCTGTACCCCTTAGGGAAGTGAAGAAAGAAACGGTGGTCAATTTCATTCGAACTCACTTGATCTATCGGTATGGTGTCCCTCGGTATATCATAACTGATAATGGCAAACCGTTCTACAATAGGCTGATGACAGAGCTATGTGAGAAGTTTGAATTTAAACAATACAACTCCTCCATGTACAATGCCCCGGCAAATGGACTAGCTGAAGCGTTTAACAAAACACTTGGCAGTTTGTTGAAAAAAGTGGTATCCAAGACAAAGCGAGACTGGCACGAAAGAATCGGAGAAGCATTATGGGCATATCGAACAACATTTCGAACGCCTACTCAAGCAACGCCATATTCTCTTGTCTACGGAGTTGAAGTCGTCCTTCCTTTAAAACGCCAAATCCCATCATTACGGATCGCCATTCAAGAAGGATTGACTGGAGAAGAAAATGCCAAGCTCAGGTTACAAGAATTAGAGGCACTTGATGAAAAAAGGCTTGAGGCCCAACAACGCCTTGAATGCTATCAAGCTCGTCTTTCAAGCGCATTCAATAAAAGAGTCAAACCACGATCATTCCAAGTTGGTGACTTAGTCCTCGCCGTTCGAAGACCTATCATCACAACTCATCGTACAGGCAATAAGTTCACTTCAAAATGGGATGGACCGTATGTTGTGCAAGAAGTCTACACCAATGGAGCTTACAAGTTGATTGATAATGATGGTGTAAGGATCGGCCCCATCAATGGGAAGTTCCTCAAACGCTTCTATGCTTGAAGATCGAGGAGTGCTCCTCGGTAAGAGCTTAAACTACCCACCATAACGCTGCAAGGGTACATGATGTCTTCCCATTACCTTTGAAAGCGTACAAATAAAGAAAAATTAATCCCCCTTTATGACACCATTTGCGAGTGTGGCGTAGTGGTTGGATGCCTATGTCGCCCTTGAGGCCAAGGTCTCGGGTTCGATTAGTGGTAATACCCGCTATGCGCAATTGGTACCCATGAAATACCGTGGGGCGTAGGGCGAGGATTACACACGTGAGCCCTCCATTTTTGCCAAAGAAAACAAGATTGATCTAGACTTCAATGAAGTTGTCAGGTCAAACCATGTGACCATTGCTTATGGTGTACTTCCAACTCTCAAGCAGGGGGCAAACACTAACCAAGCTCACAAGTTGATCAACAATGACGATGCAAAGATCGGCCCCATCAATGGGAAGTTACTCAAATGCTTCTATGCTTGAAAGTGTACCAATAAGGAGAAATTAATCTCACTCCATGTCAACAATTGCGAGTGTGGCGTAGCGGTTGGACGCCCGTGTCACCCTTGAGGCCATCTCGGGTTCGATCAGTGGTGATACCCACTATTACACACTGCGCCCCCCCTTTTTGTAAAAAAAAAAAAAAAAAAAAAGAAAAAAAAAACACAAAAAAAAAAACACAAAAATCTTTTGAACTACGTGATGACTTGATCCCTCTCAAGGGTACGTAGGCAACTTAGTATCCTTTGCTAAGTTCAGTCACGCATTAAAAAAAAAAAAAAAAAAATCATTAAGAAAAAAAAGAAGAAGAAATTATCAAAGAAAAAAGAAAGAAAAAAAAATCATAAAAAAAAAGGATCATAAAAAAAAAAAACAAAAAAAAAAGGATCATCAAAAAAGATCATCAAAAAAAAATCATAAAAAAAAAAAAAGATCATAAAAAAAAAAAAAACAAACAAAAAAAAAGGATCATCAAAAAGAGATCATCAAAAAAAAAATCATCAAAAAAAAAAAGATCATAAAAAAAAAAAAAAAAAAAAAAGGATCATCAAAAAAGATCATCAAAAAAAAAATCATCAAAAAAAAAAGATCATAAAAAAAAAAAAAAAAAAAAAAATCTGTTGAACTACGTGATGACTTGATCCCTCTCCGAGGTACGTAAGCAGCTTAGTACTTGTTGCTAAGTTCAGTCACATGAAAAGAAGAAGGATGGCCAGTCTAACTTAAAGAGTTTTCCAACAGTTATCAATGTGCTTTTAAGGTCCTTTCGGTTGGCAAGGCATTGTTCAATAGGATGATCAAAGATCGACGCAGTAGAAAATGAAGACTGAAATGAGGTCTTCATGGCATTGCTCATTTTCTGTGGCCATCCTCCTACATCTCTGAAGTATACTTTGTATCATTTATCCCCAGGGGGCATCTCCTTGTACCTTCCATCTCTAGGCTGTATCGTCTTTTTTTCTAGGTTGTGCCATTTCATAGCTCTGAAATTAGAACCACATCATCTCCCTTCTGAGTGGTGTTGTTTCACATCATGTCTCTGAAATCTGGATGACGTCAATTTCTTCCGGAATGATGGTAGATTATATATCTAAAGTCGGTGTGGCATCATCTCCCTTCTGAGTGGCGCAGCTTCATATCATGTCTCCAAAAGTTGGACAATGTCACCTTCCTCCGGCATCTGAAGTTGGTGTTGCATCTTCTCTCCTCCAAGGGCATGTCCATGCAATGTCAAAGTCTTGGCGGCATTCTTCTTAAAACTTCAAAGTCTTGGCATCTCCTTGCATCTTCAAAGTCTTAATGAGAGCTCTTTGCAATGTCAAAGTCTTGGCATCTCCTTGCATTTTCAACATCTTCGAAATCTTGGTAGCATGCTCTAGCGTCTTCAAATGTTATGCACCCTTGATGTCTGAGCTATGTTGCCTCTAAAAATTTGGTGCGACTTCAATGCGAGTGCAAGTGCTAAAAGGAAGTGTTGTTGTGGCTTCATGGCAAAAATGAACGTTGGCATGGCTTCGGCGAAAATGAAGTGTTGACGTAGCTTCATGGCATGGATGAATGTTGTCACGGCTTTGGCGAAAATGGAGTGTTGACATAGCTTCAATGGCAATGTGCAGTGTTGACATGGCTTCATGAATGTTGGCATGACTTCTATGCAAATGAAGTTTTGACGCGGCTTCATGAATGTTGTCACGGCTTCGGCGAAAATGGAGTGTTGACATAGCTTCAATGGCAATGTGCAGTGTTGACATGGCTTCATGAATGTTGGCATGACTTCTATGCAAATGAAGTTTTGACGCGGCTTCATGAATGTTGTCACGGCTTCGGCGAAAATGGAGTGTTGACATAGCTTCAATGGCAATGTGCAGTGTTGACATGGCTTCATGAATGTTGGCATGACTTCTATGCAAATGAAGTTTCGACGCGGCTTCATGAATGTTGTCACGGCTTCGGTGAATGAAGTATTGACGTAGCTTCAATGGCAAAGATGCAATGTTGGCATGGCCTCGGTATAAATGAAGTGTTGACGTGGTTTCATGGCAAAGATGAGTGTTGTCACGGTTTCGACATGGATGAAGTGTTGACGTTGCTTCATGACAAAGTTGAATGTGGGCACGGCTTCAATACAAGGACAGATGCTAGCACAGCTTCGTGGTAAAAAAAACTCTTGATACGGCTACGTTACAAAGACTCTTGAAATGGCTGCGTTGAAAAGACAAGTGTTGGTGCAGCTTAATTGCCAAGGAAAGCATGCTACATAACAAAAATAAGCAACAACAAAGAGCTTATCAGAAGAAAATCTCATGGTACGTCTAAAAAAAAAAAAAAAAAAAATCAAAGAGAGAACTTCATTTCCAATATCTAGCCTGAAAAAAAAAATCAGTACGAATAAAGCAAGTCATAAATATATATATATATATATATATGTAAATATAAATAATAAAAAAAAAAAAAGGAGAAGAAGAGAAAGGCATAATTTCTCTAAGCTTAGAGAATTATGCTACTCATCAGAGATGCTGCTTGTACAAGTTAGTGCATGTCTTGAATGGCCTTATATAGAGATTTGTGGAGCTCAAAGTCAGATTTTACAAACACTAAAGGTCAAAGAAGTCTGCGCCAGACCTTGAAAAGAAAATGGTGCTCATAAATGTATCATACTGTCAAGAAGAAAATATTACGCTAGACCTCAGAAAAGATGGCTTATAGACCTACAAAAGTACACATGTCATCTAAAAAACTACACAAGACTTGGGATGAAAATCTAGCCCACATATTTTTCAAAGCTGCCGACCTTGAAAGCAGAAACACATGCTCCACTGTCAGAGCCGCCGAAGACTATAGATCCAAGAAACCGACGTCACAGAAGTCTTCTACAGCCTTCGATCCACCAAACCTGAAAATTCCAGGCCCAGATGCGCCACCACGAGCGGCCACAAACTCCTAAACGACCCGCGGCTTTCACACTCGAATCTGTGCAAATCCAGACACCGTTTCAGGAAACTAAGCGTACCACTCGATCCAGCGTGCCCCGATATGCAAAACCCAAAAATTTCAAGCCCAAAAACGGCTGCACGCGCAACCACGCGCCGCTATAAGCTCGCAATGACCCGCGGCCTTCACACTCGAATCTGTGCAAATCTGTTCATAATTTAACAAAACTGAGCCTACAGAGATCTTCTACGGCCTTAGATCTACAAAATCCCAAAATTCCAGGCCCAAACGATAAGCCACGCGCCGCCACGCGCCACCAGAAGATCCGGCAAACGCTGACGCGCCGACACGCGCCTCCAGCTTCTTTCACGCGCTCACACGCGCCGGGAGGTTTCCTCACGCGCTCACACGCGCTGGCAGCTTCTCTAGCGTTGACGCGCTCCGTGACGTCATGGATGACGTCGTCATCATACAACCGGCTTGACCCGTTGCCCAGATCCGACCTGGACCGACCCGGAAATTTGACCCGGATCCGAACTTAAAAAAAAAAAAAAAAAAAAAAAAAGAGAGAAAATACTTTGACCAAATGGACCTTTGACCTTGACCAGAAAATCAAAATTTTCAAAACGGACCTGTCCCACTCAATTTTTCGAGTACATTCCGATTTTGGGACCCGTTTCTTCATTCGAAGCTCAGAAATTGTGCAAACGTCCAATTTCCAAAAAAGTTGACTTTTGTGCGAATGTTGACCAAATGTCAAAATTTTTGAGATGGACCTATCTTGCTCAACTTTTCGAGTACATTCCGATTTTGGAGTCCGTTCTGTCATTTGAGACTTGAAAATTGCAAAAATGACTCAATTCCAAGTGTTCAAAACTTAGGTCCTCAAGAACAAAATTTGAGATTCATCCATTTAATTGGGATCCTCGCAGGGTTATTCTCCAGATTCCATCAAGGCTTGCCTTTCAAAGTACAAATGAACTCTCACAAGTGTGTCTTAAAATTACACTAGGTCATTAGTTCAATCTACTATTCCCGTTCGGTGCCTACCAGTCTCCAACTTACCATTCCCGTTCGGTGCCTACCATTCCCACCTACCGTTCCAACCTACCATTTCCACCTACCGTTCCCACCTACCGTTCCCATCTACCATTCTCACCAAAAATTCTCAACTACCATTCTCAACTACCTACCTACCATTCTTCATCTCTCTACTATAAATAGGAGGGCCGGGTTCATCAAAAACTCATCCAGAAAAAAAGAAAAAAAAACACTGAATCATGAAATGAAGATTTGCCTCTTTCAAATTTTCAAATCCTCCTTTTCACAACCATTTCTCACTATAACCTCATCATTCTCAACATCTAGCAACCAATCTTGCTTCATAATCGGTTTGAGACCAACCCTCCCATGGTTCGGTCGAAACCCTATTTACAACATCATTGCAGTTTTGAGATCCAAACAAACTTTGTTTCTCCACTTAACGACCACCTTTGTCCATAAAATTTCTCATAACATAGCCTGTATCATTGTTCCTTGTAGTCTCAGATCTACCTAATCAGGAGATCTAAGGCCAACTGAATCTCTTGTACCCTAGCTCAAGGAGCTTCCTAACTGCTTTGGGAACTCCGTAGTCCTTCTCAAGTTGTTTGGTCTTACAGCAAAGGTAGAGGTTCGGAACAAACAGCAACTTGTTTGGTTTCCAAACCAGGTTCACAAGTTAGCTCCATCTTTCATTTTTCTGTGCTTTTCCAACAAGTGGCAGTAAGTGAAGATGGTAAAAAAGTGTTGGGGTATCCTACAAATTGTTTTCCATCAACACTTAAAACAGCCCCCAAGGCGCTAGCTCATCAGAATTCAGCCTTTGGTGCCGGTAAATGGTCACCAAAGCTTTATTCCATGTCCCCACTACTATGGGACCCAAAGGTCATCGTTGCTGGTACCTCAAAACTCATTTTCTGAAATTACTCCAACTTAAAATCAGCTTGAAGGATTTCAGAAGATACTCTTCTGAAATTACTTCAACATAACGTCCGTCAGCATGGTCCTATTACACAGGCGCATTCGATTACTTGCTGTCGGACCCCATGCAACACACAGTCAGTCCCATATTCAAAGTTGTACTTCCCATAAACATCTACACCAGAAGGGTCCCAGCATACAGGGCCAGTACCATGGTGGTGTACGCTTTGCTCGTTTGCTTTGCTTCATTTCCATCTGCTTCATTGCCTCTACCAGCATACCCAGAATACATAAGCTTCTGAAATTACTTCAACTTAATTTGGGTGATACAAATATGCAGGTGCATTCAGCCATTTTCCCACCTGTCCTCGTTGAAATCCAACGCGTGATCTTCTGAAATAACTTCACCAGAAGTTCTTAAGAACACGAGGTTAGTTCCATGACCCTGCATGCTGTATCCAGCCACCATTCTCTCATCTTCCCCATCTTCAACATCTTGTGATCGCCGCCAACGATCCAAAATACTCTTCTGAAAGTACTTCAACTTAATCTTATCCTCCTGAAAGCTCCACCACCTTCAACAGCTCCACCACCTTCAACAGCTCCACTACCTTCAACTACTTCACTTAAAGAGTCAAGTACCAAAAATCCATTTTCGAAACTCATTCCCACACCACAATCATCAATCTGTGTGCGTGAACGAGTCTCGAGGGGGCATTTGTAGAGAGGGAAAATTCCCGACCTATCACAAGCTGACACATCACATTATCAAGTCCACAAAATACAGCCAATTACAGAACACCATGTATTGCTGCTAGGTTTTGCTATCACTATTCAGAAGCCAACAGAAATTTGCCAAGTGTCATGCAAGAGCCAATCACGCATCAGCGCACGTGTAAGCGATGACTCAAGCAGCCTCGCACGTGTAAGCGATGACTCAAGCAACCTCGCACGTGTAAGCGATGACTTAAGCGGACCAATCAAGCTGTGACATGTGTCACCAATCAAGCTCCGCCACGTGTCGCTCACCCACCCCAAAACTCCTATAAATAGAAGCCTTCCTGAGACATTTGAGGGGACCAAAAAAAATTTAGAAGTGAAGAAGCTCTGCAAAGATCAAGCCTCAAAGCCTTCAAGAACTTCAACCCCAAAATCGGAGAACATTCGAAGCAGAATCATCCAAATCATCTGCCTAGATCCTAAAGTTCACAGGAATCCGGCCAAAAGTGTCTGAAAACATCAATAAATCACAAATCATTGAAGCTCAACGGATTCAAGCCTCTAAAGCTCCGAAGAACTTCCACCACAAAACCTTCGAAGACGAAGAACGCACGAAGAACACGAAGAACGCGAAGAACAAAGGATTTCTAAACAAGCTCATAGCCAGAGATTCATTGTAATTCCGGCTTCAGTAATCTTCAATCCATCCCTCAACCAAATTGAAGGATATTTTGTGTTCAAGTCAAATCCACATTACCATAAATCTAATCAATAAGTTTTGCAAGGAGATCGAATCAGAGGATCACTCTTTTGTAATCTCAGAGAATTGTACCACACAATCATAAATACAAATTCGCATTTGTGAAACTATTTTACTTGTTTGATTTATTTCGAACTAGAAATTTAGTCGCTTACAGGAGTAACACAAAACATATCGCTATCCTTGAAATGAATTAATGCCAAAAGTTTGTGAGTTTCTCTTGAACTTGAGTAACACAAGAGGTTGTGAGGAAGGATTGTCCCTTGACTTTTGAAATCGTGAAATTCCTATTTAAAAATTAAGTTACCTACTACAATGAAAATTTAAAAGAAGTGGACACCAATACGCATGTCATTTCTTACGTTTCAGCATGCCTCCAAAAATAGATAACCAAATCCCTTTAACAAAAAGGTTTTTTTTTTTTTTTTTTTGGCAAAAACAAAGTCCTCTTTCATTTTGCATTTAGAAAGAGAGAGAGAGAGAGAGAGAGAGGGGTTTAGGTTAGGACCAAGAAGAGCTCGATGATGTTTATCTCAAGAGCTAGGGATCTATGCTGGTGTTGATGCATTTGTGTGACTAACCTAAATCAAGAATACTTACAAATTAAAATAATAGACGTACCTTTTGCATAATTTAGGTTGTATTTGGCATTGACTTAAAAAAATCAATTTTTTTTTTTTTTACCATTGAGCTTATTTTTTTCTATTATTCATGGATTTCATTATACTTTTTGGTACTATTCTGGGTCCCATTATATTATTTCAGCTACTTTTACTTTCAATAAAAAGTTTTCAGTTTCAGCTAATAAACTGTTCTCAAACGGACTCTTAAAGCTCCCTTTATACGGGGTTGGATGAGACCTCCTAGTTAAGTGTTCTACCAAAAATCTTCCTCTAATTGCCCAACGCACCTAGAATTTTTGTTAATCAAAATTATTGTTTGCCAATAAACTAGTTTGGAGAGAAACTCTACAAACTTATTATATAACTTTATATTGAGTGTGAATTTTGAAAATCTAACCGTTAGATTACATGTTCTTATTACATCCTTAATGCTTACAAAATTTCAAGGAGATCAAAAATTAATTGCTATGTTATCAAATAAATGTTATAATTTCAAGTTTTTGTGATTTAAAGTTGTATATAAAAAATAAGTTAATTGATCAAATAATAAATAACATCCGATTTAAACGAAATTTGATACGCATGTTAAGAATATAAAGAACATGAAATTCAACGGTTAGATTTTCAAAATTCACAACCAAAAAAGAAATATATAAAAAGTTTGTGGAGTTTTTTTCCAAACTAATTTGAAGAGAAACTTTGTTCAACTTTGAATATATGGGAGATTCTTTAGGGAGTATATGTTTAGGGATATAAAGTGATGTATATTATTTAAATTATTATTTTTTGGATAGATTATTATTTAAAAAATATTTAATATAATTAGATTATAATTTTTTTTATAAGTTTCATATTTTTATTAATTAAAACTATTACTCCAGTATACTCTATCCGTGTGGACTATGTCTTATTTAAAAATTTATATATTTTATTTTATTCTTTAAATTTTAATAGATTAATATTTAGATTTAATTTTATATATACATACATACATATATATATATATATATATATATATTTAGCTTGATCTTGGAAGAAAAAATTATAGCTTGGCCATTGTTTTAAACAATTAGTGTCCGTTTGGGACAAGTTGAAAATTTCAGCTTATTTGTAATTTCAGCTTATTTTTACTACTATTCATGGGTCTCACTGTACTTTTTGGTACTATTTATGAGTTTCACTGTACTATTCAACTAACTTTTACCTTTATTTACAGTACTTTCAGTAAAAAAGTTTTCAGTTTCAACTAAATAAACTGTTTTAACGGACACTTAAAAATATTTACAATATTGAGGAAAATTATGTATCATAATTGCTAGGTGTGTATGACAACCCTATAATAATTTATAAGATCAACACTGTTTATTCCCTTTCCTCCATCAAATTAACGTAGGTGGCTTCCCCAATATACAACCTCCATGCATAGTCAAGACTCAAGAGCCACGAAGTTCAATTGGAACCTCATTAGAGCATAGATTTGATTTACATATTCTATGATATCCAAGATTGATTTTATTTGTCGGCCCATCTCATTTTGTTAATGAAGTATGATGTATTCTTTTGCAGGCATTTCCAACGCATTCAGGGCCCGGCCGCCCCACTTTTGGCATTTTGCTTGGTGGAGATCTGTGTTACTTGAGTTTTTAATTTGCATTTTTGTATATATAAGATCATGGACAATTGTGGTTGTTGGACACATATTGATGAACCAGGCAGCTCATCACTTTTTTTTAAAAAGCCATTAATCCCTTAACGGTCGCCATTATGTTTACATTAGCATACTGTAAATCAATTCATTATAGTGACAAAACTGAAAAAGCTCTATATATTTGGACAAATGCACACTGATCCACTTTGATCCACACTTTTTCATTGGCCTTGCAGGCTGCCTTGTCACCTTTCACCTTCGAGGTGGTCCTCAATTTTCCACTGGAGCAACTTTTCAAATATATATAATATATATATATATATATTTTTTTTTTTTGATAGGAACTTTTCAAATATATTAAACTTAGGATTAAAGTGGGCTCTTGTATATTTTCTTTACACCGAAAATCTGAAAATAGAGTCCAAATTCCAAACCAATTTTTCTCATAAAACTATGGTTTAAATGACCCAATTACATTGTCTTAGTTCTGCCTTGTTCATTTGGCTTGAGCTTATTTGCTCAAGTTTTAACTTTTATCTTTTATGTACAATTTTGTAAAACTTCACATTTTCTCACTTTGTCAAAGTATAAATATATTTTAGCACATTTTCAACAATTTTTTTTTAACAAAAAGCTATATGGGTTGTTCCCAAATGAACATGAATTAGTGGGATGAAAGTGGTCCTTATATAGTCCACAGTTTTGTACGAAGGAAGATAAAAGTATAAAACAAAATTAGTTGGTTAAAGTTTTATATAAAATAAAGCTTTAAAAAAAAGATTAATTACTATTTAAATCCTGAATTATATATGTTCAGTTTTTTATCCCTAAACTATAGATCGAATAAATTTAATCCCTGCACATTTAAAAATTGCTAGTGTCCTATCAAAAAAAAATTGCTAGTGTTGATTTTTATCTCCACTTGCCATCAAAGTTAACTATTGAAATCTTACAAATCATACATCCTTTGTATCAAAGTTTATGGCAAGTTAACTTCAATAGGAAAAAAAATGTAGGAGCATGGGTAACATAAAGTTGTTTTCAAAATTTTAGAAATTAAATTAACACATCCGATATTGTTTACATTTTAGGAACATGATTAAATTCTAAAATATAATGCAGTGACCAAAATGGCAAAATCATAGTTTACCTTAAAGAAAACTTGTGTTAAGTGTGTGTCTATACATATGTATATATATATATATATATTTCCCCCTTATCTCTATCTCTATGGTAACCAATAAGCCCTTGAGCTACTAGTTGACCAAAACCATAGCTATGACTTAGAGCTACGACTTATGAATCTTCAATTTGTCAAATGTCAATAGATCATCAAGAAAGCCTATCAATAAACCCATCTTTAGGATTTTGCCTACTCAATAATATAATCAAGAGCAAGATTTAGATGCAGTTTTTAAATGTTGTTCCTTAAATTCTCCTTTTAAGATTCTGTCATGTGGATTTTTTCTCATGGGATGAAAGTGTATTTTTTAGTTAAGTGGACACATGACTGAATCTTAAGAGGAGAACTTAAGAAATAGCATTTAAGGTATTATATCTAAATTTTGTCTTATAATCAATTTGTTGTGTTTTTCTTTTAAAAAAATCGTACTTTTCCTAGACAAATATCATTGCATGTTCAAAGTAGGATTTTAATTTTTCTCCCTTTTATTTTTGGATATGAAATGAATTTATTTTTTATTTTATAATAGATTAGAAAGCTTAAATTGAATTTAGTTGGCTGTTAGGTTATGTGGCAATTAAAAAGATATACAGCAATGAAAACTTAGACACATATGAAGCCCATGCTTCTCCTTACCACTGCCACCATAACATGCCACGGTCAATCTAAGATACAGATGTGGTTTCCTCCTGCATCAAATGTTTGTATTAATATCCCTATTAACTCATACGCTTGAATGGAAAATTATCTTGTACCTAAATGTATCCTCACACTTACACATTAATATGATCAAGGATGGAGTATGAACTATGAATTTGACTCCAAGCCCAATGAGAATAAAACTCATAATACACACAAACATATAGATAATGGGCTAGACTGATGTATATACTAACAGTATAATTGAGAATTTCACAAACTTTTCTATAAAAAAAAAAAAAAAAGAGAACTTCACAACCATTATTATGTATAAAAACCAAAAAGAATAAATTAATATAAACATATAGACTAAGTAACTAAATTGAATTTGCTTGTACACAAATTTTCATATAAAAATGGCAAATTTTTACATAAAGAATTTTCATTTTTTTAATCAATTTTCTAAAGTAACAGCTATATTCTTTTATTTTATATGTTTTTCTCTCTCTCTTTTTTTTTTTTTTTGAGGGAGATATGTTTTTCTCTTTGATTAATTAAAAGTGCCGTTTCTTTATTTTCCTGTTTTTCTCTACCCTTAATTTCCTTTTATACGTTTTGAACCCTAAGATCAAATTGAAAGTTGACACAATCAATTATTGATGGACCAAATTAAACTTTATCTTATAATTGGAGGACTCAATCAATATTTTAACCTTCGTTCTATAACTCAGAAAAGCACAAACAAAAAGAAAAAAGTGGCAGAAATTGGCAATAGACCATGATGGACAAGAAGCCCAGAAATCATTCATATATAACAAACTCCAGCGATTTTTAGGCCTACTTGTGCATTGGTCTCCCGCTTATATAAATGGGTTAGGATCGATTTGGATCAGAATCCTCCTTTTGTCCCAATGCAAACGACTGAAGTAGTTTTCGTGTATACAAGTTAAGTGGCCCAGAGAAGTTGCTAACAAAGAGCCTAAAGTCTTGTGGGCTTAAAAATTAAAATCATTGAAGTTACCACAAAGACAGCCTTAAGGCCCTATAAGCAAAGTATTGCAATCGGTCAATCTTCATTTTTTTTTATAAATAAAATAAAATAAAATCTCATCCCATAAAAAATATTAAATTACTGATTTGGTCTTCTATTTTTTTTTTTTTTTACTAAGGTCTTTTAAATTCTAACTATTGGACAAATTTTAAATTAGACTCTCAGCCAAGAGTTTTGTTAACATCCTCTCCTCTCCTTTCCTTATGTTTCGTTTGAGAGTTCATAAGAAAATGGAATGGAATGAAATGAAATGATCATAAGGGAATGGAATGTATTTAAGCAAGAGAAATGAATGGAAAAAAATGGAATTAAGTAATCTTGATTTAATGTTTTAAAGTAAAGGAATGAAAATGAATGGAATGTAATTGGAATTATTTTATGATAATATTACTATTAGACTCCTATTTTAAAATAAAGAGTTGAATATATAGGGTTATCTTGGGAGTTTTAGTAAAAAATTTATTAAATCTAATTTCATTTCCTTTCATTCCACCCAATTTACGGAGGAATGAAAATTTGAAGTGTTAAGGGAATAAAGAGTAATGAATGTTCCCTTCTACTCATTCTATCTTACTTAAACTCTCAAATAAGGGAATAGACTTTATATTTCCTCCATTAAAACTCCTAAACAAGAAAAGGGAAGAATATTCTAAAATTATTCTTTTTTTTCCTTTCCATTCCATTTCCTTCACTCCTCCCAAACGAGGGCTTAAGGAGAATCAATGTTTGAATTTTTCCATCTCTCTTATGTGTATGTGTGTATATTTGTTTGTGAAAAAAAAAAAAAAAAAAAAAAAAAAGTGTCCAAATATTTCCTCCCTTATTGTTGTAATTATTGAATTATATAAAAATAAAAAAATTGGTTTCCATTATTTTTTGAGAAGAAATATAGAACCACTTTATTAGTCAGTGAAAAATTATGTTGTTACATCAACATAAACTAGGTAGGAAATCTCTGATGGAATAGATTCCATCCAAACAGATAAAGGGGAAGAATTCCTTACTCTCTTAGCTAAAGTATGAGCTACACCATTGCTCTGCCGCCAAACATGAGAGAAAGTGCAGGTTTGAAACAAACCCATTAAAGACTTACAGTCTTTTACAATATGTCCAATACTAGACCGGTTTGGACAATCACCCACTAAAGCTTTGACAATAATCTCTGAATATCCTTCAAATATAGCCTGTCTCAAGCCCAACTCCTCCATAAAAATCATTGCTCTCCTTGCAGCCAATGCCTCAAGCAGTTCCACAGTTGAAGGCATTTATATTTTTTCTGCTAATGAGCCCATTACTTGACCCAAGTCATTTCTTACCACAACTCCGATCCTAGCTTTTTCCTCCTCCACAAAATATGCTCCGTTGTAATTCGCCTTGTAAACTCCCTGTTCTGGTGGTGTCCAATTGTGAGGCTGGATTTTTTCCTCTTGGGTTTGGCTTCAGCTTTCCCTTGAAATTCTGCTAGTAGTGCTGCTGCTGCTTCATGAAGCTTCTTAGGTGGCAGACTTGGCTCGTTAAAATGACATTTATTTCGTCTGCCCCAAATGGACCAGGCTAAAGCCGTGAACAACTCAACATTCTCCTCTTGTTGCCTTACGAAGAACATCAAGAAGTCTGCAAATGATCTCAACATGTGGTGTTGGCTTTGTAATTTATTAAAGTCGAGGTCCCAGCACCATTTCACGTTATCACAGTCCCAAATAGCGTGGATGACCGTTTCATTTGCTCTTCCACAGCTGCTGCACAGAGGTGAGTCAACTACTTTCCGCTGATATAAATTTACCAAGGTTAGGAGGGACTCCGTGCATGCTCTCCAACAGAAATGTTTCATTTTAATCGGAATCCACAAACTCCAAACACCGTTCTAGAAGTTCTTCAACTCGGTACTGTTAGACCTTGATGCAACGCCACTGTTCTCCACCTCTTTAAGCAACTGGTAGCCCGTTTTTACTAAGTAACTACCATCTCGAGTCCGCGGCCATACCAAGCAATCCCCCTACGTCGTTCTACATAAAGGAATGGCTTTGATTTTGTGAGCCATTAATGGAGCAATCTTCTGGTCAATCATTTGCTCATTCCACTCATTTATTTTCCGATCAATGGGTAAACAAATATTTAAGTCATCTTCAATGTCTTGTGTGTATGGTATGGCCTTTGTTGGAAAACACCTAGGAATCCAATTGTCATGGAACACCCGAATCTTAGACCCATCACCCACTCTCCACAACATCCCTTTCTCAATAACATGACTTGCTTTAAGGATGCTTTGCCAAGCAAATGATCCCTTCTTACTTTTTGCTTCAAACACTGAACCTATGGGGAAATATTTTGTGCTGAATACTTTATACAGTAAGGAAGTTTGCTATGTTTGTAGCTTCCACACTTGTTTAGCAAGCATAGCCTTATTAAATCTCACCAAATCTTTGAACCCCATTCCTCCCTTTGATTTCGGTTTGCATAAAACTTCCCAACTCTTCCAATGGATTTTTCTTTGACCACCACGTTCACCCCACCAAAATTTTCTGATTTGCATCTCTATTTCCTTGCACAAACCTACTTACAATTTGAAACAACTCATTGCAAATGTAGGGATTGCTTGTACCACCGCCTTAAGCAAAATCTCTCTCCTTGCTTGAGATAGGATTTTTTTTTCTTTCCAACCTTGGAGCTTAGCCCACACCTTCTCCTTAATAAAATTGAGGCTCTCCTTTTTCATTTTTCCCACAACAGCAACAACCCAAGGTATTTTTCATACTCCTTGATTGCTGGGACCCCTAGGAAATTTAGAATTTCCTCCTTCTTGTCTTCCATCACTGCTTTGCTAAAAAAGAGCGTTGTCTTTCCTCAGTTTATTTGTTGTCTGGACGCCCACTCATATAGTGATAAAATATGTTGGATCCCGGCTAAATAATAAGCTATCATTTGCAAAAAATAGGTGAGTAATCTTTGGTCCATTTTTGTATAATGAAAACCCCGAATTAGATCATCCCTTGCAGCTTGTTGAAGCATTCTATTCAATCCTTTTGAGCACAATAAGAAAAGATATGGTGACAATGGGTCCCCCTAGCGGATTCCCCTAGTAGGAGAGATTTCACCTTTGGGTTCCGCATTTACTAAGATTGAATAGGACACAATGCTTATGCATTCTTGAATGAGGGTCAGCCAAGTATCACAAAAGCCCTTTTTTTTCATAATTTCAATAAAAAATCGCCACTCTACCCAGTCATACGCCTTACTCATGTCTAACTTTAGGGTCATGAAATCTGCTTTATTTGATTTTTGAGTCTTCATATGGTGTAATAGTTCAAAGGCCACCAAAATATTATCTGAAATTGCTTTGTTAGATTGAAAAGCACTTTGTGACTCAAAAATAATATTTGGCAAAACTTTTTTTAGCCTATTAGCAACAACCTTGGATGCAAGTTTATATATGACATTACAAATAGCTATAGGGCAAAAATCAGACACTACATTAGGGCTTTTTACTTTGGGGATTAAAGTGATAAAAGTGTGATTAATTGAGGGAGAGATAGAACTTGAGTTTAGGCAGCTTAGGATTGCACTTGAAACATCTTCCCCAATAGATGGCCAGAATTTTTGGTAGAATAATGGAGGTAAATCGTCGGGTCCCAGTGCCTTTAATAGTTCCATTTGTCTCAGTGCTTCATCAACCTCAACCTTAACAAACTCCGCAGCTAACATGGCATTTTGCTCCTCGAAAATCATAGTAGGTACTGCCCTTAAAACTTCCTCCATATGTGATGGTGGGCCAAAGTGAAAAGATGTTGATAAGAGTCAATCAGAATGTTTGAGATCTCCCCTTCATCGATGCAAATGATTCCTGCTTCACTTTTCAACTCTTCAATTTTGTTCCTCTTGTATCTGTGGGATGCTCGATTATGAAAAAATTTAGTGTTCTGGTCCCCTTCATTCAGCCACAAAGCCCTTGATCTCTGTTTTCACATCTTTTTTCCTCCTTGATCAATAATCCATTTATCTTCCATCTTAATTGGTTAACTGCTTCCATTATTCCTCCCCTAGTTGCCCTTAGTTTTGCTTGCTTCAACTATTGCTTTTTTTCTTTCAAGGCATGGATAATACTCCCAAATGAAACTCGGCTCCACTGTTTTAATTTTGCTTGACACTCCTTTATTTTACCTTCCACTTGCATCATTGGGTTGCTTGAAAAATTTCGTCTCCAAGCTAGATCAACAACTTCACTGCATCCGGCATCCTCAAGCCACATCTGTTCAAATCCCTATGGTTTTCATTGCTTAATTTGAATCCCTTTTAATCGGATGATTAAGGGCTTGTGATTTGATGACCCACATTCTAAGTGCACAACCTTTGTAGCAGGGAACATGTTTATCCAATCAGTGGTGGTGACAGCACGATCTAACCTCTCCCAAATAGTGTTGCCCCTTCCTGTCCCCCTATACCAAGTGTATTTTCCTCCCACAAAGCCCACATCTTTGAACTCATATTCGTCAAGCACATCTTCCATTTGTCTCCTTGGTCTGAACTTGCCTCCCAATTTTTCATCTATTTTCGTGATTTCATTAAAGTCTCCCGCACACAACCATGGAAGATTAAACTTATTTTTTAATTTCCTCAATTTTGCCCAAGACTCATGTCGATTCCTTGTATCCAGCTCACCATAAAAACCAGTAAATCTCCATTCATCTTCCCTTCCTTTATTCACTATAGCATCAATATGGTTGGCGGAGTATGTGACTATGGAAAAATCACACTCCTCCTTCCAAAAAATAGCTACCCCGCCTCCTCTACTTATTATTGATAATTCGATCAGACCTCCAAATTTATACCGAACCTTAATTTCTTCTAGCCTAGCTTTGTCAAGCCATGTTTCGGCTAAGAACACAACTAAGGGATCTTGTACCTGGATCAAATCCCCAAGCTCCTAATCTGTCTATGAGTTCCCAAGCCCATAACAGTTCCAACATAAGATATTCATTGCTCCTAGCATTGCTGATTGTCAACCACTGTCAATTCAATTTTCGTGTTTTGATCATCTTGAGAAACTTGTTTCTTCTTCTTGGGTAACTCAGTATCAAAGAGTTTAGCACCTGAGCGTTTTAGTGCTGTCAGAGGAGGAACTATACTGATGGTGTTTACTTCCTTTCTCACTATTCTTTTCCACGTGGAGTTGGAGTTTGCCGCTGCTACCTGACTTTTTCCTAGCACGTGAGTCAATTAGGCACTAAGGTTTCCTTCATCACTTATCACGTGATTTAATTTCTCCTTATTAGGCTTCTCACATGCAGCCAATCCATGTTTTGCTTGGTTTGACAAAACTCCACAATTATCGGTTTCCCCATTCATGGCAAAATCTATTTCCTTATTTAATACACATCCACAATTTGAATCCTTCTCCAATTCAAATCTCATTAATTATGCATCAATCTCCTTTATTTTCTTCTCATAATAATCTCCTTTATTCATGGTTTTCTTATCCAGCTGCATTATTCTAAAATTTCCACCCGTTGCAACCCTTGTCTGTGTAACATCTATAACGTCCTCCTCATTTATCGGAGCACTAATTTCACTTGATCTATCATCCATCGGACTGCCTCCTTAAACCCCCTCTTGAGCCGCCGTGTTTGAGCTTCCATGGGTCAAGGAGTTAGCTTTCTATCTCCATTCTCTTTCAATGCCAAATTCCTTCTTTTTTGCTTTGTAAAATCCCGGTACTATTATCACTGAATTATTGTACGCAGGTAGAGGAGATGCTTGTAGCCAAGGGCTATACTCTTGGGTCTTTCTCTGTTAGAGTCTCGCTGCTTTCTATCCATCGTTCACAATCTCTATCAAAATGATGCAACTGACCGCACCAATAACAGACATTTGGAAGACATTCATATTTGAATGATATCCATCCCTTCGACCCGTTATCAAGTGTGAAAATTCTTCCTTTGCAAAGTGGAAGGGTTGTGTTTACCGTTACTCTAATCCTCATGACATTGCCACGATCCACCTCCATTAAGCTAGATTTCTTGTTAACTTCCCCCGCTGCTTCATAGAGTTTTTCTACAACTTCTCTACTCAAGTATTTTATTGGAATATCATGAACTTGCACCTAGAGAAGGACATGATCAAAGACTAAATCCTTAACTGGGATGCTATAGTCATACTGCTTAATCATCATAAAGTGCTTGTCGAAACTCCACGATTCCCCCTCCATAATTTTCTCCACCTCCTCCTCATTGTCAAAAATGAATAAGATGGTGTGATTTCCCACATTACGCACCTTGAATCCATTCTTTGGCCTCCAAATTGGATTAAAGGTTCGTATTTTGGACTCTGTATTTGGAGCTCATTTGGTCAAAAATTTTGCTGCAATGGTGACATTCTTCGAACTTTCATTCTCATTCAATTTCACCTCGCCACCATCTCTATCATCCAAGGACAAGTTGCCTCATCTCTTAACTAGATTTACCATGGTTCACGGCCTATTCACTATGTGTTTCCCAATTCCCTAATCAAGAAAATCCCCACCAGAATCCAAGTAACAAAGTTACTGAAGGAACTTCCACTACCTTACATGAAGGCTACAGCAATTCTACAGTATCAGAAGTTCAGAGAGCAAACCTCCCTTCGTGATACAGAGAAACCCTTTGTTCCATTATTAATTGTGTCAATTTAGTTCCTTAACTTTTAAAATTAAGATCCCCTAAAAAAAAAAAAAAACATTTAAAATTAAGTCAATTTCATCAAGTTTCCTATATTTTCAAATTTTAATGTAATTTAATATGAAGTTGACCTGATATTAAAAATTTTATACTTTCCATAATAAATTTTCAATGTGTTAAATTGATAGAGAATCTAAGAATCAATTTTTTTTTTTTTTTATATATATAGAAAAAAGAATCAAACTGATTTGGATTTGAAAGTTTAGGAACTAAACTAATAAAACACTATTGGTGTGTGTGCGCGTGTGTGTATATATAATTAAGGGATCAAAATTGAAGTTGAAGGGTATAGTTAGTAACATAATGCACACACTCATTCAATGAATAGGCGATTGCTTGCTTTTTTAGAATGATTAGGGTGTCCACTAGTTAGGTCTTATTTAAATGGATGGGTTTGGGTGGGCAAATGAGTTTGAGTTGATTTTGTCACCTCTAAGTCCTATGGAGATGGGTTAATTTAGGCCATGAGTCTTGGGATAATTTGTTTACTTGTATAAATGGAAGCTAAAATAATTATTAACATTTATCATCAGTTAAAACTTAAAAGCAATCTAACAACATCATCACTCATTAAAAAAAAAAAATACATTACTAGTGATTGCAAAAAATTGCTCTATGCTTTCCAAAATTACCAATTTGCCACATTGACACAACTTAAAAGAAACAAATAGACTCAACAATACATTAGCCAAGAGAGCTTATTGCCAACCAGAAGATTTGTTGTTTATTGAATGCCTTTTTATTTTATTTTATTTGTCCAACTAAAATTTTTTAGTTCAAGACCAAACTAAAATGTTTTAGTTACTTGCCTAATTGCCTTTCAAGGATAGCAACACACAACCCATTGGTATCCTTAGAGCAACCACATTAGCTTATGGAAAGTTTTGCAAAATAGAAAAAGTTACACTTTTTACACATTTTGGTAAAACAAAACACTCACATCAGTGGGTGTAAAATTGTGCATTTATGCACAATTGCTACAGTAACCGTGCATATATGCACAGTTACTATAGCATGTGTATTTAATATTTTATTATTTTTTCTCTCTCCTACCTCTAACACTCATCTCAACTCTCTCTTTCTCATTTTATCATAGCTCTCTCTCTCTCATCTCAACTTTGCTCAGCCTCTCTGATCCAACAATCTGATGAGACTCTTATAGATTTATAAATAGAGTTTCAAAATCGGAGAATTTTGACAGGGATGGAGTTTTCGTTGATTTCTGTGATTCACGCTTCATCGAAAATCGTGGTTCTCGATGGACCATGATTTGACGATCCAAGACCTTGACTCAATAATCCGATCCAGCGATCCAAGGCCTTGACTTAGGATCCAGCGAGTTCTAGCTGGAGCTCTGTTACCTTCTTGCTGTTTTGATCTATGGCTTTTGGGTTTTGATCAGATCTATGGCTTTTGGGTTTTGATCCATTTTTTATTATTTGTTTGATTATTTGTTCTGGGATTTCATATGGCTAGGTTGAATGGGTTGATGATGGTGGTTGCTTGATGATGGTGGCTGATGATGGTGATTGTACGGTTGTGTTGGGTCTGTGAGAGAGCTGATAATGTTAAAGAAATGAATATTTTATTTAAGTAAATGTGTATAATAGACAAAATGATGTAGGTGTTTTGTAAAAAGAAGAATGTAAAATAGAAAAAGTAGGTTTTAGATGTGTAAAATGAATTTTTTTTTTTTTTTGCATCAACTGATGCAGTTGCTCTTAGAGCACTACCATCAGGTGTGTCAAATGCCAAACATTTGGCATTCAACACACCAAACACCACTGTTCAAGCCTCATGAGGTGCTCCAAATGTATCAAAATTTTACAACATGCTACAGTGTCGTTATAAGTTTGGCACGGTACGGACCAATTTAGCACATCTATTTATTAATTTTTTATTCATTATTTCTCTTTCATCCCAATTAAAATATCACTTTCATCTTCTCCTTCAACCACAGATTCACCCGCCTCCATCTCCACTCTCCCATGCTCTTTTCTTCTCCCCTTTTCCCTTTTGCTCTATTCTCTTCCCATTCATGAATCATGAGCTACCACTGATTTCTTCTCTACCATCTCACAAATTCCATCATCACTGATCTATAAAGTCTCCTTCACTGGGTTTTTTTTTCCCCTTTTGTTCGCTCTCTCCTCGCTGTTCTATCTCATACATCAAATTGGTTTAGCTTATCTCAAAGCAAATCATTTTACTGTTTCGTCTAGCATCTCAGCTTATTGTGTTTGTATTTCAAAGTCGCCGATTTACTATTCAATCTCTGTATCGCTAATTCAATCTCAGTTTCACCGATTCTCTGAAGGTTTCATCGATTCGTCAATTCTCTGAAGGTTTCATCGATTCACCATTTCTCTGAAGGTTTCATTGGTGTCTACTTCGTATAGGTAAGTTCTCCGTCTTCTCTGTGATTCTCTTGGTATTTCGGTGTTTTCTATTCTCTCTATCTTCTTAGTTTATATGTGCTGTGTGTTGTGTTATTTTTTTTTTTTTTCAATTCTTTTGCATTATCGAATGATTACTTGGATGCAAACTATGAGACACTATGGATTCTAAATTCTAATTCTAGCATTTAGGCTATGAGACACTACGAATAATCTATGAGACACTATGAAATTCTAATAGTCCATGCTCTGTGTGTGTGTTAAATGTGAACGTATCAGTCACAATTTCACAAAGCCATATATATATATATATATATATATTAGTAAATCTTTTGCAATAATTCCTTTTTTTGTGCATTCAGATATGCATTTGATTTTTTATTTTTGGGGGGCTCTCTTTGGACTACCTAATTATTTTTATCTACATATCTATTTAGAGCATGGACTGAAGACATTATTCATCGTTCATTGATGTCTTACGGGGGAATATTAATCTTAAAGACGAACTTTTCGGTGTGTTTGAAAATAGTCCCATGTTAGTCCAAGACTCTCCACTGAATGATGAAGTTGCCACTTCTAAGAAAAAAACAACACGTGGTATCAACTTCAGTCCTGAGGAAGACAAGCTGCTTGTAGCAGCGTGGCTCAATACCAGTGTCGATCCTGTGTATGGTAACGAGCAACATAGAACAACATTTTATGGCAAAGTTGCAAAATACTTCAAGGATCACAAGACTGATTCTACACGTAGTCAACATCCCTAACAAGTCGATGGGGAATGATTAATAGGGAAATAGTTAAATTTTGTGGGTCCTTAGCTAAGATTGAAGCTAAGAATGAAAGTGGAACCACTGCTGAAATGAAGGTATAAATTTTGCAACGGTCTTTAATTTTTTTAGATTTACATCACAAATGAATTGTTTGAAGAAACTAATTATATCATATTTGTTTAATTTTTTTTAGATTGAGAAAGCAAGGGAATTGTTTAAAGAACTTTACAGTTCCTTTTTTCAATATGAACATTGTTGGCTAATGTTGAAGGATTTTCCTAAGTGGGCATCTACTATGCCTAGGGAAGATTCAAGAAAAGAAATGCCTCAAACTCCAGATTCAATAGATCAAGGAGGGAGGGTTGATGACACTATGGATTTCGAGAGGCCAATAGGTAGAAAAGCTAAAAATGCTAATCGAAAGAGAAAAAATGATGGGAAAGATATTGCAACGAAATATTTGAAAAAGAAAATGAAAATTCTTGAAGAATCTGTTGTACAAGAAAAAGAGAAAGTACGTATCAAAGCAGAAAAGGTTCGCTTGCAAGAGTTGAAAGAGAATGAGAGAATTATGATTCTAGACATAAGTGGCATGAACGAAGACCAAAGAACTTTTTATGATGGACTCCAAAAGGAAATCTTTGCAAGACAAAGATCAAGTCGTTCGTTGGGTTGAGATGATGTTGGGGATGTCTTGTCTCAATTAGACCTTATTTTGGTAGTAACTTATATTAGGCCTCGATACGTATTTTGTGGCATTTTTTGGGTTTAGCTGATTTTAGGCCTTCATATGTATTTTGTGATTTTAGCAAAATGTCTTGACTCTTTTATTATGTGATTTCGTTGTAGATTCTATTAGGCCACTACCATCTAAGTAATCCTAAAATTTTAGTTTATATAAAATGTCGTGTATTTTCTATGTTTGATTTTATATTACTATAGAATTTGTGTTGCCTATAATTGTGTATTTTCTAGTTATAAATCTTAAATTATCATTAATAACTATTCTAAATACTTGTAAAATGAGGAAATTTTGGCAAGTGCTAGTCTGAGCAAGTTTGAGGGTTCAAATCCTAAAACAAATGAATTGTTTGTTGTTTATTCTCTTCAAAGCTGTCATTGGTAGCTACAATGATGTTAGGAGCCGAATGCGTTGTTGTGCTAAGGTTGTTTCTACTATGAGACATTAGCTTAGCTTACTATCATGCTTAATGTTGGTGTTGTGCTATTGATGCTGCTGATTGGGCTGAGAGGCTAGTATGTAAGTGCCCTGATTTTGCTTTGCTGCTGTATGTTGTGTTAGTGACTGCTGTAGTGTAGTAGTATCAATGGAGCATTGCAGCAGTGTGCAGTTTGTCATTGGTTAAGGTTGTGTAGTAGGTATTAGATATATGTGTGTGCTAGATGATAGCAAATGGGGGATATTGCCATGTATATACCTATAACTAATTTGCTGATAGCACATATAATAATTCATATGAGCTGGTGACTAACTACTGAGTTATTAGTGAGCAGTCAAAAAGCTAGGAGCCAACACATATAATACTATATACATTTTTTTGGTTATATTTTCTTATAGTTTCTATGCTTGTAGGAGAGGATCTCATCTTAGGCCACGTTTTTATTTAAAGAAAATTTTATGTTCTTTATATAATGATCAAACCTTCTTTTTAAGTTATCGATTCAATTTCATATTATGTTTCTTGCATCTATATTGATAATTGCTTTCCAATGTTTTCTTCTAGTTTATCTCCATGGGTCGTTCTTTTTTTCGTGAATTACTTGATGATGACTCAGATGAAGATGAGATAATTATAAAACTTCTAACGGGTTTGACATCACAACGTAAGCGTTGCCAGTATATCGACCGTAATCATTTGGCAGGTCATAAAAGGCTTTATGATGACTAATTTGCCGAAGAACCTGTATATCCTCCCAAACTATTTCGAAGGAGATTTCAAATGAGATGTTCTCTTTTTCTCTGAATCCTATCTAAGGTAGAAGCTCATGAACCTTACTTTATCCAAAAAAGAAATAATGCCAAAAAGTTTGGTCTATCTACCCTTCAAAAGATGACCGCTACACTTAGGATGCTTGCTTACGGAGTAACAACTGATTTTATGAATGAATACGTGAGAATAGTAGAAAGAACTGCAATGATGAGTCTGAAAAAAATTGTTGCAGCAATGGTTGCTATTTTCTCAGAGGAATACTTGAAATCACAAAACAATGAAGACATCGCTAGATTGTTAGCCCATGGCCAAAATCGTGGATTTCCAAGCATGTTGGGAAGTATTGATTACATGCATTAGAAATGGAAAAATTGTCCAGCTACATGGAAAATGATGTATTGTGGTCATATTCGTGAGCTAACTATTATTTTAAAAGCAGTGGCTTCATATGAACTTTGGATATGACACTCATTTTTTGGGTTGTCTGGGTCAAATAATAATATTAATGTGTTGGAGCAGTCTCATATATTTTTTGAACTTGCACAAGGACATGCTCCTACAGTTAATTACTCAATCAATGGTCATGATTACATAATGTGATACTATCTTGCCGATGGCATATATTCAAAGTGGTCAAAATTTGTGAAGACAATCCCATCTCCACTAGGAAATAAAAGAAAATTATTTGCAAAAACTCAAGAGGCATATAGGAATGATGTAGAGTGTGCATTTGGAGTGCTTCAAGCACGATTTGCAATTGTACATGGACCTGCACGATTTTTCTATCATGGAACACTACATGACATTATGAAAGCATGCACAATTCTTCATAGGGATAAAACCCTTTTTCGTCCCTACATTTTCACCCGATTCCCATTTTGGTCCCTAACTTTTTTTTTCACCGCTTTTAGTCCATATCCTGAAAAACGCGTCTCATTTTTGTCCCTGTCGTTACATCAAAGACAGAAATTGCACAGGTGGCAAACGGCAAAGTTAAGATCATTAAAATAATAATAAATTTTTTTTATTTTGACATTAAAAAATGCCACCTTAGCATTTAAATAAAAAAAATTAATTTATTAATTTTAACTAAATAAAAAAAAATTAAAAACAAAAATAAAAACAAAAAATTACATTAATTGAGATCTGAGGGTGGCTTGAACAAGAACAATAAGAACATACATCTAGATCTAAGAACACAAGATTAAAATCCAAAAATCACAAACCCAAAAACACAAACACAAAAACAAAAACAACAGATCTTCCTGTTAAACCAAACACAAAATCAACAAACATAAACTCAAGAACACAAAATTAAAATCTAAAAATCACAAACCAGAAAATAACATAAAATTAAACTATAGATCCTCATCAAATTAAACATGTACAAGAAATTAAACATAAAAACAAAATTAAAACAAAAAAGAAAACAAAATTAAAATCCAGTTCATCCTCAACAAGAACTCTAAAGAACACAAATTCAGATTTAAAACACATGCCCAGATTTTCTAGCATTTTCTTGCCCTTTCTTATCAACCAAACACAAAAACACAAACACAAATTGATTTCCAGCGAGAACAAAAAACACAAACACAAACACAAACCCAGCAACAGATCTTTCTTGTCAACCAAACACAAAAGCAACAAACACAAACCCAGCAACTGACGACGATGAGGATGAAGACATGGAGAAGCTTCTAGAGCCGTTCATGAAGGACCATCTCGTGGCTCTGATCAAAAAGGGAGTGTGCAAGCACCTAGACTTGATTGAAATCGTGCGTGAGCTCGCTGATGTGGACCCCGCCCATCGCAAGATCTTCATCCACGGCCTTGGCTAGGAGACCACCGCCGAAACCCTCACCTCCATCTTCGGCAAGTACAGCGAGATCGCTGCATTTCGGGTCGTTCATGATCCGACCCGACCGAAACCGCTCCATCAAAGATCCGATCCCGATTTCGCTCCCCCAAAATGCCGATGACCAAATCTCCTCCTCCTTCTTCTTCTTCTTCATCGCTCTAGAGCTTTCCAATTCCTCTTCCTGACTCTCGCTCTAATGGCCATTAGAGGTGTCGATTTCAAATGGTCAGTTCCAAGCTCCTACTTTTCTGTACATACGTGTGTGAGTGAGTTTGAGAGCGTGAGAGTGATTGGTTTTGGAAATTTGAAGTGAAAAATTTGTGGGTTTTTTTTCGCAGGTACGATGGGTTTTTCTTGTCGATGCTGGTGACGAGTGTGTATCCTTTAATGGAGTATTGATTGTGTTTTTATTAGTATAGTTTAGTAGCTTTATAGTTTACTAAGATAACATGGGAAAAATGTTGCTGGGTTTGGGTTTGTGTTTGTGTTTCTGGTTTGTGATTTTTTGATTTTAATTTTGTGTTTTTGAGTTTGTATTTGTTGCTTTTGTGTTTGGTTTAACAGGAAGATCTATTGTTTTTGTTTTTGTGTTTGTGTTTTTGGGTTTGTGATTTTTGGATTTTAATTTTGTGTTCTTAGATCTGGATGTATGTTCTTATTGTTCTTGTTCAAGCCACCCTCAGATCTCAATTAATGTAATTTTTTGTTTTTATTTTTGTTTTTAATTTTTTTATTTAGTTAAAATTAATAAATTAATTTTTTATTTAAATGCTGAGGTGGCATTTTTTAATGTTAAAATAAAAAAATTTATTATTATTTTAATGATCTTAACTTTGCCATTTGCCAGCTGTGAAATTTCTATCTCTGATGTAACGACAGTGACAAAAATGAGACGCGTTTTTCAGGATAGGGACTAAAAGCGGTGAAAAAAAAAGTTAGGGACCAAAATGGGAATCACGTGAAAATGTAGGGACGAAAAAGGGTTTTATTCCCTTCTTCATAATATGATTATTGAAGATGAGCGAGATGAAGCTAAAGCAGTAGACTTAGATTTTGAACAAATTGATGAGATTTCATGTACAACAATGTCACGTGAGCCAAAAAATGAATTTTCGAAGTTCATTCAAGTTCATCAATGCATTAGGGATCAAGAAGCTCATTCTCATCTCCAAATGAATCTTGTTGAACATTTATGGCAATTACAAGGATAGTTGTGAAAACTTTTGGTTGTGTTTATTTGTCTCCTCTTCTTTATGGAGTTGCCATTAAAACTTTTGATTTGATTTATTTGTTTCATTTTGTTTATGAAGCTGCCATTAAAACTCATTGGCTATGTTGTTTTGTTTTGTTAAGTTTAAGTACCATGTGTCATCAAGGAAATGGCAAGCTCAACTCTGTTTAATTCAATGGGTTTTCTGTGTGAATTAATGTTATTGGATATGAGTTATGTGTGTAAGTTTCCTATGGACTACGTTGGTAGTTTAGTTCAATTGAAACAACTTCAACTTGACAGGTTGGCTTTTAGATTGCATTTATAAATATGTTTTTGGCTTTTGATATGAGTTTTGACAGGTTCAACATTTTTTTTTTTTTTAAGGTTGACAAGTTCTGAGTTTTTTTTTTTTTTGAAGGTGACAGGTTCTAAGTTTTTTATTTTTATTTTTATGGGTTTTTAAAAATATGACAAGTTCAATTGAAAGGTTCTAAGTCTTGACCAATGTTATGAATACCATTTTGGAGCCCGTTTCGGTTTGTCAATTGGAACGGAATATTTCGGTACCGGTTTAATATCGGTCTATTTCGGTATGCCATTTCGGGTTATAGCTATTTTTTATATATTGTAGGTTATTTATCAAAACCCATATAAATTTTTAAGAATTTTACAATTATAAGTTCATATTTCAACTAATATGTCGAACTTATTAAGCCCAAATCCCAAATATCACTTAATAATAATAATAATAATAATAATAATAATAAATTAATAATTATTTTTTAGATTATAACAATAGTAATGATAAAATTAAAATTAAAAGAGGAAAAAAAATTAAAAATGGTGAGACATAAGTTAGCCATGTGGAGTGGGGTGGCTTAGAAGTCAACACAAGTGGTTAAAGGCTGAAACTTTCAACTTTCCCAATAAGTGATTCACATGTGAAGGGCTCACAAAACTAAAAGAAATTAAAGTATTAACTATTAAACAATAGTAAATCAATACAAGGCATTGAAGGGTCTGAAGGCAGACTACACGCAATGATTATTTAAAAAAAAAAAAAAAAAGACTACACACAAAGATGGAAGTCTAGGGCTGTACAGTGGAAAAAGGTTAAGGCTGTACAGCACACAAATAAAAAACAAAAGGGAGATTGGCAGGACCGAAACCCACTAGAAAAAAAAGAAAAAAGAAGATGGGTTCGAAACCCACCAGAAGAAGAAGAAAATTGAAAGTTCAAAAACGTGTACCAATACACTTTTGAACGTTTAGACTCCCAAAAATTAACTTAACCAACACAAGCAATATGTTAAACAACAAGTGTGCGGAAACTTAACATATGCTATAATGTGAAATAGGATAAAAACTATCTAAGCCATAACATAATAAAATCACAGCAGATAATATAAAGGCAGAGATAGAGAGGAAGGAAGATGCAAACACAAAGATAACATCCGATGTGTTATCGAAGAGGAAACCGAAGACCTCGGCGAAAAACCTCTCCGCCGCCCTCCAAGCGGTAATCAATCCACTAGAAAATACAGTTGGGATACAAGGACAGCAATAGACCCTCCAAGCCTAATCTACCCAATGCACCTAAGCCCTCCAAGCTTCTTGCTCCAACGAGGTTGCGCCGAACCTTTTTCTTTTCTAGCTTCCCGGATTCCGCTACTACACCGTAGCATCAACCAATGAAGATTGGCTCCTTCCTAACTGCTTCCCAGAACTCCAAACGACTGTCTCACAAAGATGATAATGGTGAGAACCAGGATTGGTATGATGCCTCTCAAGGATTTGACAATGGAGAGGAAGAGAGTGAGGGAATTTGATGAGACTCTAAGGTAGAGATTGTGGGTGAAACAATCTTGTTTTTCTTTAAGGTTTCTCTCTCAAAATTCTCTCTGGAAGCTCTCTTTCAATCGTGGGTTAAAGGGGTATTTATACTGGAGTGAAGAGGAATGCGAAACGTCAGGTTTTTCCAAAACAGGGGTGGCTCGCGGCTTGACCAAGTCGCGAGATCCAGTCGCGAGTTAACCGTATGGCCAGTTGTCCTGTTTTGTCCTGTAGTGTTCCAGCTAGCATGACTGTTCATCTTCCAGCATGCTTGGCACGTGTGCAGCTTCTGGCAACTTGCAGCCGCGAGTCCACCCGCGAGTCCCAGCCGCGACACTCTGTTTTCTTGCACACTCTTGAGCAATCTTCACTCTATCTCACTCACTACTCTTACAACAATCCCACCTAAATACAGGGTTACTAAATGCTGAATTACAAGCAAATTTGGCACGGAATAAAGCCAATTAGATGGTTGAATAAATTCAACCTTACAATCTCCCCCTTTGGCTATTCCGTGACAAAACCCTAAAACAGACTCTAGACATAACATGTGAGTTGGGAACAGTTGAACAAAACTCACTCACACCTAACTCTAGAAGCTGTGAAGCACTTGGATCATATGAACATAAACTCCTGAAACACAACAATACACCATGATCATTGTAAGCAGAAAATTATAAATGCATATGAAACAGGCAATATGAGATCAAGCAAAGATGGAGTTAATAAACAAACCATGGCTTGATCAACCAAGTGAACACCACAAGGTAGTGATCACAGTGCTCATTCACACTTGGAATGAACACAAGGACATACAAGTTAACAAGCCCAAGGCAAGACACTTGTATGCTCAACACTCAACCAATGCATAGCACACATGGCATATGCATCTAGGAACAATCCTACAAGGGCACAAGAGTAACAGTACATAAACCAAAATGCAGAACATTTAGATTAAAGTACTGATTTCAACATAGCATAAAGGCTGCACTTAAGCAAGGTACATACCATAAAGCCTACAAACTATGCATAAAACAATAACCCTGAAAGCTTACAAAAGCATATGGGTACAAACCCATTATATTGAATAAAAACTTAAACAATATAAACTAAAAGTGCATAAAGTTTCTCCCCTTCAAAGTGATGAGAAGCTGTGATGCACTTGGAACATATATACTTGTAACCGGAAACACTTGCACAAAACACATTAGACCTTCAAGGTAAAGCAAGTAATAAAAGGATAAGTATAATGTAACAAGTAAATTGCGATCAAGTAAACATGATGTGAAATATGTGAGCAACTTGATCAAACACCAAAACAGTCATATAGAAATGACAACAATGATCACATAGCAAAGCAATTGATCATCCGAACATGCATTCAAAGAAGCACAATAGCATAAGGAAGTATGCATGTCTAAAACAAAAACATGATGCGAAGAGAATCACAAAACATAACTCAAAGCACCATAAAGCCTGTGCTTGTTCAAAACAAAGTTTTCTTATTATCTCAATGTCTTCTCCCCCTTGGTATATGCATCTCCCCTATGGAATATCTCTCCCCCTACAAATGTGCATGAGAAATAGAATTTCTCCCCCTAAGGATGTGCACAAGAGTCATATAGAAATGACAAAACACTCCGACATACTCATTAGAGTATACTCTCCCCCTTTTTGTCAGGAATAGACAAAGGGTCAAGGAGAAACAAGGGCAAGAGATGAAGGTACGAACAATGCCAAAGATGCATGAGGGGAAAAATGAAAAAATTTTTTTTTTTTTTTTTTGAAAACAACTTTGAAAATAACCCTCAATATGCAAAACACGCGATTTTCGCGACTGAGTTAAGTCGCCAGGGCAAGCCGCCAAAACGCTCAAAGACAAAATTTTGAAAAATTTTCTAAGTGTTTTTCGCGACTGGAGGGTCTACCCGCGAGGGAGTCGCGAGCTGAGCCGCCAAAATCTCTGAGTAACCCTCGCGACTGGACCTTCCACTTGCGAACAAGTTGCCAAAAATGACCCGCGAAGACGCGACTGAGTCTCGCGACTTGACTTACTCGCGACTGAGTCGCCAAAACAGGGCAAAACAGGGTTTCTTGAAAAATATCAGATTTTTTTTTTTTTTTAACAAAATACTTTCCAAAAACACCTAAAACACTCAAAAATCTTTTTGCGCTTGAATTAACAAAGATTGAGCATGTGAAAACACATTTCATCAAGTACAATCACATAAATGAATATGGCATTTATTGAACATAAACTTGTGTGTTGTGTGTAGATATCAACAATGAAATAGTCCTTAGTCTAATGTGAAGCTTCAATGATCAATTCAACCAAGGCATACACAATTAGCACTAGATCAAGTGATCCATCTCAATTATAGAAATATGTATATATGACCTCCCACAAAACTTGATAACATATCTTGGAGCTTTACATTTGACTCCATAACATTTGATCATTTTGATCTCTTGAGACAATCGCCTCTCATTGTGAGAGTGATATTTGATATTTCACTTTAATGAACAAGCCTTTGGCTTTTTGAATAAACATTCTCTTTAATATAAGGTCGCTTACCCTTTTTCCTAGTCGAATACTAGAATGTGCGACAGGTTTTTGCAGTTCAATATCTCTTTTCATTTGGAGATTTACATTTGGTGAGCTCTTCTTAGCAAAAACAAAAATAAAGAGTGGGAAGATATATAGACACAAGTCTATGCAAGTTTCAAGATCAATATAACCATTCACTAATCATTCATGACAAGTTTGAAGATCTATTTACAACAATCACATAGATTTCAAGATTTCTTCCACAGTGATATGAGTGCAAAGAAACAAGCAATGCTCGAAAATGCACAAAGCCATTAGCACAAAGGTACAAGGCAAAACAAGTTTTGAGACAAAACTCAACAATGTCGATCAAGCTTTTTGATTTTCTACTTTTTATGTGGTTTTGGATTTTTACACACACAAACCAAAGACATAAAAGTAAGATCAAAACAAAAACAAAACAATGCATATAAAGATATGCATGATGCACAAATGCATGACAATGAAGCATTTAATGCATGAAGGGTCCTACAAAGATCGAAAGAATTAGATCAAGGACCAAAGGAGCAAAAGCTCAACCATAGGCACCCTTCCTCATCCAAATAGAACAATTGTTTGGAATGAGTGTCTCATGAGAAGTGAGACGAGGGTTGGAAGAATGAGAACCGGAGATGCACATAGACAAGGAGTTAAGAGCATTAAACACTTTCTTTAACAACATGCTATTATCACTCAAATCCGGTTTATCCTTTTTAGCACAACTTCCAAGAAGCTCAAGTTTTTCTTTTCTTTTGATTCTTTTAAAAGCATGAAACTTAGAGCATTGAGGTCTTAGATGACCAAAGGCACCACAATGGTGACACACAATGTGTTTAGGTCCACTAGGCCTTTTGGGAAGGGATCTAGCAATATGGTTTTGTTCCCTCTTCAACTTATGACATTGAGGTCTTATATGACCAATCACACCACAATGGTGGCAAGTTGGAACAAACTTAGATCCATCCAGAGCCTTAGGTTGAGACCTAAACAGAGGCTTTGACTTAACAACCTTTCTCTCCACCTTTTGATTTCTTTTATGTGGAGGAATGTACACCGATTTGTCCTTTAAGGTAGAACACACACTAGGCACAAAATCGGGTATCACAACATGATTGCAACAAATATTTTCATCCTTTTTAACAATAGGTTCAGCAATCAAACACTTGGCATGCATCTTAAGAGATTCATTTTCACATTTAAGATCATCAACAAGTTTGTTAGACAAAACAAGTTTAGCATCCAAGTCCATATTCAAACATTCAAACTCTTTCAGCTTTTCAAGAGAAATTTCAGCAAGTTTTTTATATTTCTCAACCAATTTGTTGGATTCA
This sequence comes from Quercus robur, assembly GCF_932294415.1. Lineage (NCBI taxonomy): Eukaryota > Viridiplantae > Streptophyta > Magnoliopsida > Fagales > Fagaceae > Quercus > Quercus robur. Next base: position 44,692,251 of record NC_065541.1, read on the forward strand.
TTGAGTTTAGCAATCAAATCATCCTTTTCACAAAATAACTTGCTCAAATTCTTTTGAAACTTCTTAGCATTTTTCTTCAAGAGTTTGTCAACAACACTCATGGATTCAATTAACATGTCATCACAATTATGAAGATTAGCACTCATAGAGACATTTTCACAAACACGTGGCATGTTACATTCATCACCAACCAAATCATGCAAAGAGGCATACAAAGCACAATCCATGGCAAATAAATACAAGGGGTTAAGGATCACACTTAGGTATTTAAACCACAACAAGTGTACCCGCTCTGATACCAATTGAAAGTTCAAAAACGTGTACCAATACACTTTTGAACGTTTAGACCCCCAAAAATTAACTTAACCAACACAAACAATATGTTAAACAACAAGTGTGCGGAAACTTAACATATGCTATAATGTGAAATAGGATAAAAACTATCTAAGCCATAACATAATAAAATCACAGCAGATAATATAAAGGTAGAGATAGAGAGGAAGGAAGATGCAAACACAAAGATAACACCCGATGTGTTATCGAAGAGGAAACCGAAGACCTCGGCGAAAAACCTCTCCGCCGCCCTCCAAGCGGTAATCAATCCACTAGAAAATACAGTTGGGATACAAGGACAGCAATAGACCCTCCAAGCCTAATCTAACCAATGCACCTAAGCCCTCCAAGCTTCTTGCTCCAACGAGGTTGAGCCGAACCTTTTTCTTTTCTAGCTTCCCGGATTCCGCTACTACACCGTAGCATCAACCAATGAAGATTGGCTCCTTCCTAACTGCTTCCCAGAACTCCAAACGATTGTCTCACAAAGATGATAATGGTGAGAACCAGGTTTGGTATGATGCCTCTCAAGGATTTGACAAAGGAGAGGAAGAGAGTGAGGGAATTTGATGAGACTCTAAGGTAGAGATTGTGGGTGAAACAATCTTGTTTTTCTTTAGGGTTTCTCTCTCAAAATTCTCTCTGGAAGCTCTCTTTCAATCGTGGGTTAAAGGGGTATTTATACTGGAGTGAAGAGGAATGCGAAACGTCAGGTTTTTCCAAAACAGGGGTGGCTCGCGGCTTGACCAAGTCGCGAGATCCAGTCGCGAGTTAACCGTATGGCCAGTTGTCCTGTTTTGTCCTGTAGTGCTCCAGCTAGCATGACTGTTCATCTTCCAGCATGCTTGGCACGTGTGCAGCTTCTGGCAACTTGCAGCCGCGAGTCCACCCGCGAGTCCCAGCCGCGACACTCTGTTTTCTTGCACACTCTTGAGCAATCTTCACTCTATCTCACTCACTACCCTTACAACAATCCCACCTAAATACAGGGTTACTAAATGCTGAATTACAAGCAAATTTGGCACGGAATAAAGCCAATTAGATGGTTGAATAAATTCAACCTTACAAAAATAACAAGAAGAAAAAAAAGAAAACAAGAAGAAGAAGGAGGAGGTAAGATTTTTTTTTTTTTTTTTTTTTTAAAGCCAAAATCTGGTGCTGGCCGAAATATGTATTTCGGCTAAAAATTGGTCGGAATGGCCGGAACACTCCGAAATAGGCCGAAATTTGATCCGAGGTGGAATGAGGGGTATTATGGTACCAGTTTTCATGCCGGTACAAAATATTCCAGCCGTTAGGCCGGAACGAAACAGAATCAATAATAATGGTCTTGACAGGTTCAATTGAGAGGTTCTAAGTCTTGACATGTTCAATTGAAAAAATGCTTGTTAAGAAAATATGGATTTTTAAAAATATGACAGGTTCAATTGAAAGGTTCTAAGTCTTGACAGGTTCTTCAATTGACAGGTTCAATTGAAAAAAAAATGCTTGTTAAGAAAATAAGGATTTTTAAAAATATGATAGTTTGAATAAGAAGATTATTTGAGAATGTTACCATTAGAATAAGAATATTTGAAAATATGACTATTAGGAACTTATTATAAAGAAAGAATAAAATAAGAATTAAGAAATAATATTTAAATGAAGTGGTAAAAAAATAGAACATCTGATAAATAGTGTATTGTAAAGTGGTGTGTTAAAATAGAAAAAGTAACTTTTTAATGTGTCAAAATAACATTATTTTACAACGCCTGATGGTAATGCTCTTAGAAAGGTAAGAGCTTAAATTTGTTCGTTAAAAATTGCCTTAAATGGTCCTTAACAAAAAACAATAAAAAAAGACAACTTCATATAACCTGTTTAACACACCTTTTTATTCTTTTTGCTTATTGAATTTATTTGCCCTATGTATACTTTTTCAAATTTGTTTATAATGAAATAGAATTTAAAACATATAAGTCTATGTTGTGTTTATTTTATAATAATTGTTCTTTATTAGTTTCAATTATGTAACTTTTTTCTCACATGACTGAGAGAAAAATCTAAAAAAATAATGTAACTAAAAGCTCTATATAATAAAATAAAGAACAAAGTTTAGTTACAAAATTGATTGTAACCTTAAGTTACAAACTCACTAAATATCTTTTTATTGGAGGTGAATTTTGACAAATCCACCATTGGATTACATCTTCTTCTTATATCCTCCATGTTTGCAAAATTTGAAGAAAATTAAAATCAATAACTATGTCATCAATAAATTTTTAAATTGCAAGTTTTTGTAATTTAAAATTATGCATAAAATATAAGATTATCGATTATGTAGTAAATAATATCCAATTAACACAAAAATTGACATGTGTATTAAAAGCGTAAAGAACATATAATTTAACAGTTAAAATTTTAAAATATATAGTAATATTTATTTTATTGGGTGAGTTTGTAGTCTAAAACTATAACCAATTTTATAGCTAAACTTTGTTTAAAAATAAATATACGTTTGCTTTGCCTAACCTAAACAGCACCGCCAAGCGTGTGGGGATCTCATGTCACGTGCATAGTGTAGTATGATATGATGCGGGTGTTAGTATATTACAGACCGCCGCATAACAGTCACAAACACACACACGAACACGATATCCTTTTCACCAAAAAAAAAAAAAAGAACACGTATCCTCGTATCAAAACTTATCTTTTTTTTTTTTTTTTTTTTGAGAAGGGTATCAAAACTTATCTAAAGGTGTGTTTGTATTGCGCGTCCGCGTTTCAGTCCTATATTATTATTAACAACTAAAACCCTACATGATGCCCCTTCATTTGTTTTTAGATAACCTCAGCTGTCATTGCTCTCTTTCTCTCTGCGCCTCTCTTTGTTGAGTTTTCTTCGATGTCGGCGGCTACCTCATCGTTCGCCCCAGCAGCAGCTATATCAGCCCCTTCATCGTCGATCTCCAAGGCCCTAATCCCCGTTTCCAAGCCCTTCTGTCTAGGCTTCGCCACCTCCTTTTCTAAGGGCCTCAAAGCTCTCAGAGCCACCTCTGGTGTTACCGGCTCCACTGGGTCCTCTCTCGGCGCTAAAATGGTGTCTGTTCCAGCCATCAAGGCCCCCACTTTGCTTGATTTCGACACTAAGGTGTTCAACAAGGAGAAAGTCAACCTTGCTGGCCATGACGAGGTACCTCTCTCTCTCTCTGTGTTTGTTTATCGGGAAAATGTGTGAGGGAAAGTGCAGGGAAATGTTATGGACTTCATCATTTTTTGATGATCCTGAAAAACCCAGATACGAAATGTTAAATTAGTATGATATTTGCATTAAATTGATTAGATCTTTGGTTTTGATTGTGTTTATGCACGTATGTTTTGTGTGTGAATACATGTATTAGGTTTCTCTATTGATTATTTGGTGAATGATAGTTTGTGGTGTTGTGTGTAATTGTGGATGCAGTATATTGTGAGAGGAGGAAGAGATTTGTTCCCTTTGTTGCCTGAAGCGTTCAAGGGAATTAAGCAGATTGGTGTTATTGGCTGGGGTTCACAGGTGAGTGAGTGATTTGCTACTCTCATTCAATATTTCTTAAAGTATTACACTTGATTGGATTTGGTTGGGTGCAATATTTGTACAGTATTGTGATTGTGGTTGTGAATTTGTAACAGGTATTTGTCTCTGATGTTTGGAAATAAAAGAAAGTTCGTATCTTAGTTGACATTTTTATTTTTGCTATTGGCAATTTTAGTAGAGAGGAGGTAAGCAAAGGTGGGAGATTAGAAGATTGGCTGTCTACACAATATATACTCTGATGCTGCAGAGTTAAGAGATTGGGGGGGGGGTGTTTATTCTTCTTTAAAATCCCTGATGGGCCTTATTTATTTGTAACCTGAGAAAGTGAAAAGCTTTTATCACTATTTAAGATGAATTTAATTTTAATTCCTTCTCCTCTGTACATTTAGGGACCTGCTCAAGCTCAGAATTTAAGGGATTCTCTTGTTGAAGCAAAATCTGATATTGTTGTCAAGGTGATTCTTATTTTTCAACTTTTCTTTTAGAGTTTATTTGCTCTATGATTTTGACATCAAATAGATCTCTCAGTATGAATATTTTCTTTACATTAATGCAGATTGGACTCAGAAAGGGCTCCCGTTCTTTTGCTGAAGCTCGCGCAGCTGGTTTTACTGAAGAAAGTGGCACTCTAGGCGATATTTATGAAACTGTCTCCGGCAGTGATCTTGTGTTGCTACTAATTTCTGATTCTGCACAGGTCAGTTGATTGTACACTTGAAACTTAATACGAGCGCTATTGATTTATCATACAAACACTATTCTTAAGTTGTTGAATTACACAAACAATTTTTCCTCTGCCTTTAAAAATTTACTTGATTTAACGCTCTGTTTGTTTAGGCAAAAATATTTTCTAGAAAATGAGTCATTTTTTAAAAAGTATTTTCCATAAAACTATCTCATTTTCCTATGTTTGGTAATTACCTTAAATGAGTTGAAAAATAATCTTCTAACTTCCCTTATTTAGCTTGCTGTGAAATAGAGTTGTTTTCCAAAAAAATTTAATGGAAAACAATCTCTAAAAATAAGTAATATTTTTTCTGTTGACCAAAGATAGTTTTCCTTTGACTTAATTTTTTTTATACTACCAAACACTGGAAAACACGGAAAACTATCTTTACAAAAAGTTTTCCATCAAAACAAACAGAGCGTAACCATATACTTCATTTTGATCATGGATATCACAGATGTATTTTTATGAAGTGCAAGACAGTTTAGAGAAAATGTTAATGTTCAAATTTTATATGACAAAATATTATCATTTTGTTTATTGATGATTGTTTTCAAATTTACTATATAAAAGTTTTATGAAATTGAAATAACATGTAAAATTTGAGCTACTAGGAAAAATACCGTGTTATGTATCTTTTTATTAGAGGTTATATATATATATTTTTTGATAAGTAACATAAAAATAATTTTCCGTTGCCGGGACTTGAACCTAGAGGTTATATTTAAAAAATGTGTGCGCCTAGGCTTCGGTAAGCCTTTGCACTAAACTGCGAGCAACACTTTTACCAACATTGTAACAATGGGTGGGTCAAGTTGGTAAAGTAATATTATTTTATTTGCTGCATTTGATGTGATTTTATTTTTGATAAGTCTTGTTACAGTTTATGTTATGTCACAAATTTTGATCATTCCTTTATCTGTATAATTTAAATGCTCCAAATGTTAGCTTTATCAAATATCTGCATATTTGCACTTGATCTCTTTGTCAATTCAGCTGCTATTCTTTTTGTGGCACAGTTTCTGTTTGTTTGTACGTACTGTGTTGATGTATAAACCTCTTTGGTTTTTTTTTTCCTGGTTCAAAAGCCCATAAAATCTAAAAATTAGGAAAGTTGTTAAATAAATCGATGTGTAAAGATTTTGTTTGCAATTATGCACTTGGTGTTCCATTGTGTTTCCAGTCATTTTATTTTCCTAATAGGGTATAATTTTATAATATTTTACAGGCTGACAATTATCTGAAAATATTCTCCCACATGAAACCAAACAGCATACTTGGGCTTTCCCATGGGTTTCTTCTTGGCCATTTGCAATCGGAAGGACTTGACTTCCCCAAAAACATGAGTGTGATTGCTGTCTGTCCAAAGGGAATGGGTCCTTCCGTAAGGAGACTTTATGTCCAAGGCAAAGAAATAAATGGTGCAGGGATTAATTCCAGTTTTGCAGTCCACCGGGTGATCTCTCTATCTCTGTCAGTCCTCCGTCTGTCTGTCTGTCTGTCTCATCTTAACTAATTATTCTGTGTCTGCAGGATGTTGATGGTAGAGCCACAGATGTTGCCCTTGGATGGTCAGTTGCTCTTGGTTCTCCTTTCACATTTGCCACTACTCTAGAGCAGGAATATAAAAGTGACATCTTTGGGGAGCGTGGTAAGTGTGGATTACTTCTATGGTGATTTCAATTTCCTTCAATACTTGTTCCTTAACTTTGCTTTTGTGATAAATAGGCATTTTACTTGGTGCTGTCCATGGAATTGTGGAGTCCTTGTTTAGAAGGTACACGGAAAATGGAATGAGTGAAGATCTGGCTTACAAGAACACTGTTGAGTGCATCACAGGGATAATATCAAAGACCATCTCAACCAAGGTTGGATTGTAGTGCTTAAATTGCGGATTCATTATTTTCCTTTTGCATGTTTGTGTGTTGTCAGTAATGTGTATCTATATTGATAATTGTTTCATCTTTTTTTATCCAAAGGGTATGTTGGCTGTATACAATTCCTTGTCTGAAGAGGACAAAAGGGTATTTGAGACTGCATATAGTGCTTCATATTACCCTTGCATGGACATCTTGTATGAATGCTATGAAGATGTGGCCAGCGGTAGTGAGATCCGGAGTGTTGTCTTGGCTGGGCGTCGCTTTTATGTATGTTTACTCATCTATTTTCAAAATTTGAAAAGCGATCAAAATGTGGTACTATCATTTTTGAATTTGGAATTTGATCACTGTTCTAACTATGATGAAGTTTATGTTCATCATTAAACACAAATCGATGTTTTATAAAGTGATCCTGGTTATGCCTTTTTTCTACAGGAAAAGGATGGTCTACCAGCTTTCCCAATGGGTAAAATTGATCAGACCCGGATGTGGAAAGTTGGTGAACGTGTCCGATCAGCACGGCCTGCAGGAGACCTAGGTCCATTATATCCTTTCACTGCTGGTGTTTATGTGGCATTAATGATGGCCCAGGTATGAGATATGCTTTCTTTCACTTAAGCTAGTTGTAACCTTTGGTGCCTTGGGATTTCTCTGGGTCAAGTGTCTCAGGAGTTAATCCTTCCATTTAATTTCCTTTTTTTGACTTTGCTAGGTTCACAAGTTTTGCAAATGGTGTTACAAATAAAATCTTGACTGCATGCTGTCTAACAAATTTCTTTTGAATATATATTTTTAAATAATCCAGATTGAGATATTGAGGAAGAAAGGTCACTCATACTCTGAGATCATTAATGAAAGTGTGATTGAGTCAGTTGATTCCTTGAATCCCTTTATGCATGCTCGTGGAGTTTCCTTCATGGTTGATAATTGTTCAACAACAGCGAGGTTGGGATCTAGGAAATGGGCTCCACGTTTTGATTACATCCTTACTCAGCAGGCCTTGGTTGCAGTGGACAGTGGTGTACCCATAAACCAGGATCTAATTAGCAACTTCCTGTCGGATCCAGTGCATGGAGCCATTGGAGTATGCGCCCAACTGAGACCTACCGTTGACATTTCAGTGCCTGCAGATGCAGACTTTGTGCGACCCGAGTTACGTGCATCTGGCAATTAAAGGCTTTAAAAATCTGTACCCTGAGATGTCCAGCAATGCCTTTTGAGATGGTTTGAGCGTGAAGACTTAAAATTTAGGGGTGCTGTAGTTTTTTCATTCTAGTCTTCTTGGTTGAACTATTCGATGTATTTGCAGAGCCACTATATGTTCCTATTTGACTGGTGAGGAAATAAAGGCGTGGCAATGTGAGTACTTCTTGTAGCTTTGGTGTGACTAAATTATTCTGAGTTATCTTTGTTAGACTTCGTTATGTGCAACTTTAATGAGAGTTATATGAAAAATGGGGTAGTTGTGGTTTAATAATCAAAGCACCTAGAAGGAAGACTTGGATTTTGTGACATGTTAAGTAATTTGAAGGGATGTAATTCGTGATGTATCTCATGAAAGGAATTCTAGTTCTCACAGATCCATAAAGTTTTTATGGCGCCCGTGATTAGGATAAATTTGCATGTCTTATCTCTGGTACCAAGGCGTGTTGGTGTTTTTTCTTGGCTACAGTTGTCTTCGTTGTGTAAAAATTACGTACCTTTCCTTCCGTTTTTACAAAATCCATACAATGATTTGTGTAGTTTCCTTTTTGTATGTCTAGGCAAAGTCCATAGGTACGTTAATCATGCACCAACATCCTTCTAAACTTGATTGCAAGCCTCACACTTGGGCGTAACCGGAGAAAGAGGTTAAAAGATAGAAATGAAAATAGGCTCTATATGCTATATTTACTGTTGTAGGACTCGGATTTTTAGTAATGGGTTAGTGCTACTCAGTGCAGTGTAGTGTCGGTTCTCCAATTCCTTCGGTTATAAATTGTTCATAGAAAAATTGAAGTCGTATCTTTGACCATTCTAGGGGGTTAGGAATATAATGGAAAGAATCAATTCCCAAGTCCCTCACCACTCTTCTAGCTATTGCTTTAGTTGAAGAAAATTCTTCTCTTGGATACTCAATGTGTTGAGGAATATCTGAATATGCATGAAGTTTTAGATACTGTCTTTTTTCTCGTTGTTAGGGAAATGATATTCTTGAAAGTCATGTCGCTGGCCAGATTGTCTGGGAGTAAAAACATTACTGATTTTTTTTTACATTCTCATTTCTGGTATGAACCTTACACTAGTTCTTGCCAAGATTATGAACAATCAAGACTGAGAACAAATGAGTATGAGAAACAAGCATACACATAATATTTTACATATCAAATATGATACTTTGTTCTGATATGGAACTTCATGCAGTGGGGTAAGAGGCTTGCATTGCAATGCCACAGAGGCCTTCCTTTGCAGCAACATCTCTTTGCATCCGTATGTACCCCCTCTTCACCCATTGTGTACCCCATGAATTCTTCACCATCCAATACTTAGACCCATCATTAGTTACCCCATACCCAACAGCAGTAACACCATGGTCTAGGCTAGTGCCACAGGCTCCGGTAAAGACTCCACGTGAATAGAATTGGAAATCCGACCCTCCAGCATCAATGGCAACAGAAACAAGCTGGCTAGCAACAGCATTCAGAAGGGCGTTTTCATTGTTAGCAGGCACATCTTCATGCCCATTAATTGTGGCAGCATGTTTTGCTTCTTGGTTAGTGTTGCAGGTTCCATCAACACCCGTGTAGGGTGTTGGTTAGTGTTGCAAAGCCAAACATATGTAGTGGAGTTGTTTTGTGGAAGCCATGATGGTGCTGGCTACCTAAGAACATTAAGGATGAATATGAGTGAGTAGACACACTGGTTGCTTGAGATATTTATAGAAATGGTACCTGTCTAATTGCTCCCCTGCGCGGTCGAGAGACTGTTCTGATTAGGACTTACAAAATTAGCTAGTTTGATAAAATCGATTTTCTTAATATACGTTTTGAAGATGAATTTGTCTCCTTATGTTTATATTAACATATATTTTAAGTGTTGTTCTAGAAGCGAAGAAGATTCTTTTGTATTTTATTGCTCTCACATGGAACCAGACAAAAAGCTCCACCGTACCGTTTCATTCATTTATGTGGATGGTTTCACACAAGGTACTGAACTTGACGAAAGATTATTAATTAACATAAGCATTATGATATTACAGGAAAGAGAAGTTCCAATTATGAGCTAACCTTCCAAGCCTGTATGGCAGAAACAAATCAAACAATTAGGCCAGGAATATCGAGTAGCAGATGACCCTCTCTATATTATAGTGCTTCTATGGGGAGCAATAATGTTACATGACTTGAGACTCATGTCAAAAAGCGTTTAACGTCTGCAGAATCATTATTAAAAAGACCATCCTTGATATAGTTTTTAGATGCAAAAGCTTTATATCCATGGAAAGAGCTTCTAGCAGTTATAATATTTGTGTAGAATTGTGTGTGAATTTGAACCACAAGGATGTTGTGTCGACGTGCTATAACAAAGGTTTAGTCCAGTTATAATTAGCTATCCGTAATCACTTATATGGTCGTATTTGACCTAGCATGAGCCCAATGTGGGACTTAACATACGCTAGTGCAACACGCACATTCATACAATCTGATTTAATCCAAAAAATCTGGGGTATCACACTAGGGTGCAAGAGTTATGATGAGAGAGTGGATCTGAGAGATTTGACTCATAGTGTAGTCTTTGTTGTCATCGTTGATGGCGGGAAACTATGGAGTACAAATTTAAGGTTTTGTTCTAGTAAAATTAGTAAACAAATAAATAAGAAAAGTATTTACATTCTAGCTTCTTATATTCTTGGTAATATTGATTATTATTCTCTGCATGCTTACAATTCCAGTATGCCAAAACTATTGTACACGTTCTTCTAGAAGAGTTGCAGTTTGTAGTTGATTTCCAGCTATTATATTTTCTCTTTTGTTTGATCATCTTCTAGTTTTAGATGACTTCTGATACATTAATGGTCTTGAACAATAACAGGTAATTGCTAGTAAAAACAAATGCAGAAACCTTTTTGCTTTTTCAGTTATATTGTTCTTGTCACATTAATATATACATTCTGTTGGACACCCAAGCTTAATTCATGATAAAATCTCACATGCCTAGGAAGAAAAGTAAATGCAAGACCCCAAGCTAATTTCAGAAAATGGGAAAAGCATTTACATTTTTTCCAAACAAAAAAGGAAAAACACAACCCCTGCATCTTCTAACATATACAGATCAATTTTCCCTGCATCACTGCATATTGCATGTTCCATGAATGGGTCTATTTTAAGCACACATCTCACATTAAGTGTAAAATATGTTCTGCAAAACTAAATGGCACTTTCTTTGAGTTTCGATTCCTACAATATGTTGACTTCTGAAGAGATATATTTCATTTTCCTGCAAGATATTTGGGAAAGTTATTACACTTAATATATACATACCAGCAGACTTTGTCTGTCTCAAGCCTCATTAGTCATTACAGCCTTAATACATTTATTTCATGTCTCTTAAGCTATTGGTGAATGATGCTTTAGATGTCATGAAAGTTTCCTGTCCTTGATCACCCTCCCAAATCAAATGCCGAAAATACTTCCTGTCCTAGATGATTATACTCCTGAAAGGGTATAAGATCAGTTGTAAAATATGATGGTACAATTGATCATAATAAGCTAGTTGTTGGAATGCAGTGTAAAGGGCACTGCTATAATAATGGGGAAACTATTTATTGGTTAGCTTTTCAAAAGACATAAAGATCCTCTTCTGAATGATTGTATCTGAACTATCTAGAGGTGAATTTCTTTCCTGCTTTGACCGGCTAGGAAAAAGTGTTGGTGAATCAAGTGCCCTTAGGTTACGCATGCATAAAACATGTTCTTTTATGCATAGAAAATTTTCTGAGCTGCTCTACCACAAAACTTGCTTTCAGAGATTCAGCTCAAGCAACATGTTCTCTTTCTGCATCAGTTTTCAGAAACTCTTAATAATTGTCGAAAGCTGAAGTCCGTTTAACTTATGGCATTGGTCAGGTTGGATAATTCGCTGAGGTACGGTCTCATATTTGAAGCTGATAAATTACTAATTATCCCTAAAGTTTAATCTGTTATAAAATGATAAATTTAATGCAATTTCTAACTTGTTAAATAGGAGGTAGAGTGGAGACAAGGTTAGAATTTTGGACCATCTGCTCTAATACCATGATAAATTTATGATTGTCTCAAAAGATTAAGCTATTAAAGGAATGAATTTAATCATTTAACCAATATTCTAATAGAAGCAAAGTTTTGAGTTAACAAAAGAAACTGAAGATTTAATCAAAATATTATATCATAGCAATGAGTAGTCTTATAGACATATCTGTGTACTAAAGGATACACAAATCACAAGTAGAGATTATGAACAATGGCAGTATAGTTTAGAAAATGAAAAACAAGCATACACATCATTTTACGTTGAGATAATGTGTATGTTTTTACACCCCTTAAAACACTACTGAATTAACCTAGTAAATTAGCCAAGTGATTACTTAGTCTAAATTTCAAATCTAGGTTAACACAATCATATAATCATATCATGCAAAGCAACGGAAATATAAATAACACAATGATATGATGACCTAGGAAACCACACCGGTAAAAACCTGGGGAGGATTTAACCTAGTAATCCTCAAGGTAAACCTGAATCCACTATGAAAGAATTGAAGTTTTACAATAGGACTTAGACCACTAACATCCTATTGCTACCCACCAGTAGAAACTTACTGACACGACCACGTGCAAGCTCCGAGACCACGAACTCCTTCTTTCTTGGATTCTCTAACAAGTACAAGCACACCCGCTTGTGTTTCTTTAAGCTTCTATTGCAGCAACTGAATGATCATCAAGTTCTTGAACAAATCTCCTCTTGATGACCCTAAGCTTGTGTAAAGGAAAACTCCTCACAGATCTCACAAGAGATTTACACAAACCGCAATCTGAGCAACATCTAAAATGTGGCTAGGGTTTGCCTTATATACCTAGGGCAAAAACATAAAACCCTAAACGTTTTAATGAACTAGGGCTGAGTTGGAATTCTGCAGAATAACGCATTTTGCCCGAATTTCGATTGATCGAGCCTAAGCTTTGATCGATCGAACCAGGCCGAAATGCACTATCAATTTTGCATCAGCTTGAATCCAACTTTACATAAAAGACACAACTTTGAGCAAGTCTAAACAAGAATAAACAACCTGTTTTGATCAGGGTTTGCCAACAATACACATTAGAGTTCTAAATACATTAGTTCCTAAGTCTTTAGAACCTAACAAACTCCCCCTTTGACAATCCGTGACAAAACACAACTAAAAACTCAAAGTTTACAAAGAAAAACCCTTTACAAAAAAAAAATGCTCATTATAACAAATTCAATCCTAACTACTATCCATCAGTTGCAAGTATAGATAGCAGCTCAATTGAATCAACCTGTATATTTTCTGAAACACTTAAACAAAACTCATAAACGTATATGTGGAAAATACAAGTAAACAAAGTAAGTTCTTGATTTCACTCAACACAAAATAAAGACATATATCAATGAATAACTTATAGATATAAATCAATAAGCAGTGAAACAAGAAAACATATGAAACAAACAAATGTATCTCCCCCTAACATGAATAGCCCAACAAAAATACATCAAGAGCTAAAAAGGTAAATACAAAGTGAAGCACTTAGATACAATCTAATCTCCACAAGCTCCAACAAACAAAAAACAACTCTCCCCCTGAAAACAAAAAACTCTACAAGTGTCTCAAATCCCTAAATGTACTCCCCTTTTTTGTGATGGAATGTCAAAGGGCAATCAAAATCCATCATCAAAAGGAGGTGGCGGTGAGGATTGTCGAAACTGTGCCAACTTTGCTTGCAAGGCACGGATCTCATCAAGCACGTCCACCAAAATCTGTCCATGAGCCACCTGAACAGTCAAGACATGATCCAACGTACGTCGAATGTCTGAATCATCCGAAGTAGTCGATGGAGGAACATCAGCATCAGCAACAACAGCACCAGATGCCTTAGCCGTATCAGTACCTGTAGAAGAGGGAGGAGGGGGTACAACACTAGAAGACTCACCTCTAGGACGCGAAGAGCCAACTCTCAAGTGAGCAGCCCTCTGCCTAAGAAAGGTGGCACCTATGGGGGCTATAACATGAACGGGCTCACCAGTAGGGAAATCAACTAAACCGAGAAATAACAAAATCCTATGAATGAAAATAGGATGGATAAGAGCATGAGCGACGGCAGAACTCCTATGAACTTCGTTCAAAGAACGAAGAAACAGATGAGGAAAACTAATAGATGCACCAGAAACAAAGGCGTACAAAAACACACATCGCTCAAGAAGGATGGTGTGGAGATGAGAAATAGGCCACAAAGAATGACATGTTATCCTAAAGAAAAGATAGGTAGTCTCAGTAATGTTATCCTAAAGAAAAGATAGGTAGTCTTAGTAAGCTCAGCAGATGTGATCCGAGGATTAAAACCCCACTGGATAGAAGACCCAGTGATGTATGACATAACGTCATCAAGGGGTGGAGACTCCTCATAAGGATAGATAGGCTCCCTAACTACCGGAACCCCAAAAGCTTCAGCCACTATCCTAGGGGTAATGGTGAACTCAACACCTCGTATCCAACTCCTAACAAGGGTGTTGGAATCATAGACGTGGCAAGAGAGATTCGAGAAGAACTCTCTAATCAGGGCGGTCGGGGGTGGATGATCTACCTCCAACAAAGACAACCAACCTCTACTCTCAAAGTTTGCCCTAATGGCAGGATCAACCTCATCTAACACAACAGAATGCTCAGCCCAAATCTTTCTCTTACAGTTCAGTTTCTCATAAACCTCTCTGCTTTTGTCATTCCGAAACAACTCACTCCTAGAGGGAGACTTAGAGGAAGTGGAGGGTGTCCTATGGGCTCTAGTCTTCCTAGGCATGGTGCTAGGATAAGGACAAAGATACGAAGCAGAATAAAAGAAAAATCAAGGGCAGACTGCAAGTTAGCACAAAAAAAATATAGAACAAAAAATCTATATGATGCATGAACAATTAAATGTTATGATGCATGCTCGAATGCAGTGAAATTAAGTTCAAAATAAGTTCAAATTCACAAAATTGGCTTGAGCATAGAGTTTTAACAAAACCCCAAAAATTATAGAGAACCACTTGTTCAATTTGAAAAAATTGATCAATTGATCATCACACACAATAGAATACAATTTATAATGATCAAATACATCAATCCAACAAGCCAATTTTATCAATTTGGACCTAATTGAACAAAATCCCCAATTCAGATAAATACAAGCCCTAGAATTTTCAATTTCTCACAAAACACCAAATTGATCAAAATAAACATCATAGATCATGTTTATAACATTATAAGAACAAAACCCAATGATCAATTTCAGAAAAAGTGGCTTGAATCATCAAAAACCCCAAATTTGAATAGTTCCGAAAATCCCAATGAAATGCATGAAAACATGAAAATAAATGCAAAAGGAAAGGTATAATGGACTTACCGGCTTAGAGAGAGGAAAACCTTGCAAAAAGAACGGACGAAAACAACAAAAAATTGAGATTGAGCCTTGACCAAGTCGTATGGAGAGAGAAAAGTTAAAAAAACTTTTTGAAAAAGTGTTTGACTGAACTGAAAATTAGTTTTTAAAAACTTCTCATACGATTTTCGATTGATCAAAATCTTAGATTCGATCGATCGAAACAAACAGAGGCTCACCTAAATTTTTTGAACCAATTTCGATTGATCGAAAAACAAACTTGATCAATTGAAATAGATAGAAACTCACAAAATTTTTGAGAAAAAACACAGTTTTGAAAAAAAACAAAACACATTTTAGGAACACCTCAAAGCATTGAAATTGATGAACAAAATGCATGAGCATGTGATGAAATGTTTTTCAAAAGCAAAAGTTTTAAACCCAATTTTCCCAAAATTAAGATTTTCAAACATTCTCCATAAGTTCTCAAACATCAAATCTGTTTTACATAAAAACTCAAAGTATTTGCAAACTTGGTTGGTCAGACCAAAGACACACACAATAACATGTACAATGTTTAGCAAAGAGTAACTTGTGTGGTGTGTGCAACTAGCAAAAGCATGAGATACATGTGAGGTGATATGTGAATAACAATTAAACACAAAGTCTACAAAATTCATCACATAGAATTTGAAAGAGACTATCACCTAAAGAGTTACATCATATAACTCCCACTTCTCCTAAATCATAAGCTTGCAATCATGTAAGTTTCTTGATTTTGCCTCATATTGTACACACAAATTTTAATTGTTCAGAAACTTATTAAAATAGCCGGGATAATGTACACACCAATTTTAGCATTTATTTGATTTAGCTTTAAGTCCAATAATGTACACACCAATTTTAGCATTTAAACAGGCTACACCTTATGATCTTTTTGTGCATGTGCTACACTTTCTCGAGCACAAAATCTCACGATATGCACTAAGGTGTTCATGATTGGCTAGTGAACAGTGGTGAGAAGGTTATTTATGCTTTTCTCAAAAGGTTCAAGTCTGACAGTCAAAAACATGTGGCTTCAAGATCAAGACAAAGTGATTAAAACCATAAACATCTTTCCTACACAACATGCACTACAAAGCTTCAACTAGTAAAGTGCAATAAGTAAGCTCATCAAAGCTAAACAATGTACAAAAGACATGTTATGTGAAAATAAATTGACCAACATTGTTTTCAAAACCAAGAAAATAGTGCAAAACACAATTTGCTTCCTTTTTCTTCCTTTTTTATTTTTATTTTTTTTATTTGAAAAAAAAATAGACAAAAACAACCTAGAATGAAATGCATGAATGTTATGCAATGCAAATCCTAGAAACAAAGAAAACAAAAAACCAAAGAACAATGGTCACAAGGAATATAGCAAAGAAGCACAAGGACTATGTCAGAAGGACTCAATTAGATTGAGCCTTTTGCATCAAAAAACTTTTAGATGCACCACGAGCATTAGAGTTCTTATTCACATGGGAATGATTTCCAACTCCAGGATTTGAATAAAGGTTTAGAGCCTTTACCAATTCACCAATGAGTACCATAGGATCTTGTGCTTGAAACACAAGTACTTTTGGTTTGTTTGTTCTCTTATTAGCTTGCAGCTTGTAATAGTTTGGACGAATGTGTCCAGACTTTCCACAAAAATGACAAACCCATGCAGGCTTATTATGTGACTTGTCCTTAGAAAGGGTAGATTGTTTAGGTTTGGACTCTTTAAGATCAACCCTAATCTTCCTAGGAGGTGTAACTTCTAAGGGTTTGATAACCTCACTCACAAGGGGTTCAGAAGAAGATGAAGGAACAAAGATAGTGGAATTGGGTGTAGACACATTGATTCTTTCTACAAAACCTAACCCAATTTTGTCAGAATGAGACTTTTGAACACTAAACATATGATCAAGTTTGGAACTAATAGACCTATTAATTTGTTCTTTAGCAACAGAAAGCTCATGTTCTAAAAACTTAACTTTATCAAGCAAAAGCATGTTTTCAGTCTTCACATTATTCAAAAGTTCAGTAGCTTCAAACAATTTAACGAGCAAATTTTTTTTATCAAGCTCAAGAGATGCAATTTTCTTCAAGCCTAATTCAACATTCATAGCATCCTTTGTAGCAACTTTGCAAAGTTTATTGTAAGCTTCTTGAAGATCTGCATCCTTAGAGAGTTCCCCATCAGAAGGGTTCTCTTCAGCAGATACACTTTCATTGACTACAGCTGTAGCAGTGAAAGCAATGAAGTTTCCATCCTCGTCATAACCAAATTCATCATCAGAAACTTCACCATCACTAAGGGTTACAGCCATAGTCTTACCCTTAGACTTCAAGTAAGGAGGGCATTTAGATTTCATGTGACCATACCCTTGACATCCAAAACACTGAGGACCCATAGAATTATTAGAAGATTGACCTACTTTTTCTCTAGGTTTATCAGTGTTGTTAACCTTAGTGAGATCATTCTTCCTAAAGTTTCTAGGTTCAGCAGTGTTCTTATCTCTTGCCCTTCTATTGTTGTTTCTAAGGAAATTCCTAAAATTCTTTGCAAGGTAAGCAATCTCTGTAGTAGAGAGCTCATCATCAAATCCACCAACATCAACATCATCAACTGACTTAAGAGCCATTGATTTGGATTTGCTAATCTTAGGTAGGTCCAACTCAAAGGATTGAAGAGATCCTACAAGTTCATCAACAGGGATGGAGTCCACATCCTTGCTTTCAGTGATGGCAGTCACTTTGGGTCTAAAATCTTCAGTCAAAGATCTAAGAATCTTCCTAACAATTTTAGGTTGATCATAGATTTCACCCAAGTTATATGCAGAATTAACAATATCATTAAGTTTAGCATAGAATTCATCAAAAGATTCATCATCAGACATCCTAATGCTTTCAAATTTAGAAGTTAATTGCTGCAATTTATTGATTTTAACTGCCTTTGTGCCTTCATGCACAGTCTGGAGGATATTCCAAACAGTATGAGCAACCTCAACATTAGAGATTCTCTTAAATTCCTCCATAGAAACAGCGTTAAAGATAGCATTCATAACTTTGCTATTGAACGCAGCTGCTTCTTTTTGAGAAGTTTGCCACTCATTAACAGGAGTAGTGGGCTTCTCCCATCCGTATTCGACGAAGTTCCAGACTCTCTCATCAATTGATTTTAGGAATGCTTTCATCCTTACTTTCCAATAAGCATAATTATTCCCATCAAAGTGAGGAGGAATAACAAGAGAATGTTCGTGTTCTATGATAACAGGGGTCAAGGATCAGCTCAGTGATCAAAAGATCAACAACAAGAGAGCTACCTACTCTGATACCACTTGTATGTTTTTAGACCCCTTAAAACACAACTAAATTAACCTAGTAAATTAGCCAAGTGATTAACACAATCATATAATCATATCATGCAAAGCAGCGGAAATATAAATAATACAATGATATGATGACCTAGGAAACCACACCGGTAAAAACCTGGGGAGGATTTAACCTAGTAATCCTCAAGGTAAACCTGAATCCACTATGAAAGAATCGAAGTTTTACAATAGGACTTAGACCACTAACATCCTATTGCTACCCACCAGTAGAAACTTACTGACACGACCACGTGCAAGCTCCGAGACCATGGACTCCTTCTTTCTTGGATTCTCCAACAAGTACAAGCACACCCGCTTGTGTTTCTTTAAGCTTCTATGGCAACAACTGAATGATCATCAAGTTCTTGAACGAATCTCCTCTTGATAACCCTAAGCTTGTGTAAAGAAAAGCTTCTAACAGATCTCACAAGAGATTTACACAAACCGCAATCTGAGCAACATCTAAAATGTGGCTAGGGTTTGCCTTATATACCTAGGGCAAAAACATAAAACCCTAAACGTTTTAATGAACTAAGGCTGAGTTGGAATTCTATAGAATAACGCATTCTGCCCGATTGATCGAGCCTAAGTTTCAATCGATCGAACCAGACCGAAATGCACTATGAATTTTGCATCAGCTTGAATCTAACTTTACATAAAAGACACAACTTTGAGCAAGTCTAAACAAGACTAAACAACCTGTTTTGATCATGGTTTGCCAACAATACACATTAGAGTTCTAAATACATTAATTCCTAAGTCTTTAGAACCTAACATAATGGACATTGATTTTGATTTTAAACTTTATGTAGTGGGGTAAGAGGCTTGCATTGCTATGCCACATAGGCCTTCCTGTGTAGCAACATCTCTTTGCATTCGTATGTACCCCTCTTCACCCCATTGTGTACCCCATGAATTCTTCACTAGCCAATACTTAGTCCTGTCATTACTTACCCCATACCCAACAGCAGTAACATCATGGTCTAGACTAGTCCCACAGGCTCGAGTAAAGACACCACTTGAATAGAATTGAAAATCCGACCTCTCAGTATCAATGGAAACAGAAACCGGCTGGCTAGCAACAGAATTCAGAAAGGCCTTTTCATTGTTAGCGGGCACAGATTCATGCCCATTAATTGTGGTAGTGTGTTTTGCTTCTTAGTTAGCGTTGCAGGTTCCATCAACACCCATGTAGGGGTAGCTGGCTTTGGTTGTGAGGCCGTGATTGTCTTTTTTATGAATTGGAATGCGCTTTCCTTGGAACCCCTTCACAGCCTTGATTTTCACCTCTGGTGTCATAGTCAACCAACTCTTGCTTAGATAAAGAGATCAATTTTCCAATTGTTAGCTGAGTAATACCTTCCATTGCCGCTACTACTGAAAATGCCTAGCAACTACCTATAGTTTGATAATAAATAAAACAAAAGAGTTATAAAACATTTAGTTAGTAGCGTTTCTTAAAAGAGTTTGATACTGACTGCATTGTCCTTGGTCCTTGATGGGTGTCACAGCTCCTTTCTTTCTCCGGTCTAAAGTGGATGGAACGGCAGTGACATTTTCATATCTGAAAGATGATGCTTTTGTGGAGCATTCATGCTCCTTGAATCTATTTCGTGAGGCTTTGAACTCCTCATTTGTGAGATCTGCAAATTGGTTAACACTTGGTTTGTAAGGCTTGTTTGCAGCATTGTTGAAAGATTCTATGCATGCTACATTTTCCTTGAATATCTTGTAACGTTGCTCCTTCTCAATTGTGTCCTTATATACACTATTAGAGATATATTAGCCTATTAGCATAGGCCCAAGCCTAATTTTACTTTGTGTGCAAGCTGAGTCTCCTACTTGTACTAGAAGTCTATTAGTCTAGGGTTTAGTTTACTATATATACACATGTTATGATTCATTGTAACACAGGATTTGTACTACACTATAATATATTATTGATGTAGCCCTTTAAGGTTTCCTCCGTGGCTAAACCACATAACCCTCGTGTGTTATTGTGTTCTATACTTTATGTTTTGGCTTCCGCATCCATACTAGCATAATCAACATGGTGTATCAATGCTAATATTTAACATGGTATCAGAGCCACCTTCTTGTGACTATGGTTTTCTGTCCTTGCGGTATATTTAAGAGCAATCTTTGTCTTCCTTGATATTTTTTCGCTACGTTCATCTTCTTTGGCTTCCTACTGCTGCCGTCAAAACTCTCCTGTATAGTCATGCCATTGTTAGGATTCGCATCAACACTATAAGACCATTGACTTCCTCAAACTACTGTCATAGAGCCAAATTTCATTCAAGGGATCTTCTCAACCTTATCAAATCTCAAGATTTCATCAAGCTTCCATCTTGAGTTTGAGAAGGGGTGTTAGAGATATATTAGCCCATTAGCATAGGCCCAAGCCTAATTCTATTTTGTGTGCAAGCCAAGTCTCCTACTTGTGTTAGAAGTTTATTAGTCTAGGGTTTAGTCTATTATATATACACATGTTATGATTTATTGTAACATAGAATTTGTACTACACTATAATATATTATTGATGTAGCCCTTTAGAGTTTCCTATGTGGATGTAGGCCGTTAAACTAAATCACGTAACCTTCATGTGTTATTGTGTTCTATATTTTATGCTTTCGCTTCCGCATCCATACTAGCATATTTAACATGGTGTATCAATGCTAATATTTAACATATACGTCCACAATGAGCCATCCATTGCTCATGTCTCTCATACATCTCATCTTGGAGAATGTGAGACATGGCTTGGGAAGCACAAGCTACCAAGATGAGAAGCAAAGCCAAGCATACATAGTGTTGTTGTTTTGTGGAAGCCATGATAGAGCTGACTAGCTAAGAATATTGAGGATGAATATTAGTGAGTAGACACACTGATTCCTTCCCTGGTTGCTTGAGATATATATAGAAGAAAGGGGTCTTGTCTTCTTGCACACAGATCTTGGATTGTCTAATGCAACACCTTGCTCTGCGTGGTTTAGAGACTGTTCTGATTAGGACCCTCATGATTAGCTAGTTTGATAAAGTCAGATATCTTAATAAGTTATATTTTGTTTTGTTTTGAAGTAAAATATTTTTAAAAATAAATTTTTTATATATAAAATTTTTTTACATGTAAAACATTTACAAGTAAAATTTTTTAAGCCAACCACCAAAACCAATGGCTCAACATTGAAACGACTGGTGACGTAGGTCCGGTGGACCGTTTGAATCGTTATTTAGAATAGTGACTTGGTGACTAGACTGCTGACAATCATCGTCAGAGTGGTATCTTAGGTGACCAGACTATTGACATTGGTCGCTGGTGCAGCGTCTTTGACTATCAAACTGTTGGCACCGGTTGAGGAGCTGAGTCATCATGTAGGGACTTTAACCGAAATCCCAACCTGTGAGAAATAAAAAAAAAAAATAGAGAAAACACACGCTAAAGAAAAACAATCACACGCACAAGACAATATTTACGTGGTTCGGCAATTTGCCTACATCCACAGAGTTGCAGGGATTTCACTATTATAAGGGAAAAGTACAAAGTGCGGCTACAGTTTTTCTCTCTCATAAAACATGGCAACAACACCCACAATTAAAACCCTAATCACCAAAGTTGGTTTCTATATACAAAACGGGCAAAAAAATTTTCCTATTAAAAACCACGCAACATTATTCGGGTCGGGTTGTCAAATCGGATCAAATAAAACTAGGCTCCACAAAGCCCAACAAATCTCCCACTTGGAGACTAGTTCAATCACCAACATCAACCACAATCCTCCAAAACACAATCTCTCATCCCTGCAACTCATCCTCCTATCCTTAAGCTAGAAGACCAACTGAAGTTGCACACAGCTTCAGCTTCTCAATGGTGACACCTTTAGTCAACATGTCTGCCGGGTTCTTAGATCCACAAATCTTCTCAAGTGTTACCAACTTATTTTCAACAAGGTAACGGATAAAGTGGTATTTTTTCTGTATATGCTTCAACTTTGAATGAAAAGCCAAATTTTTGGCAAGAAAGATTGCATTCTGACTGTCACTGTGTAGAATGCCCATCTCTTGCTTCTTAGCCAATTTATCTAAGAAACCATGTAGCCAAATCATCTCCTTTCCAGCTTCAGTTGCTGCAACATACTTAGTTTCTGTAGTAGACAAAGTAACAATCTTTTGTAGATTTGAAGCCCGTGATATAGCTGTACCACCCAGAGTAAAAACAAACCCAGTAATACTCTTTCTATTATCAATATCACCAGCAAAATCAGTATCTACATAACCCTGCAGTTTCAAACTTGCACCTGTGAAGTAAAGACATGTATCTGATGAACCCTTCAGATATCTCAAAATCCACTTGACTGCCTCCCAATGCTGCTTTCCAGGCCTATTCATGAATCTGTTCACAACTCCCACTACATATGCAATGTCTGGCCTTGTACACACCATAGCATACATCAAGTTGCCAATAACTGAGGCATAGGGCACCTTGCTCATATAGTCTCTTTCTTCTTCTGTCTTTGGTGACTGTTCTTTGCTTAGTTTGAAATGACTACCCAAGGGTGTGCTCACTGGTTTAGCTTCATTCATGTTGAACCTGCTAAGAACTTTCTTCACATACTCTGATTGTGAAAGCTTCAATGTACCATTAGCCTTGTCTCTAATGATTCTCATACTAAGGATTTGCTTTGTAGCTCCCAAATCCTTCATTGCAAACTGTTTGGACAATTGCTTCTTCAGATTATTAATCTCCTCAATGCTAGACCTTGCAATAAGCATATCATCCACATACAACAGTAATATGATGTAAGAATTGTCAAAAAACTTAACATAGCAACAATGATTAGCTTCACATCTCTTGAACCTAATTCTATGCATAAAACTGTCAAATTTCTTGTACCACTGTCTAGGGGCTTGTTTTAGGCCATACAAGCTCTTTCTTAGTTTGCAGACTAGATTCTCTTGTCCCTGAACAATGAACCCTTCTGGCTGAATCATGTAAAGGTCTTCCTCCAAGTCATCATGAAGGAATGCTGTCTTCACATCTAACTGCTCAAGATGTAAGTTTCCTGCAGCCACCATTCCCAGTACCAGTCTGATTGTTGACATCTTCACAACTGGAGAAAATATCTCTGTGTATTCAATGCCCTCTTTCTGCTGGAACTCTTTAACAACTAATCTGGCCTTGTAACGTTTGCTACCATCATGCTCATTCTTTATTTTGTATACCCACTTGTTGTGCAAAGCCTTCTTTCCTACTGGCAATTCAGTCAGTTCCCATGTCTGATTCCCCAACAAGGAATCCATCTCATCCTTCATGGCTAACTCCCACTTGCTTGAATTCTCATCTTGCAAGGCTTCATCATAACACTCTGGCTCACCAACATCAGTCAACAGGAGATAGTTTAAAACAGGTGAATAACGCTGTAGAGGTCTAATGATCCTGGAAGATCTGCGAACTTCAACTACAGGTGTACTTAGATCTACCTGTGAATTTACATTCTCCTTATCTTCTTCACCCCTTTTCTGGACAGTACTTTCAGTCAATTCATCTAAGTTGACAAACTCAGATTTCTTTTGATCTATCTCTGTAACATCTGACACTACAGTTGACCTGTCCTTCTACATAACCTATTCATTAAATATCACATTTCTACTTTTGATGATTTTCCTATTTTGTTCATCCCAAAACTTATAGCCAAATTTCTCATCACCATAGCCAATGAAAAAACATATTTTAGACTTTGCATCAAGTTTACTACGAGCATCAGAATCAATATGAATATAAGAAACACAACCAAAAACTTTTAAATGTGAAAACTTTACCTCTTTACCGCTCCAAACCTCCTCAGGAAGTCTATGGGAACTGATGGTCCTCGGTTTATCAGGTAAGTTGCAGTGCTAACAGCATCAGCCCAAAAAGTTTTTGGTAGTCCAGTTTGCAACCTCATACTTCTAGCACGTTAATTGAGAGTTCAGTTCATGCGCTCAGCCACACCATTTTGCTGTGGTGTCCCTAGGAATGGTCTTCTCCATCCTAATTCTCTGTGTAGCACAATACTCACTGAACCCTCCATCTATGTACTCTCCTCCATTATCTGACCTCAAACATTTTACTTTCAAACTTGTTTCTGTCTCAACCATGGCCTTCCACTTCTTAAAAGTTTTAAATACATCAAATTTATTTTTCAGAAAATAAACCCATACCTTTCTGCTTGAGTCATCAATAAAAGTGATGTAGTACCTTGAACCTCCAAGGGATGCAATCGGAGAAGGCCCCCATAAATCAGTATGTACTAATTCCAATTTTTCAGCCTTTGGTGTCCTGCCAGTTTTTAAGAAACTCACATTTTTCTGCTTTCCTAAGATGCAACTTTCACACATGTCAAAATCAATGGACTTCAATTTTGGTAGTTTTCCTTTTGACAGCAGCATCTTCATCCCTTTCTCACTCATGTGACCAAGTCTACGGTGCCATAGGCTTGTATCAGTACTTGCATTAGCAACTGCAATTGTGTCTCTTGGACTTGAGGTCATATATAGAGTACCAGTCTTCTTTTCATTAGCCAATATCCTAGCTCCCTTTGTAACCTTCCAAGTACCACCAACAAATAATATTGCATGTCCTTCATCATCAAGTTGTCTAACAGAAATTAAATTCCTCCTCAGGTTAGGAATATGTCGAACCTTCTCCAGTAACCAAACAGATCCATTGGGCAACAATATCTGAACGTCTCCCACACCTACAACATCCAAGGCTGAACCATCAACCAAATACACCTTACCAAAATCACCTGCAACATAATTCTGTATGATTTCTCGGTGTGGAGTGGTATGAAACGAAGCTCCGGAGTCCAAAACCCAATCATCAAGTAGACTGTCTACTGCAAGAAGTAATGCATCATGTACCTCTTTTGTTACAGCATTAGCAGAATCATCTTCATTCTTCTTCTTAGGACTTTTGCATTGCCTCTTAAAATGACCTGTTTTCCCACAGTTCCAGCATTGTACTTGTTGGCCTGATCTAGATTTGCTTCTGTTCCAATTAGAATTTCTGGATTTTAATCTGCCCCGGTTTGAATTTCTGTCATTACCTCTGCCTCTTGTCTTAAGGTTTAGGGCAGAACCAGATCCTGAGGTTTTGCCTGCATCTCTTCTGTGAATCTCCTTAGCCAGAATTAAATCTCGTATATCATTGTACTTAAGCTTTTCATTTCCTGTAGAATTACTTACTGCCATCCTCATTGCCTCTTAACTGTTTGGCAAAGAAGCCAAGACGACCAGAGCACGAATCTCATCATCAAAATCAATTTCTACAGACAACAATTGATTTGTGATAGTATTAAATTCATTCAGATGTTGTGCTACTGATGCATTCTTTGCCATCTTCAAATTGAACAATTTCTTCATCAGATGCACATTATTGTTTGCGAACGGCTTTTCATACATACTAGACAAAGCCTTCATCAGATCTGCTATGGTCTTCTCTTTTACAACATTGTGTGCAACAGACCTAGACAGAGTTAACCTAATAACTCCTAGAACCTGTCTGTCAAGAAGCGCCCATTCCTCAGCCTTCATAGTCTCAAGTTTTGTCCCTAAAAGAGGCAGATGCAATTTCCTCCCATAGAGATAATCTTCAATCTGCATCCTCCAATATGCGAAGACTGTGCCATCAAACTTTTCTATTCCAGACGCCTTTCCTGCTTCCTCTGCCATTGCTCCCACTCAAACCTAACCCTAGGCTCTAATACCAGTTGTAGGGAATTTAACCGAAATCCCAACTTGTGAGAAACAAAAAAAAAAAAAAATAGAGAAAACACACACCAAAGAAAAACAATCACACGCACAAGATAATATTTATGTGATTCGGCAATTTGCCTACGTCCACGGAGTTGCAGGGATTTCACTATTATCAGGGAAAAGTACAAAGTGCGGCTACAGTTTTTCTCTCTCACAAAACACGGCAACAACACCCACAATTAAAACCCTAATCACCAAAGTCAGTTTCTATATACAAAACGGGCCAAAAAATTTTCCCATTAAAAACCACGCAATATTATTCGGGTTGGGTTGTCAAACCGAATCAAACAAAACTAGGCTTCACAAAGCCCAACACACCAGTCACTAGACAACTGGCATTAGTTGTCAAAGCAGAGTCTCCAGACACCAAACCGTCGGCATTGGTTGCGAAGTGGATTCACTGTACACTAGACTGCCGTCAACAATTGCTAGAGCCAAGTCTTCGGCTACTGGATCGGTGACCTAGTGACCAGATGGGAGAGGGGAAGCCACTGTGCCTCTTTGGAAATTATTTTGCCAAATTTCAAAGTGTAAAACATTTATAACTTTTTATAAAGGATTTTACAGTTAACAAAATTTTGTTTACAAGTTCAACTATATTTTACCTGCAAAAAAACACTTGAAAATAAGAAAACATTTTCCATAAAATATTTTTTCCTTCAAAACAAATAGAGCGTACACTTCCAAAGTTGAATTTGTTTCCTTTAGTTTATATTGACATATATACTTTAAGTGAAATTCTCGAAGGACAGGAGTATTCTTTTGTATTTTATTGCTCTCACATGGAACCAAACAAAAAGCTCTCAGTGACAGTACCGTTTCATTCAATTTTATGGATTGTTTCGCACATGGTACTGAACTTGATGCAAGATGATTAATTACCATAAGCATTATGATATTTCCGGAAAGAGAGGATAAAATTATTAGCTAAATCTTACGAGTCTGTGCGGCAGCAGAAATAATTTGAATCAAACAATTAGGCTTGGAATATCAAGTAGTAGATGACCCTCTTTATGTTATGGTCCATCTATTATGTGACTTGAGACTCATGGGAAGAGCCTTTGATATCTGCAGGATCATTATCAACTTGGGATGTCACAAAAAGAAGCCATCTTCAATGAATAATGATAGTTTTAGATGTATGCATTGCATGCCTCTAGTATGCGTACGCATACATAGCACGCCCAGAAACATAGTTTTAAAGCGAGCAACAAACAACAATCAAACAAAACCTAACATGCTTCTAATATATAACCAAACAACCTAAACTAATAACAAAGATATCAAAGATCAAAAAAATAAAAATAAACAAAACAAAATCTATTCCTAAACATGCATTGGATCTAACAACAAACAAGAACAATACTTAACACATCAAAACATGTTCATCAATATATCCAATCATTCAACTCTCCAATCAAAACATGATGAGACACAACAAAACAAAATTAAACAAAGCAAAACATATTTCTAAGCATGTAAAACAAATACATCAAATTATGAGCAACAAGAACACAAGAAAAATCCAAATTAAGGAAAAGCCATGAAGAGATACTCACCTTCCTTATGGAGCACAACTTGATTGATATTTAACCGGCCCTTCAGAGCCTACACAACAAGATTCAATGAGATAATCAAGGGATTCAAAGTATTCAATGGTCCATTAGTAATCACAACTCAAAAAGAAAAAGATGTTCTTGAAAAAGCTTTAGAAAGAATGTTTGAAAAATGTTTTTTGGAATGAGATCAATAGTTTCTACCTAAATGAATAATAGAGAGAGGTTTTGAAGAACCAAAAACGTGCTTGGTGGCTGTGTGTGCAAAATCCAAGTTAGAAGAGAGTATTGTAAGAGTTTAGGTGAAAAATAAACTCTCTCTTGCTAGGGTTTGAGTTTGGAGGCATAAGGTTGTATTTATATGTTTAAACTAGGGTTTTCAAGCTCATTTAGAGGGTTTTGGATGTTCTAAACGGTCTAAGCAGTGGCAGTGCCACCTTATGGCCAGGGTGGTCCCAGGACCACCCTGACCTGAAAAAAAAATTTATATATAATAATTTAAAATTTTATATTTATTTACCTTTAAAAAAAAAATTTGGGACCACCCTGAATTTTTTTTTATGCCAATAAAATTAAATTTTGGTCCATAATTTGAGCAACTTAACAATATATTGGGGTCTTTCAAGCAAAAAGGAAAAACTCAAAAAAAAAAAAAAAAAAGTTATAATAAAACTACTACAGGTTGGGCAGTGGCCTGATTCCTTCAACTAAGCACGCTGCCCAATATAACACAATTTTTAATCTTTTATTATTTTTTATTACAATATTATTTTTCCTCACCAAGCATATATTACTTCTCATTTTTAATTATTTTTTCTTGTTTATTCTTAACCACACGTCTTCTGTCTCTTCGATTTTTATACTTCATACTTTTAAATTTTATCACATCTTCATCTACACTTTTACATCTACATTTTTCTTTCCTCCTTATTCGTAACTTCTATGTCTTCTACCAGTACCAGTGCAGCAGTGCCTCTTCTCAAGTTTTGAGTCTCAAATTTCTCAATACGATTTTTTTTAGCTGTACAGGTACCTTTGTTTATTTATTTTTTTTATTTTTATTTTTTTCCTTTTGAGGCTTTTTGGTTTATAGAATGCAAATTTGTTTTGAGTTTAAGAATTTTTTTAAAGCACAAACTTCATACCGGCTGAATCTTGAATTTCGGCCAGTATTTACCGAAACACTCGAAATAGATCGGAATGACCCAAAATTTTTTCTGAAGTGGAATAGGGTGGGTTACTATTCTGGTTTGTTTACCGGCATGGTATTTTCTGGCCATAATAGAATGAAATTAATAACATTGAATCAAACCTAATTACCTAAAGGCTAAAAAGAAATAAGATTGTGTAATTTATGCTTCCTAAGGAACACCCTGAACAAAATTCCTTAAGCCGCCACTAGGTCTATGGGCCGGGCCCTATCAAAGAGGGAGGCTTTGACCCCTAAAAATTGAAGTTCTAAGGTTTTGTAATGGGTCCTGCGTATGCAGGTTTGTGCATGTCTACGCATGCGTCCCCAAAAACCCTAATTTTGATAACTCTGATAGCCCAACTTCAAACGGTCATAACTTAATCAATTTAAGTTTAAATTAAGTAAAATTTGTATTCAAATTGAAGCCCAATATGTATACTTTCCAATGAAACAAATATCACCCAAAAATTCTTTGTGAATCAAAAGTTATGGTAAAAACAATGAGAAAAGGTCATTTTTCAACATCGTTTTCAAAGTGATTTGAGCACTTTTGAGTTGTGATTACTTCCAAACTATCAAAATAATTTCAATTAACTTTTGTAGACATGTAAAGCTCATCATTGGGACTGGGGACTAAAGTTTATTAACCGGGTACAAAATGAGGTATCTACAAACGGTCGGATTAAAAGTTATGGCATCGGGAAGCAAGCTGATGCGCCTAGCACGGTTTTGAAGACATCTCAACCGTTTTAATTCTGTTTTCGACCCATAAGCAGTCATTTGAAAGGGAATTCAATATTCTTCACAATGGCATTGGTTTTATCCCAATTGGACAGTCGGATCAAAATTCAATTTTCGGTTTTAATGGCATTGGTTTCATATTTTCGCATAGCACTAAATCCTTGACACCCCTCAAATCCTCCACTCACTTTTTTCCCTCAATATATTTTTTATTTCGTAGTTTCAAACTCTAGATTTTTGCCATGAAGCCAAAATATAAATAATTATTAGAATAGAGAAAAAAATGTTGAATTTTACACAAATATTTTAAGCAATTAAGGCATCAAAGTGCATATAAAACTTTCCTTGTCTACCGTGAAGGGCAACTAAATGACTTGATCTATATTTGAAAAATAAATTAAAATGACATTTATGTTATTTTTGTATGATAATTACATTATTATATAATTGTTTCTTTTATTTTTTTCTTAACTCCGACTCATATTTATGGGATTAATGTTGCTTCAAATTGTTCTTTTTTTGCGGCTTCAATTAGCTTAACTGGTAAAGTTTCTGATAGTTGAGTAAGATATCTAGAGTTCAATCTCCACTTACACCAAAAATCAATTGGTGTCTTGGTTTGATGATAAAGAGCTATTATCAAAAGCGAACATCATAGGTTGAAACTTTCTCAAAAATAAAATTTGTTTTATATTTTCCCCTTCCAATCTTGCCCTCTTGAGCTAAAATTCTAGGTCCATCACTTCATGATAAAATTGTATCATTCTATCAGAAATCCAAGCATAGTTCATGATAAATTTTTAGATGTGTAGAGTACCACATGCCTAGGGAGAAAAGCGAACACAAAACCACTAACAAAAAAATGGAAAAAAACAACCCCTGCATCTTTTAATACCTACTGATCAATTTTCCCTTGCATCACTACATATTGTACATTCCATTAACAAGTGTATTTTAAGCACATATATTGCATTCAAGGTAAACAATGTGTTGGTACAAACACAATAATAATGGAAATAAGACAAAGAAAAACTTAATAATACTTTTGAATATTATTAATTTGAAGATAAAAAATACACAACATTATTTGGACTGAGGCGCGACACTCTCTATTTTTAAGGAGATTTAAGCCCTTGGTTGGTTAAACTTTGTAACCAGTGTAGACCTTCTCTGACCTGTCTCCCTCAGAATACAATAGTCCGACAATTGTTGCATGGCTAAAATAACCTCTGCATAAAGCGTTCAAGCCCTATACTCCACCAAAAAAAACACCCTTCCTTACCAGGAACCTCTCTATTTTTTAGAGTATAGGAATGCTTGTAATTGTTGCATTTTTTGTTGTTGTAATGTTGTATACTATATTGGGTCCAAATGAGTCTATTAATAGGCTTAATGGGCCTCAAGAAATTATTACCCAAATTAATTTGATTAATTAGGTTCATAATTTTGATGTAGTGGGAGTTATAAGGTTAATTACTAGATATAATGCTGATGTAGTGGGTGAATGACTCTTTATTTTCCATAATAATAAAAATGTCATTTACTCACCAATTTATCTAGCCTAATATCTGCTCCTGTATATATCAACCCATTAATCATCACAATTAAAAAGAATAAAATAGTCTCTCCCATTTTCAATATGAGATTAAACATTTCACTAATTCCTTATCTTCCATACTAACTCTCATATCTTTATATTTATATTGTCATATCAATCCATTTTAATTATATAATACTAGATGATGTCCCGCGTTACAATTTCATTTAAAATAATTTTTATGTATATTAAGACTTAGATATAATACTTACTTTGTTGTATAATATTTATGTTTGCCTACAATATTGTTGAATACTATGAAACTTTTTTTTTTTTTTGTGGAGAAAGATGAATACTTTGAAACTTGATTTTCTTAATTCATATTTTATTTTTAAAAAATTGAATAACACTATAAGACTATAATACATTATAATATTTACGATTAAAACTATATTTCATTTTTTAAGTTGATTATATGATTTTGAAATCTATAAATAAGAATTTAAAGCATAGAATACTTTTATATCTTAAAATTACATAAATTCAAGCAACCTCCCAAACACTTTGTCAACCACTCTATTCTCACAATCAAATATAGAGATCTCAATCACAAACACCCAATTTATTTATCTCAATGAAATTAAGGAAATCATTTGTAAGTATCAACATAAAGAGAACATGATTAAACAAAGAGAAATTGGCTAAAAACACATCCACTTATCAAAATTTAATTGCCTTTAGTTGGGCTTTGTATCCTTTTTAAAAAGCGAAAAATATTTTTAAATCATCATTGATTCTTATTTTTATCTCTATGGCTCATACCGAACAAAATAGCAGTAACAAAACTTACAAAGAACCCTACAAATTATGAGTTCTAAAAAAAAAAAAATTAACTTCATAAATAATCAATTAGAATGGTTTTTTCTCTTTAGTTCTAAAACAAAATTCACTTTTGACTTTCCCAAACCAAAATCCCAAGCATCCAAAGACTCAAAGTGAATCACAACCTTTATAAAATCCACAATGTCCAACTTCAACATCAAAACTGTAAGCTACCATCATTGAATAAAAAACGAAAGCCCCTTTCCTTGGTCGAAGCCTACTCATACGTATTAGAATCAAATGGTACTGCAGTGTTGGAGTTATGTAGGAGTTGTTGAAAGGTTGAAGGTAAATGACATCGTTTTTTGTCTGAGTGTATTTGACATAGGATGTCATGAAGGACTATGGGCATGTGTATATAAAGGAGTAAAAGTGAAAAGAGTGAATGGAAATGTAAATAGTTTTTTGTGTGTGTGAGAGAGGAAAAGTCTTGAAACATTGAACTAAATAAAACAAATAGTAGTCTTAAAACATTGAATAAAAAATGTGTTAGGTTTTAAGGATTTAGGATCTAAATGTTTTAGAACTTCAATGTGTAATGTTGGAAAACCATGATCAAAACTTAGAGTCTAGATTAAGGTTGCTCAAAGTGTGTTTATTGTAAAGTTGGAATTGAGTAATTGCAAAAAATTACTGTTCACTTTTTGCAAGGCTCGATCGATCGAAAATTAGACTCGATCGATCGAAACTCATGCAGATTGTTTTTCTGTAGAATTTTCCAACTCAAGCCCAAGCCCATATGACGTGTAGGGTTTTATGTTTTGCCTTAAGTATAAAAGGAAAAACCCTAGCCACGTTTTACTGTTGTTGTTTATACTGTGTGTATGAATCTCTTGTGAGATCTAGAGGTGTTTGCCTTCATACATACTTATGGTTATCAAGATCAAGATTGATATTGATAGCTTGATGATTGTTTCAGTTGTTGCATAAAAATCTTAAAGAAAAACACAAGTGGGATTACTTGTGGTTGTTGTGAATCTAAGAAAGAAGTAGTTTGTGGACTCGGAGCTGTCATGTGGTCATGGTAGTAAGTTTTCTACTCAAGGTAGCAATAGGATGTTAGTGGTCTAAGTCACTATTGTAAAACTTCAATTCTTTCATAGTTGATCTGTTTTACCTTGAGGATAGCTAAGTTAAATCCTCCCCAGGTTTTTTACTGGTTTGGTTTTCCTGGATTATTATATCATTGTGTTCTTTATTTTTTGCACTATTTCAATGATACAATTTATCTGTATTAATCTAGATCTGTATAATTTACCTAAGTTAATCACTTGGCTAAATAACTAGGTTAATCTGTTTGTGTTTAAGGGGTCTAAAAACATACAAGCGGTATCAGAGTGGGTTAGCTCTAGTATTTGGTCCTTTGATCTAAGAGTTGATCCTTGACCCCTGTTGTCATGCAACAAAGTCACTCTCTTGTGATCCTACCTCACTTTGATAGGAACAACTATGCCTACTGGAAAGTAAGGATGAAAGCATTCTTAAAATCTATTGATGAGAGAGTTTGGAATTCTGTTGAATACGGATGGGAGAAGCCCACTACTCCAGTTAGTGAGTCCCAAAATTCTCAAAAAGAAGCAGTCGCTTTAATAGCAAAGCCATAAATGCTATTTTTAATGTTGTTTCTATGGAGGAATTCAAGAGAATCTCTAATGTTGAGGTTGCCCATACTGCATGGAATATTCTTCAAACTGTGAATGAAGGTACAAAGGCAGTTAAGATTAACAAACTACAGCAGTTAACTACTAGATTTGAAAGTATTAGAATGTCTGGTGATGAATGTTTTGATGAATTCTATACTAAATTGAATGATATTGTTAACTCTGCTTATAATTTGGGTGAAATCTATGATCAACCTAAAATTGTTAAGAAGATACTTAGATCCTTGACTGAGGACTTTAGATCCAAAGTGACTGCCATAACTAAGAGTAAGGATGTGGACTCCATCCCTGTTGATGAACTTGTAGGATCTCTCTAGTCTTATGAGTTAGACCTACCTAAGACAAACAAATCCAAATCAATGGCTCTTAAGTCAGTTGATGATGTTGAAGGGAATGGATTTGATGACAAACTCTCTTCTACAGAGATTGCTTACCTTGCTAAGAATTTTAGAAACTTTCTTAGGAACAATAACAGAAGGGCAAGAGGTAAAAACAATGTTGAACCTAAAAATTTTAGGAGGAATGAACCCATTAAGGTGAACAATAATGAAAAACCTAAAGAGAAAGTAGGTCAAACCTTTAATAATTCTATGGGTCAACAACGTTTTGGTTGACAAGGGTATGGTCATGTGAATCAGAATGTCCTACATTTTTGAGATCAAAGGGTAAGGCTATGGCTATAACCCTTAGTGATGATGAAGTTTCTGATAATGAGTCTGATAGTGGTGAGGATGGAAACTTCATTACTTTCACAGCTACTACTATAGTTGATGAAAGTGTTGTGGTTGTTGAGAACCCTTCTGATGGGGGACTCTCTGAGAATGCCAATTTGCAAGAAGCCTATAATAAGTTTTGCAAGGTTGCTACAAAGGATGCTATGAATATTGATTTAGGCTTACAGAAAATTGCTTCTCTTGAACTTGATAAGAAGAATTTGCTCTTGAAATTGTTTGATGCTAATGAATTGCTTGATAAGGTGAAGACTAAGAACATGTTGCTTGATAAAGTTAAAAATTTGGAATTTGAATTATCTATTGCTAGAGAACAAACAAGTGGGACTGCTAGTTTTAAACTTGAACACACGTTGAGTATTCAGAAGTCTCCCTTAGACAAAATTGGTTTAGGTTTTGAAGATAGCATCTCTGTGCCTAAGAATCATTCCATAAACTTTGTTTCTTCTTCTAAGCCTCCTGTGAGTGAGATTGTCAAACTAGCAAAAGTTACATCTCCTAGGAAGATTAGGGTTGATCTCAAAGAGTCTAAACCTAAGACTCCTAACACTTCTAAGGACAAGTTGCATGATAGACCTACATGGGTTTGTCATTTTTGTGGAAAGTCTGGGCACATTCGTCTAAACTGTTTCAAGTTGCAAGCTGCTAAGCGAGCAAATAAGTCAAAAATACATGTGTCTCAAGCACAAGATCCTATGGTACATATTGGTGAATTGGTAAAGGCTTTAAACCTTTATTCCAATCTTGGAGTTACTCAGCATTCTAATATTAATAATAACTCCAATGCAAGAGTTGCATCTAAAAATTTTTGGATGCAAAAGGCTCGATCTAATTGAGACTTTCTGACATGGTCCTTGTGCTTCATCTCTCTATTCTTTGTGACCATTCTTCTTTGTTGTTTTGTTTTTTTTATTTTTTTCTTCTAGGATTTGCATTGCATAACATTCATGCATTCCATACTATGTTGTTTGTGTTATTCTTTTTAATAATAAAAATGAATAAATAAATAAATAAAAGGAAAAGGGAAGAAAAATGTGTTTGGCATTATTTTTCTTGGATTTGAAATCAAGATTGACCATATTATCTTTACATAATATTTTATATACCTTGTTTAGCTTGGATGAGCTTATTTTATTGCACTTTACTAGTTTGAGCTTTGTAGTGCATGTTGTGTGGGAGTAGTTTATAGTTTTTGATTACATGGTCTTGATCTTGAAGTCACATGCCTTTGATTGTTGGACTTGAACTTAATGAGAAAGGCATAAATAACCATCTCACCACTGTTTACTAGCCAATCATGAACACCTTAGTGCATATCATAAGTTTTTGTGCTCAAGAAAGCGTAGCACATGCATAAAAAGAACATAAGGTGTAGCCTCAGATTAAATGATAAAATTGGTGTGTACATTATCTTGGCTATTTTAATAAGTTTCAAATCAAATAAAATTGGTATGTACATTATGAGGCAAATCAAGAAACTTACATGATTGTAAGCTTTTATTCTAGGAGATGTGAGAGTTATATGATGTTATTTTAGGAGATGTGAGAGTTATATGATGTACCTCTTCAGGTGATTTTCTCTTTAAAACTTATATGACGAATTTTGTAGAAATTGTGATTGATCACTATTTACTTATCACCTCACATGTATCTTAAGTTTTTGCTAATTGCACACACTACACAAGTTACTCTTTGCTAAACTTGGTACATTATATTGTGTGTGATCTTGTTGTGGCCATCCAAGATTAAAAGTTTTTTGATTTTACTGCAAAATGTGTTTAAAGTTTGAGATTTGAGGACAAATTGATTGAAAATCTTGTTTTTGGAAGATTTGGGTTAAATTCAAGGGTTTTTGAAAAAAATTTCATCTCATACTCATGCATTTTATTCATTAAATATTGTGCTTTGAGGAGTTTCTGCATTAAAATGCTCTGTTTTTTCAAAAATTTGATTTTTTTTTTTTTTTTTTTTTTTTTTTTTTTTTTTTTTTTTTTTTTTTTTTTTTTTTTTTTTTCAGATTTTCGATTAATTGAACCTGTCGCTCGACTGATCGAAATCGTGATTAAAAATTTGGTTTGAATTTGTCTGGCTCGATCGTTGCTTGATTGATGCTGGATCGATCGAATATGTTTTACGATCGATTGAACCTATTTTTCGACCGATCAAAAATCGGTTAGAGAGTTTTTTAAAATATGAGATTTTCACATGTTCTTCACTATTTCAAAAGTTTTCAAAAAACTTTTCTCACTCTCTTCGATCGATCTAGATTCACTATCAATTTTTTTTTGTTTTCCCTCAAATTTTTCTTAAGGTTTTTGTTGTCTAGCACCGGTAAGACCATTCTACCCTTTCTTTTTTGGTTTAATGTCATTTTTCATGCATTTTAGGGAAATTTACAAACCTAACAGTTTTTGGGGTTTTTGATGTTTGAGATGTTTTCTTTCACAATTGATCAATGGGTTTTTGTTGTTGGAAGATGTAAACATGTTCCTCATAGTTTAATTTGATCAATTTTGTGATTTGGGAAGAATTGAAAATCCTAGGGCTTGAAACCCACCGAATTTGGGGATTTTGTTCAATTGAGAATAATTTGATGAAATTGGCATGTGTAATTGATTAATTATGTCATTATATATTGTTATCTAACTTGTGTAATGATAAATTGATCAATTTGTTGGGATTTTTGAAATTGGGTTTTTCAAAGTTTGGATTTTTGTTCTAAACCTTTATGTTCAAGCCAATTCTGTGCTTTTTAAAAGTATAATTGGACTATTCTCAATGCATTAGAGCATGCATCATGTGGTTATTCTGTTCATGCATTATATAGGTTGTTCTTTTTTATTTTTTTGTATTCTAACCATGTCTGATGCAGTCTGCCCTTGGTTTTTTCTTTTGTCTCTTTTCTGTCTATCCTTTCCAATCCTTAGCCTCATGGTTAGGAAGACTAGAGCCCATAGGACATCCACCTCCACTTCTACTCCAACTTTTGATAGTGAGAGGTTTCTCAATGAGAAAAACCAGGAGACCTATGAGAAGTTGAACATTCTTAGATCTGTGTGGGCTGAGAGAAAAGTTGTTTTAAATGAGCTTGACAAGGAAATTAGGAGAAATTTTGAGCGTAGGGGCTGGTTTCCTTTGATGGATATAGACCATCCTCCTTCGGCTACCTTGATTAGAGAGTTCTACTCGAACCTCTTTGTCCACTCCAATGATTCCAACACTCAGTTTGTGAATAGTTGGATACGGGGTGAAGAGTATGTCATTACTCCTTCGGTAGTGACCTTTACTCTTGGGGTGCCTAAGGTACAGCAGCCTGTGTACCCTTATGATGAGTCACCTCCACTTGATGACATTATGTCATATCTGACTGGTACTTCCATTCAGTGGGGTATTGATCCTCGGATCACTTCTCATGAGTTGATCGAGATTCATTACTTGTTTTTCCAGATTTCTTGCCATTCTATCTGGCCCATCTTTCACTTGCACACCATTCCTATCGAGAGATGTGCATTTTTGCATGCCCTTATGATAGATACTCCTATGAGTTTTCCTCATCTTTTCATTTGATCCTTGGTTGAGGTTCATAGAAGTAGTTCTTCTACTCATGCTCTTTTCTTCTCGGTTTTCATTTATCAAATTTTATTGCATTTAGGTTTAGATGAGTTTCCTGCTTCTGAGCCTATTCACATTATAGCTCCTATAGGTGCTACCTTCCTTAGGCAGAGAGCTAGCTCTAAACACCCTAAAGTTGAGTCTTCTTCGGGTGTTGCACCTCCTCCTCCTCCTTCTTCAGGTGATTTGCCTGCTGATGAGTATGTTGATTCGACTGTTGTTGCTGCTCCTTCACCTTTTACTTCGGATGATTCTAGCATTCGTCTTATGTTGGACACTATCATGACCGTTTAGGCGGCTCATGGTCAACTTTAGGTGGACGTGCTCACGGAGTTTCAAGCTTTGCATGCAGATTTGGCGTGTTTTAGATGGTCACCTCCGCCACCTCCTTTTGATGATGAGTCTTGATTGCTCTTTGGCAATTCGTCCCAAAAAGGGGGAGTACATATGGATAGAGAGATAGGGGGAGTTTTTTTTTTTTTTTTTTTTTTGGAGCTTTAGATTGTATCTAGGTGCTTCATCTTATACTTATTTTTTTGGCTCATGATGTATTTATTTTGATGTCTTTATTTTTTTATGAGTTGTATATGATAGGGGGAGACATTATGTTCTTATTTCAGTTTCTTGTTTCACATTGTGCTACATTGGCTATTGATTTATATTTATGATGTTATTCATGATATATGTCTTTTATTTTATGTTACATGAAATCAAGAATTTATTTTGTTTTACTTGTATTTTCCACACATGCGTTTATGAGTTTGTTAAAGTGTTACAGGAATATACAGGTTGATTCAACCGTGCTGCTTTCTACACTTACAACTGATAGATAGTAGTTAGGTTGAATTTTTTTTGGTTGAGAAATTAT
The DNA here is from genome assembly GCF_932294415.1 of Quercus robur. Lineage (NCBI taxonomy): Eukaryota > Viridiplantae > Streptophyta > Magnoliopsida > Fagales > Fagaceae > Quercus > Quercus robur. The sequence continues at coordinate 44,731,331 of NC_065541.1, forward strand.
ATTGTAATGGAATGTTTTTGTAACTTTAAGCATTTTGTTTTATTATGTGTTTTGTTATGGATTGCCAAAGGGGGAGTTTGTTAGGTTCTAAGGATTTAGGATCTAAATGTTTTAGAACTTCAATGTGTAATGTTGGCAAACCATGATAAAAACTTAGAGTCTAGATTAAGGCTGCTCAAAGTGTGTTTATTGTAAAGTTGGAATTGACTAATTGCAGAAAATTACTGTTCACTTTCTGCAAGGCTCGATTGATCGAAAATTAGACTCGATCGATCGAAGCTCGTGCAGATTGTTTTTCTGCAGAATTTTCCAACTCAAGCCTAAGCCCATATGACATGTAGGGTTTTATGTTTTGCCTTAAGTATAAAAGGAAAAACCTTAGCCAAGTTTTACTGTTGTTGTTTATGTTGTGTGTGTGAATCTCTTGTGAGATCTAGAAGTGTTTGCCTTCACACATACTTAGGGTTATCAAGATCAAGATTGATATCGAGAGCTTGATGATCGTTTCAGTTGCTGCATAAAGATCTTAAAGAAAAACACAAGTGGGAGTACTTGTAGTTGCTGTGAATCCAAGAAAGAAGTAGTTCGTGGATTCGGAGCTATCACGTGGTCGTGGTAGTAAGTTTTCTACTCGAGGTAGTAATAGGATGTTAGTGGTCTAAGTTGCTACTGTAAAATTTCAATTCTTTCATAGTGGATTTGTTTCACCTTGAGGATAGTTAAGTTAAGTCCTCCCTAGGTTTTTTATCGATTTGGTTTTCTTGGGTTATCATATCGTTGTGTTTTTTTTATTTTCTGCACTATTTCAATGATATGATTTATCTGTGTTAATCTAGATCTGTATAATTTACCTAAGTTAATCACCTAGCTAAATAACTAGATTAATCTGTTTGTATTTAAGGGGTCTAAAAACGTACAAAATGTAACAAAAAATAGTCTTGAAACATTGAACCAAAGGAAATAAAGAGTCCCTATTTATAAATCTGTTCTTATATTTGATGTGACTTAAGAATATTTCGATTCTCTTCATAGAGTATGCTACATGGCAGAACCTTAAGCTCTCCAGCGTGAGGTCTCTACTTTTATATCTTCAGACATATGTGATTTAATGTTAGGAACATATGTCACTATTTTATGTAATTGGCTAATCCTTTGAAAAAATGCACTTTACTTGTAATTGGGTAGATCTAGGATGTGTTTAATACTTCAAGAAACAAGGTTTTAAGTTCAAGTGCTAAAACCATACAAGTCTGTCCAAGAATCAAGTCAAAAGTGCAGGATTTTAAAACTCGATAGCTAGTATCTATCGAGGTTTAAAGAGAGTTGTTTCAGCCCGAGGCTTGATAGCTGCTTGACAGATAGGGTATCTATCGAGATTTATGAAGTTCAGATTTTCATCCAATCCATGAATGTATGTTTGGGCTTTCTTTTCTCACAACCCTAAACATATATAAGGATTATTTTAAGGGCCATAAAAGGTGACACCAGTTGCACAAGAGCAAATTCTATAGTGTGAAGAAGAGTGTAACTGGAAACCTAGTTTGCCCTAGTTCTTGAAGAAGCTACTGTGTTTGTACACCATAGGGTTTTGTGACCAAGCAACTTCATGATCTTCATCGTGTGATAAACTGAAGAACTTTGCAGTCAACATCCTTCTCAAGTTGGTGATCAAGTCGCGTACTAGATCCGTGCAATTGGTTAGTCACGTACTAGGAGTCGTACATTGAAAATGAGAGATTGTCACTACAAAACAAGTCCAATTAGGTATTGGGGGTAAGGGTTCAACTATAGGTTGGTATAAGGTACTGTGATTCCTTTACTTGTAACCGCTTGTTTTGATAATAGTGGATTCTCAGGAGTGGTGACCTTAAAATCACCCAGTGGGGTTTTTGTCATGTAGGTTTTCCCTATACGTAAACAAATCACCGTGTCAATTTATTTTCCGCTGCATACTTTAGTTAATTGGTGATTTGTTTGTGTTGCCACATACAATTGCATGTTAATTTGACCTATCATTAATAAACTTGACTAATTAATCAATTAATTCATCACAAGGGGTCAACATGTTTTTGGCCTATCATTATATATACTAGAAATATTATATTCTTATGTACTATCTTGAATTCTTTATAATGCAATAGGATAACATTTAAAAAAAAAAAAAAAAAAAAAAAAAAAACTTAAGACACAAAACTAAATCACATCAACCCAAAATAGAGTTTTAAAGAACATAAAAACTTATCAACCTAAATTAGAGATGCAAGAAAATAAAAAAGAATCCACCAAAAAATTGAGAGAGAAATAATCATTTTTTGTGATGGAAAATTATGCATAGAATAAAAGAGTGAATGACAAATTTATACTAAGAGAATGATAGTAAGAAGAAAGAAAATAAAGGAAGATAAATGGAAAGAGGAAGAGCAACATTAAGGTAGAGGGCTTGGGGAGATGAAAAGGTAAAGGGAATGAGAAAGATTAAAGACTGTAAATGTTAAAAAAAATTAGTACAATTTTATGAGGACAATTTTATTTATTTGAATTTAAGTAAAATCTTATATATATATATATATATATATTTTAATAAAAAATTTGAGAAGGTATAAATAATTTAATGATAAGGAGGATGTGGCTGAATTTCAATGTTAAATAAAATAAGATGAGAAGAAAAAAAAAAGTAGAAATAAAATATATAACAATAAACACTAAATTATCAAAATTATTTTATGTAATAGAATAATAATATATTCTTATCTACTATCTTTAATTCTTTATAATGCAATAGAATAACATTTAACCATCAAAGATAACCCAAAAAAAAAAAAAATTAAAACACAAAACTAAATTGCATCAATCCAAATTATAGTTCTAAAAAACACAAAAATTTATCAACCTAAAACAGAGATGCAAGAAAAATAAAAAATCCACCAAAATATTGAGAGAGAGAGAGAGAGAGAGAGCCTTTTTGTAAGGAAATAAAACTATGCAAAGAATGAAAGAGAGAATGACAAGTTTATAGTAAGAGGGGTGTAAATAAGAATAGACAAAATAAAGGAAGATGAAGGGAAAGCTGAATAGTGATATTGATGCAGAGGGTAGTGGGGAGATGAAAAAACAAGTGAGGGAAAAAGGTTGGAGAAAGTGTAAATATTAAAAAAAAAAAGTGAATGCTAAAAAAAAATTATAGAAAAATTGAAAAGAAAAAAATATAATGACGTGGATACTAATGTGGCTTAATTGGAGTGTAGTAACAATAAATTCTGCGCTTAAACTTTTAGATATACTAGTCATGGATCCTACGCATTGCGCGTGATAATATTTTTAGGGTAGTCTCATTAAATTTATTTTTACAGTTTGGACTAATTTAATAAATAGTAATGTATTTCATAATCATATTTTCATTTGTTATAGTGACAATCACAAATGTAATATATAATTTTTGTCATACCAAAATGAAAACAACACAATTTTTCTCAAGAATTCAAAAGGTTGAAAAAATATTAATTTTTTTATAAAAATTATTTATAATATTTTATGTATCATTAAAAAGTAACTAAAATTTGGAAATTATTTTTTAGTTTTAAAAAAACTTTTTCAAATCCAATTTTTTCTACCGTACAATCAAAAACACCAAGAAGTGTATCAAAAAAAATTATAAAATTCAACAAAACTACAATTCAAATAAAAAAGAAAGGGAAAAATAAAACTCACATCAAAGTCAAAGTCATTCTCCCGAATATGTAAGACATTTCAAATGTGATGTGATCAAGCCAAATATTCAATGCATAATCAAATTCAAAATTTTTATCCTATTATACATAATGATTGTAATCAAGCCAAGTATCGTGTTAATACTGTCATAATCTAATCTAACATCTAATCAACATGTGAAAAATGGATAGATAAATAAATAATTTTAAACTTGAAATTGAATTTGTTTTCTTAAAAATCTCAAAAAATACACCAATGAGATAAGGAAGATGAGTAGTACAAAATATTCGCAAATGCTTAAAAACAATTACTCACGCATCTAAAAACATCATATAATAAAGATATAACAATTTAGTGCTAATTTGTAAACAATATATTTATAAACAGTAAAAGGAAACTGCACAAAGACCATCTTCTTCAACTACACTAATTGTTCTTCGTCATATTGTCCAAACTATCCTGTTGTTTTTCAAATAAACTAAAACTTGAAAATAACACAAAATGTGGACATATTATAATATAATTTTCCTCCAAATTTAGTCAACAACATTAAAAGTATTTAGTGTTGCAAATAAAATGATAAAAAAAATACTTGCATCAAGGAACAAATATGGGTTAGTGAATAATAAGACAGTGAGTGTACAAAATTCAAAAAACAATCCACCAAAAAATGAGAGAGAGAGAACCTTTTTTGTGTGGGAAAATAAAATATTCATAAAATAGGAGAGAGTGACAAATTTATAGTAAGAAGATGATAATAAGAAGAGACAAAACAAAAGAAGATAAATGGTCAAAATTATATGTAAAGTTAAAACCGTCTAAAAGGAATATGTATAGACAATACTTTCTTTTTTTTTTTGAGAAAATGTATAGACAATACTTAATTATAATATTAAAATTAAAGTAGATAAATATGTAAAGTTAAAACCGTTTAAGATGAATTTGTAAAACCAATGTATTTATATATTTAATAATGTCAAAAAAAAATTAAAAGTAAAAAATAAATATGAAAAAAATAATGATGTGGCAATGACGTTGAGGTTGAGGATGAGGTGGCTTAACAGAAGCATAATAACAATAAATGTTACGCTTCAACTTTTAGATATACTAGTCGCTAACCCGTGCGATGCATGGGATAGTTAAATTTAAAATCACTTATATTTATAATAACAAAGATAAAACAAATGTGTGACTGCATTAAATATAAATTAATATAAATGAATCTAAATTCTTAGAAAGGCTTTTAGAATAATTTCCTAAAAATTGAAGAGACCAATTTATATTGCTAAGGTCTAAAAAATAATAATTGTGACTTCTTAGGATCAAGCATACTATCTACTATAGTCAGACCTAAAACACTATTATGCCATCTTAAAAAACAAAGGGTTTTCAAATTTTAACATAAATATCATTCTAGAATCCCATCTATTCTTTTTATTCTTCTTAAACATGCACCTCTAAATTCTGTAATATGAAGTCTTATAGATTTGTTGGTGCAAAAATGAATGTAGATTTTGCATAAAATTCTCTCATTGCCTTGATTTTTTTTTTTAATAAAAAAAATTACCATCTTTATTTTTATGTTGTATTCTCTTTTTTCTTTCAGTTTATTTTTGCTAGGCTAATTAGGCTCTTATTGATATTTGATTTCCTTTAAGCTCATATTCCATGTTAATTAGATATAAATTAACATTATTTTCTATTATAAATTATTATGTATAAATAAACCTCATTACATAAATATATTCTACACTTATATGATTTTGGAGATCATTTACCTAACAATCTTCACCCAAGCATCCTCCTTCTAGAGTCCCACCTCTTTTCTTTAAACTTGCCTATGAACAATTTTAAGTGAAATAGTTTCAGCTAATGATTTCAAGTAAATAAAAGTCACTTTTGCCCAAATCTAAGTGCCTTTTTTTTTCTCCTTTTGGAGTGTGGGTGGGTTTTGCCTTTTGTAATTCCATGCTCTTACTATGCAAAACCAAAAACAAAAGATCCTAGAGTTTCTTATGTTTCAACATCTTATAGCCTTACACATCATCAAACACCATCAACATGAGATGTTAATTCTGTGAAGCAATGTGAAAAAGAGTTGGAAGACATTATTTGGCAAACTGATTGAAGCCATCCGTTCATATATTCATTGCATGCATGTGTGCAAAATAAAAAATAAGTTTTGTTTTCTTTGCTCACCATGACCAATATATATCAATCCTAATTGAGCACATATGAGTTCAAAATAAAGATAGCAGTTTCGATTTTTATCTGCAGTGATTTTTCACTTTCATCAACCAAGACCATTCATTATAATGAAGAGCTACGTCATTGTAGAGTTTATATATGGTATAGAATACGAGTAATGGCAATTGACAACACAATCACATGCATCTTATTTCATTCATATATACTTTAGTTCATCTTATTCGTTCAAGTCAAAATTTACTTCTCAAAGTAATGCAATCATTTACAGTAAACTTAATCCAAAAGTTCAAACTCTGAATCTGAGTATCATGAATAACCTAAAACTGAAACAATAGATTCTCCATGAAAACTGAACAAATTGTGGATAGAATCTAAAGCATTAAAAAACATCAATCATTGCTTGGTATAATAGATATATAGAATCAAATGGTTAAAATACTATTTTGGTCCCTAAACTTTATCAAAATTTTGTTTTTCATCCCTAAACTTTAAGGAGTTTATTTTTCATCCCTAAACTATTGAAAATGTTTTATTTATGTCCTTAAAATTTACTTTTTATCCCTAAATTATTGAAATCAGTTCCTTTTTCATCATTATTTTTGTCTCTAAACTATTAAAAAAACTATTTACAAAGTTTAGGGATGAAAAAGAACTTTTTAAAGTTTATGGACGAAAAACAAATTTTTGTCAAAGTTCAAGGACCAAAATAGTATTTTACCCAATCAAAATTCATGGCTACGTATAGCAGATTGCTTTATAGTTCCTATGCTACAATAAATTCCATGATAATTGTTATGCCAATTCTTTGAAGATAAAAAATCTCACCAAAATGTACTTATAGGAACTTGTTTGGACTCGTTAAACTTCATAAGGTCTTAGATGTGAAACACAATTTATACATTATAAATAAATTGAAACTAAATAAAACTCACCAATATTCTACATTTTCATACTGGAAAACCTATCAGCATCAGCCATTGCACCGAGTGACAATGTTTTTCCAAACAAATCTCTTGGCATCTACGTCCCTGATATTTGCCAATGGTTCAGCTTCAACCCACTTGGTGAAGTAATCTATGCCGACTAGTAAATATCTCTTATTCCCTGCTGCCTTAGGAAAAGGTCCAACAATATCCAAGCCCCATTGAGCAAAAGGCCAAGGGCTAGACAAAGGATTAAGGACTCCCCTTAGTTGATGAATGTTTGGGGCAAATCTTTGGCATTGGTCACACTTCTTCACATATTCTTGTACTTCCTTCTGCTTATTCGGCCACCAATATCCCTGCGTAAGGGCTCTATGAGACAAGGACCTGCGTCCTGTGTGGCTTCCACAAATCCCTTCATGTAACTCCTCCAAAAGTAGCTCTGATGCCTTAGGGTGTATGCATAGCAAGTATGGTCCAGAAAAAGAATGCTTATACAACTTTTGGTTCTCGGACAGCCAAAACCGAGGAGCCTTTCTTCGCACCTTGTTGGCCTTGAATTTACTCTTGAGCAAGATGTCTTCCTTAAGGAACAACACAATGAAGTCCATTCAGCTAGGACCCACCCTAATTTGATGAATATGAACCACGTTTCTCCCTACTTTAGTGGGTTTACACAAGTCTTCCACAAGGATCATCCGAGGTAAACTTTGTGCCGAGGAGGTTGCCAATGTGGCAAGAGAGTTAGCATATGTATTTCTACTCCTAGGGATTTGTGATAAATTAAAAGACTCAAACCCTAACTTTAAGTGTCTAACATGATTCAAATACTCCTGCATTTTGAGATCTCTAGCTTCCAACTCTCCCCCTACTTGGCCGACAATTAATCTCGAACCTGAGAACATCTTCACTGCCTTTCCTCCTATTTTTTGAACCATGGTCATTCCTACCAACAGAATTTTATACTCAGCTTTATTGTTTGTGGTTGAGATATCAGAATTAGCCCTACTCCAGATCCTCTGTGATTCGCTGCACCATCAATGTATACCCTCTAGGACAAAGGTTCTTGCAAGGAGTCCATCCATGTCCTACTTCTCCACTCTCTCTTCTAATGGGGATTCAACAAACTCGGCCACCAAATCAATAAGGACTTAACCCTTGACTGAGGTGCGACACATGTACTTGATATCAAAAGCCTCTAAAATCGTACCCCATTTAGCAATCCTCCTTGTATAATCAACACTTCAGAGTAGAGATCTGAGCGGAAGTTGGGTTAGGACAACAACCGTGTGTGATTGGAAGTAATGGGGGAGCTTACACGTAGCGTGCACCATTGCCAAAATGGCTTTCTCCAGTGGTAGGTAATGGACCTCGACCTCATGTAGTGACTTGCTCACATAGTAAACTAGCGTCTGCACACCACTATTAACCTGTACTAGCACCAAGCTCACTGCGTGAGAGGCCACTGCAATGTAAGCAAACAAAACCTCATCCACCTTGAGTCTGGACATAATGGGTGGCTGAGAAAGGTATTCTTTCAACTGGTGGAAAGCCAGGACACACTCCTCGGTCCATTCAAATCCTTTCCACTTGTTCAACAACTGAAAGAAAGGCCTACACCTCTCTGCTGATCGAGAGATAAATCGGTTTAAGGCAGCAATCATTCTTGTCAGCTATTGGACTTCTTTGGAATTCCGAGGTGGCTGTAGACTGTTAATTGCCTTAATCTGATCAGGATTGACTTAAATTCCACGGTAAGTGACCATATAATCCAAGAACTTTCCTGAACCAACACCAAAAGAAAACTTAGAAGCATTAAGCTGCAGTTTGTTCCTCTTCAAGATCTTGAAGATATTCCCGAGGTCATTAACATGCTCGGATTCTAACTTACTCTTGACCACCATATCGTCTATATAAATCTCGATGTTTTTTCCTAATTTTGGCTCGAACATCCTGGTCATCATCCTCTGGTAGGTAGCCCCCACATTCTTTAAACCAAAAGGCATCACTTTGTAGTAGTAATTTCCAGTGGGGGTGACAAAAGTTGTCTTCTCTTGATCACTCAAATCTAGTGGTATTTGGTGGTACCCTTGGAAGGCATCCAAAAAACTCATTCGAGGATGGCCTACAGTTGCATCCACTAGCTGATCAATCCGAGACATAGGGAAAGGGTCATTTGGATAGGCCTTGTTCAAGTCTGTGAAATCCATGTATATTAGCCATTTTTCACTTTTCTTCTTTACTACCACTGTATTGGCCAACCATTCAAGGTAGAACACTTCCTTAATAGCCCCTACCTGCTTAAGCTTGTTCACCTTCTCCTTGACAATATCAGAATATTCTTTAGATAAGCGCCAAGGTGGTTACTTCTTAGGGAGGACAGTTGGGTTGACATTCAAATGATGGCTTATAGTTGCGTCCACTAGCTGATCAATCCGAGGCAAGGGGAAAGGGTCCTTTGGACAGGCCTTATTTAAATCTATGAAATCCATGCATACTCGCCATTTTTCACTTTTCTTCTTTACTACCATTGTATTGGTCAACCATTCAGGGTAGAACACTTCCTTAATAGCCCCTACTTGCTTAAGCTTGTTCACCTCCTCCTTGACAGTATCAGAATGTTCTTTAGATGAGCGCCGAGGTGGTTGCTTCTTAAGGAGGACAGTTGGGTTAACATTCAGATGATGGAAAATGAAGTTTGGATCCACCCCAGGTGCTTCGTAAGCATTCCATGCAAATACATCATCGTTCTCTCTAAGGAACGCTATCAACTTCTCCTTCTCTTGCGAAAGTAGCAAAGCTTTGACCTGAAAGAACTTCTTCGAATCACCATCTATAACAATCTCTTCCAGCTTCTCGCACTTTGCCCTTTCCGACACCGCATCCGTAGATAGGACCGGAATCCTTGATTGCTATGAGCCTCCCTCAGTAGAGGTCGAAGACTCAACTTCAGGCTGATGCATAATTGCAACCACCAGGCACTGCTTAGCCATAGATTGACTCCTAACAAGCTCTTCAACCTGGTCTCTGGACGGATATTTTACCTTCAAATGTAGGGTGGAAGAAACAGCCCCCAGGGCATGGAGCCATGGTTTTGCCACAATGACCATGTAGGGAGAATAAGCATCCACTACAATGAAGTTCACCTCCACTACTTCAGAACCTACTTGTACGGGTAGTCTAATCTGACCTTTTGGAATGATAAATTTTCCATCAAAGCTACCAAAGCTAACCAAAGCTTAATCATATGCTGTCAAATCCTCAAGCTTTAGGTTCAGCTCTTTGTATAAGTCAGGGTACATAATCTCTGCACCACTGCCCTGATCCACCAACACTCTCTTCACATCATACCCTCCTATCCTAAGCGTGACCACTAAAGTATCATCGTGTGGCTGTATGGTTCCAACCTTGTCCTCATCCGAAAAGCTCAATGCCAGTCGGACCTCCACTTTAGCCCTCTTCGGCTTAGGATTAGAGTTATCGGCATGTGGCCGAGCTACAAACATCACCTTGGAGGGCTGCGAGCCAGTTCTCCCAGGAGCAGCAAAGATGACATTAATTGTACCCAAAGGGGGCCTTAAAGAAGCGTTCCCCTAAGCCCTCAACCTTGCCTGGTCTCCTTGCCCATTAGGCCGATACAAAAACTGTTATAACCTTCCATCTCTGACCAGTTGCTCTAGATGGTTCCAGAAAGTTCTACAGTCCTCGGTGGTATGCCCTTGCTCCTGGTGGTATTGGCAATGAAGACTTTGATTACGCCTCATAGGGTCTCCTCCCATCTTGTTTGGCCATTTGAAGTATGGCTCATTCTTGATCTTCTCCAAGACTTGATGCACTAGCTCTCGGAACACCATGTTAATCGCCTAAGGAGCCGTAGACCCAGATTGCCTAGCAAAATCCCTTCGAGATCTGTTATTGTTGTAGCGGTCCAACCTGAAATCCCTCCTCTCTTGAGGAATAACCTTACCCTTCCTCTTGCCTTGCTGTTGGTCCTCCTCGACCCGTTTATACTTATCAATTTAGTCTATGAGCTGATGCACACTGCCAGTAGGTTTCCCAATCAAGGACTTCCTCAAACCATGCTCGGCAAGTAGGCCGACCTTAAATTTCCTTATAGCCACGTCATCGAAATCCCCATCAATCTCATTGAACATCTCCCAGTATTTGTCCGAGTGCGTTTTCAGAGTCTTCCCTTCTCGCATGGACATGGATAACAAGGAGCCCAAGGGTTAAGGAACTCTATTGCACGTGATAAAACAAGACCCAAATGCCCGGGTGAGCTCCTTGAAAGAATCAATGGAACTTGCACTTAGGCCATCAAACCACCTCATGGCCACAGGCCCTAAACTGGAGCGGAACACCTTGCACATCAAAGCCTCATTCTTGGAGTGCACAGCCATTCTCTGGTTGAAGTGGCTTATGTGCTCAACAGGATCTGTTCAACTATTGTACATGGTGAACGTGGGCAAGGTGAACTGCCGAGGAAGTCTCCCTCCCTTGATTCTACGCATGAAAGGTGACTTGGAAATTCGGTTGAGTGCTCTACTCATAGCATCATTTCCCAAGCTTTTGGAAGATGAATTTCTGTTTTTGTGTTCATGATGGTAGTCCTCATCATACGAGAAAGACTCATTAGGAGGAGTCCTTGATTTGTGTCTATAATTACCATCCTCTTCACTGTCAGAAGAGAAATCAGAATGGGAGGGAGTTCACCTTCGCCGTTCGTGGCGCAACTTCCTCTTTAAATGATCAATCTCCCGCTGCATGTCCTTGGCATCTTCCTCATGAGAGAGGTGGCTCCCACCCCGAGACTGTCTCCTACCGATCTGGGTAGTATGCACACTCCCTTCCCGGTCCCTTCTTTGTTCAAGATTACGGAAGTGATCTTGACGCTAAGACACCATAGATTCTGCCTGATTCAGACTTGAACCTACCATAGTTGGATGTTAGACTCACTACAACACCAGAAAATTCCCATAGACGACGCCAATTATAAGGACCAGATTTGAGTTCGTAGCCCAAAGGATGATGAACTTAAGCCCAAAAAGCCCAATACAATGAATTTGTAGAGAGTGGGTTGGAAAATTGGGCTCTAATGAATCAGATAACTGTTGATACCCCATTTTGCAATCCACATTTAACCTTACCTGAAGGGTAAAAGTGTAATTTTTCCTTAATCTCATTCCACCAAAATGATCTTGATATTGTAACAATCAAATCGACTAGTCATAACCCCTAATCGGACCACCAAATTGAAAGTTATCATCAAATCAAGTTTTAATGGTTGAGATGCACTATCACAAATTGAGTTCGACTATATGTGATTATGAACAATTGATTTCAATTGGTTATAAGTATAATCAATTTGAGATCAATGATGTGTCATAATTTGATTGGTTAGGACTATATTTTATGGGAGGGTCGCACACACCTAATTAACTAAATAGTTAAACATTAATCATTCAATGAGTAATTTGTGCAATTATTTTTTAATTAGGGTAAATTTGGAACTAATTAGGTCTAAAATGAGAGTGATTGGAGCCTATTAATGTTAATTGGAAACTAATTTGGGACCTATTAATGTTAATTGTGTTGAAATTGTTTTCTAACAAATGACATCTGCTCACCATTTCGTTGATATCTCTCAGAATATTTTGAATCTGTGAATGAGGTTAACTTTCTCAGAAACTAGAGATCCGGGGCTTCAATTTGAGTACAAAAAATGAGACAATTCGGATCAAAATTGAGTAAGATATGATTTTTTGAAGTTGGCTCTACAGGTTGTTACAGTAGCTACGGAAAAACCGAATTTTGCTTGCTCCTCACTTTCACCAATCTCCACATTTAATGCACCAGATTTCCCCAAAGGCTAAAATAAGATCTAGATTCATGATTCTTTGTCAACCCTCATTAAATGGCTTTCTATTCATATTTTCTCCACCACTACTATATAAACCCTCCCTCTCCTTCATTCCAAGACACAAAAATTCCCTCTCTTCTCCTCTCTTGAGTTCTAGAAAGTTGAGTAGTCTTGTCATATCTTGGTCTTCTTGAGATTCAAGGTATTAAGTGAGACTCACTCTTCCTCTCCTAACTCTTCTTTCCTCCACCCTTAGGACCTCCCTCAAGAGTCTCCTCTTTCACCATATGGATCTTGCATTAAGGTATAATCATTTTCCCTAATTGTTTTTGGTGTTGTCATGATGAGAGTTTAAGATTAAAGTATGATAATAACCATTTAAATTCCTTTGAATATGTTTGAATGTTCTTATATGTTATTCACATGTTCTTGGTTGTTCATCACATGTTCATGCATGACACTAATTTTGATCTTAAATCCACATCAAAAACATGAAAAATATGTTTGTTTAATAATTCTTTTAAATTCTTGAATCTAGGATATCGCCATCCACACACATTCACTAGAATTTATTTGCCAATCCAAATGAAATGCTTAATAAATTGAATTAGGGTTTATCACATGCACACACTTTAAATTCAATATGCAAATTGATTGATAACATATTAGATGATGTGATATGAATGTTGACCACCATAGTCTAGAAAACCGGTTTCATCGGGCAAGATGGGTGCCTAACACCTTCCCACCTTGTAACATGGCCTCCGAACTTAGATCAAGGGTTGATAAACCAATGTTTATCCTTGTAATTTTCAATTTTTAGATTGTAACTAGGAAACAAAGCTATGTACTTTATCTTAGATTATATCTAGGATCAAAGCCACGTAATTTTCCTATGATCAATGTAAATTCAATTGAAAATTAATAAAATGAGGAATTTTTCAATTTTGGTTTTCTTATTTATCGCAATAATTAAATAAGTGGCGACTCCATTATAAAACCCTTAATCTAAAGGGGAAAATATAACTAGTCGAACCTCTATTTTGAGAGGCAATAACACAACTCCACTCATTCACGTGGGTTTGGCCCAACATCCTAAAAAAGGGAGCTGGGGTTGCGGTCTCTCACAACAACAAGTAAAGTGAATTCAGATGACAAGAAAATGAAGATAGTCTGGTTTAATCTGAAGAAAATCATCATCGGCATAGTCCGAGGAGATCAGTTCTTATATATTTCTCTCAAGTTTGATTACAAGTTCAATTCCTGATTGCTACAGTGTTTTTCTCTTAATTTCTGATCCCTTTCTCTCAGGATCTCTCTTCCATTTTATACTATCTTCCCCTTTCATCTCCAACTTCCACGTGTAGATAAGATTGTTGGTGTTGATCCTTATTCTATCAACATCTTCCTGAAGTCTTTGGGTAGTAGCTATAAGGCTGAAAGTTACTGTTCAAATATCACTTCCTCATTAATATGGCCAAAGAGTTATCTGCAGAGCCTTTAATGCGGTGGTAATAGCTTTCCCTTCAGATATTTCATAGCTTCTCTATATCCTGTTCCTTCTTGATACTTATCCTTATCAGTGGAACTGTCCAAAACATTACTCTTGATGTTAGACCGCATCTTCTGACCTCAGCTTTTCCTAGCCGAGGAAGCATTCATCCTCGGATCACTTCCCTGGAACATAATGCCTAAATCCCTTCTTTTATTTATTAGTGTTGACCTCTATCCCATGTCTATTCATCCTCGAACTTACGAGGTGTCCTTAGACTAGGCCTCGATACATTCTACTGGGCCTAATATCCTTACAAAAAGTATAATTTAAGTGATAAAGTATAATTTTTCTTTTCTTTTTTTAGTTTTTTCTTTTGAAATGGGCTGCACATTTCTGGAATATTAAGTATCTGTTTGGATACAACGTTTGGCGTTCAACGTCTGCGTTTCACTTTTTTTTTTTTTTTTTTTTGAGAAGAGCGTTTCACATTTTCATTGGGTTCGTGCACTGTTCACGAGACTCATAAACCTCTTTTTATAGCAAAAATTTAATTAAAAATGGGTCCCACGACACTATTCACATATTTAAAAATTATTTTGCTACAATGTTTTCAGTTTTCAGCGGTATCCAAACGAACCCTAATTAGAAGAATTTTTTTTTTCTTTTTAGAGAAACAAACACACACACATAGGAGAGAGTGAAAAAGGTTGAGTGTGATGTTGAATATAAATTTATATAATGGTTGGGCCTTTCCACTTCTTTAAAGTGAACCTTTTGACTTCGTAAATTGATCCCATTGTGATTTATCCTTTAATAATAATAAAATAATTCCATTGTAATTTTGCTCTTTCTTTTCAGACATGTTAAACTCAATCAGGTTAAGAACTTTTGAAATCAAACCCAACCAAAGCTGAGGTAGGGTGGAAACAATATTCAAACCCAAAACTACCTGCTCTAATACTAATATAAATTACTAATTGTTCCAAAAGTTTAAACCATTAGAAAATTATGAATTTAATTATTTAACCAATATATATATTCTAATAAAAGCAATGTTCTGAGTTTTAACAAAAGAAATTGAAGATGTAATCCAAATATTATATCATAGCAAGGAGAAGTCTTACAGACTTATCCGTGGAATAAAAGATACACAAATCATATGTCGAGATCATGAACAATAGAAGTACTGTATAGAAATGAAAAACAAGCATGCACATCATTTTACTGAGTTAGTGGACGTTGATTTTGATTTTAAACTTTATGCAGTAGGGTAAGAGGCTTCCATTGCTATGCCACAGAGGCCTTCCTTTGCATGCAACATCTCTTTGCATCTGTATGTACCCCTCTTCGCCCCATTGTGTACCCCATGAATTCTTCACTAGCCAATACTTAGTCCCATCATTACTTACCCCATACCCAATAGCAGTAACACCATGGTCTAGGCTAGTGCCACAAGGTCCTGTAAAAACACCAGTTGAATAGAACTGGAACTCAAAGCCTCCAGCATCAATGGCAACAGAAACTGGTTGATTAGCTACAGCCTTTAGCAATGCCTGCTCACTATTGGCAGGCACATCTTCATAGCCAGTTATTTTGGCTACATCGTTGGCTTCTTCGTTAGCGTTGCAAGTTCCATCAACACCAGTGTAGGGGTAGTTGGCCTCTGTTGTGAGGCCGTGATTGTGTTGTATGAATTGGAAGGCATTATCCATCAAACCACCCTGACAGCCTTGGTCCACACCTTTAGTATCACAATCTACTAGCTCTTGTTCAGACAAAGAGATTAATTTACCAGTTGTTAGCTGAGTAATTCCTTCCATAGCTGCCACTGCTGAAAATGCCCAGCAACACCCTATATGTTCATCACAAGAAAGAGTCAAAATCTTTTATATATATATATATATATATATATATATATATTTTTTTTTTTTTGGATAATTCAATAGTTGGAAGATGGAGATTTGCACTCTCGATGTCTCCATTGGAAATGTAAAGAATGATGGTGACTCTGTCAACAGAGATATAAAACAGAGCACAAATGACTTGTAGTTTAGCAACACTATTGTAATCTTGTATGTAGTTTAGCACCACAGGTTTAAGTATAGGATTAGTTGTAATACAGTCCACGTGTATGTATTCTGTTAGTGTAGTTAGTTACAAATCAGTTACGGTAAATGACCCTATATAATTGGGGATCTGATGTAATCTATTCACATAATGAAATTCAGTTTTTCTACACTTTCTTCTTCTAGAATTTCTCTCTAAAGAATCTCAGAACTCTTTCATGGTATCAGAGCCAACAATGGCGTCTTCTACAAATTCTTCATCGTCTTCATCCTCTGCAACAACAGGATCAACCACAAGTTCTTCAATCACTCATGGTGTCAATCCTTCGTTGCTGCTACTGTCAAATATGGCAAGTATGGCTACTGTGAAGCTTGATTACAACAACTACATGGTGTGGAGACATCAGATTGAAGTGATCTTGGTAGCATATTCAATGATCAATTTCATCAATGATGATGATCAAGCTCCGGATCCATTTCTCAAGGATAGCTCAGGTAATTTTACAACTGTGGCTAATCCAGAGTACTTCCAATGGAGGAGTCGTGAGCAAGCCTTGTTCACCTTTCTTAATTCAACTCTTTCTCCGTCAGTTTTGGCTCTTACTGTGGGTCAAAAGTCTGGAAGAGGTGTCTGGAAGGTGCTTAAGAAAAGGTTTGCATCAGTATCACGATCTCATGTGCTCAGTTTGAGGGATGAGCTAATGAGTATCAAGAAGGGTTCAGAGTCAATGGATTCTTTCTTTCAAAGAATCAAGGAGGTTAGAGATAAACTTGGAGCTGTAGCAGTCTGTGTTGATGAGGAAGAGTTAATACATCTAGCTCTTGAAGCTCTGCCTCCAGAGTATGATGCATTTTGTTCTGCAATCAGAACCAGAAATGATGTTCTTACTATTGAAGAGTTGAATACACTCTTAAATGCTGAGGAGAGGTCAATTAAGAAAAGGTCTAATCATTCAGTTTTTAGAGATTCTGCATCATTTGCTATGGCAGTCAATCAATTCAATCACAACTTTGCAAGAGGAAGAGGCAAGGTTGGGAATAACAAAGGCCGTGGAAATGGAAGAGGTGGTGGAAATCAATTTTCTGGTGGTGGTCAATTCTATCACAATCAGTTTCAGTTTCCTGGTAGTGGTAGTGGTAGTGGTCAATTTCAGAACACTAATAATCCAGTGGAACCTCAATTATTTACACAGAACAAGCCTTCTTTTCAAGGACAGAAAGTTGCTTGTCAGATTTGTGGCAAGAATGGCCATTCTGCTTTGGACTGTTATCACAGAATGAATTTTGCTTATCAAGGTAGGCATGCTCCAGCTAAGCTTGCTTCCATGGCTGCAAGATCAATGGCTGCCACTTCAGGTGCTACTTAGAATCAGAATTGGTTGACTGACACTGGTGCCTCTGATCACATCACACTAGATTTATCTCAACTTTCTCTTGCTCAACAACCTGCAACTGGTGAGTCTGTAACAGTTGGTAATGGGCAAGATTTACCAGTAACACACATTGGCAATGGTAAGCTCATCACTTCCTCTCATAATTTCTACTTAAATAATATTCTTAGAGTTCCTAGAATTGCTTCCAACTTACTATCTGTTCACAAACTATGTCTTCAAAATAATGCATTTTGTTATTTTGATGCATATTAGTTCTCAATTCAGGATTTACCTACGGGGAAGGTTCTTTACAGAGGGCTGAGTAAGGATGGAGTTTATCCTATACCCTCTTCCACTCTGCCTTCCTCATCTCCTTCTCATTCAACTTCCAGTGGTTTTGCTGCACTGTCTCCACAGTCTTTACTCTGGCATAATAGGCTTGGTCACCCTTGTGCTAAGGTTTTACATTCTGCTATGTCTTATTTTCCTTCAGTCAAAGTGTCCTGTGTTAGTGACATTTGTTCTAAGTGTACTTCTTGTATAAGTGCTAAAATGCACAAGACTCCTTTTCCTACTCATGTATCAAATATTGACTATCCTTTTCAATTAGTGCACTCTGATGTATGGGGTCCTGCTCCTGTGACTTCTGTTCTTGATCATAGATTTTATGTGATTTTTGTTGATGATTTTACTCGTTTCACTTGGCTTTTCTTGTTGGAAAGGAAGTCTGATGTGTTTCAAGTTTTCCTACATTTCAATTCATTGGTTGAGACCCAATTTTCTGCCAAAATCAAAACACTAAGATCAGATGGTGGGGGTGAGTTTGTTAATGCCAAATTTAAGTCTTTTTGCTTAGAACATGGTATTCTCCATCAATTTTCCTGTCCTTACTCTCCTCAGCAGAATGGTGTTGCTGAGAGGAAGCACAGACACATTGTGGAGAGTGCTTTATCCATGCTTCACCATTCCAACCTCTCTACTTCTTATTGGTCTTATGCATTTAGTACTGCTGTGTACTTAATTAATAGACTTCCAACTTCTGTTTTGCAATTTGTCTCTCCTTGGGAGAAATTGTATGGTCACATACCTTCCCTTCATGCTTTAAGAACCTTTGGTTGTGCATGTTACCCTTTGTTGAGACCCTATGCCTCTCATAAGTTTGATCCTAAATCTAAGCAATGTATTTTTCTTGGTTATCCTCCTCAGTACAAAGGTTATATTTGCTTGGATGTTATTACTGGCAAAATTTACATTTCATGTCATTGTGTCTTTGATGAATCCGTTTTTCCTAGTTTTCCTACTTCTAGTGCTGATTCCCCTTCCTCTTCTCCTACTTCTTTTTCCTCTGATGTGTGGTTTTCTTTCATTCCACTTTCTTCCTTGAGTATTACTCAGTCCAGTCCCATTTCTTCTGCTGCTTCTGGTTTAGCTGAGTCTACTTCTTGTTCTGAGCCTTCTTCTTCTATTCCATCTCCAAATCCTTGTCCTGTTTCTGTATTACCTGTGTCTTCCTCTGCTGTTTCTCTTGAGTCTAGTCTACCTGTTTCCCCTATTGCTCCTAGTCTTTCTATTTCTGTCCCTACCCTTGTCCCTGTGAATACAAACGCCCATCCTATGCTTACCAGGTCCAAAAATGGTATTTCCAAGCCTAAGGTGTTTGCTGTTCAGACTGATTACAGTTGCACTGAGCCCCCGTCCTATTCTATTGCTTCTAAGTATCCTCATTGGGTTAAAGCTATGGATTCTAAGTTTACTAGTTTGCAACAGCAGCATACATGGTCCTTGGTTTCTTTACCACCTGATAAAAATGTTGTGGGGTGTAAGTGGGTGTACAAAGTTAAGAGGAATAGTGATGGTTCTATTGCTAGGTTCAAGGCTAGGCTTGTTGCTAAGGGTTACTTACAACAATATGGTCTAGATTATGCAGAAACTTTTAGTCCAGTGGTTAAGCCTACAACCGTGAGGATTATACTTGCCTTGGCTGTTCAGTTTGGTTGGTCTCTAAGGCAATTAGATGTCTCTAATGCTTTTCTTCATGGGGTGTTGCAAGAGGAGGTTTATATGAGTCAGACCCCTGGTTACAAGGATATCTCTAAGCCTCATCATGTTTGTCTCTTGCACAAAGCAATCTATGGTCTGAAGCAGGCTCCTAGGGCTTGGTTTGACAGCTTTGCCACTCAGCTCTTCCATTTGGGTTTTCATGCTTCTTGTGCGGACAATAATTTGTTCATTCTCATTCATTCACAGCAGGTTGTTTACTTACTTTTGTATGTAGATGACATCATTATTACTGGCAGTGATAAGGTGCTTGTTGCTGATATTATTACTCAGCTTGGGGTTTCATTTGCTCTCAAGGATTTAGGTCCTTTGCACTATTTTTTGGGGCTGCAGATTGAATATTCTGGTGATGGTATTTTTGTTCATCAATCCAAATATGCTAAAGATTTGCTGTCTAGATTTCATATGATGGACTGTAAGCCTTGTTCTAATCCGTGTGCCTCTTCTCAATCTTCTACTCTTGCTGTTAGTCCTCTTCTCTCTGATCCAACAGCCTATAGAAGTCTTGTTGGTGCTTTACAATACTTGACATTCACTAGGCCTGACTTGTGTTATGCTGTCCAGAAGGTCTGTCAATTCATGAGCAAGCCTTCTCAACTTCATCTTGTTGCTGCTAAACGGATCTTGAGATACTTGATGGGTACATTGCACAAAGGGATTTACTTTAGGCTTGGTTCTCTCACCCTTTCAGCTTATTGTGATGCTGATTGGGCAGGAGATCCTATTGATAGGAGGTCCATTACGGGTATGGTTGTCTTCTTAGGCAATTCTCCTATCACTTGGTCCGCTAAGAAGCAGACTGTTGTGTCTCGATCTTCCATTGAAGCTGAGTACAGGTCTCTTGCTCATACAACAGCTGAGTTATATTGGTTGCGTATGCTTCTCAAGGACTTAGGGGTTTATTTGCGGCATCCTCCTATTTTATGGTGTGATAACATTTCAGCTCTTGTTTTGGCCTCAAATCCTATCTTTCATGCTCGCACAAAACATATAGAGGTTGATTATCATTTTGTTCGAGAAAAGGTGTTGAATAGGGATATGGTTCTCAAGTACATCTCTACCTTGGATCAACTGGCTGATATATTCACTAAAGGATTGCCATCTCCTCGGTTTCATGCTTTGTCCTACAAACTCATGGGGACTCCTCCCCTTCGTTTGAATGTAAAGAATGATGGTGACTCTGTCAACAAAGATATAAAACAGAGCACAAACGACTTGTAGTTTAGCAACACTATTGTAATCTTGTATGTAGTTTAGCACCACAGGTTTAAGTATAGGATTAGTTGTAATACAGTCCACGTGTATGTATTCTGTTAGTGTAGTTAGTTACAAATCAGTTACGGTAAATGACCCTATATAATTGGGGATCTGATGTAATCTATTCACATAATGAAATTCAGTTTTTCTACTCTTTCTTCTTCTAGAATTTCTCTCTAAAGAATCTCAGAACTCTTTCAGGAAACACCATGAACTTTTAGACCTTTAATTTAGCTACAAGGTTATATTCTTGGCAAAAGAGTCAGAATCTTGAAGTCAATAAATATTGTTTATCTCAAAATTAAACACTTACCACATTGGCCTTGGTCCTTAACGGGTGTTACAGCTCCTTTCTTTCTCCAATCCATACTAAAAGGCAAAGCAGTCACATTTTCATATTTGAAAGATGTTCTCTCTGTGGAGCACTCATGCCCCTTGAATCTATTTCGTGAGGCTTTGAACTCTTCGTTTGTAAGATCTGCAAATTGGTTGACACTTACCTTGTAAGATTTGTTTGCGTCACTGTTCGAAGATTCTATACGTGCCACATTTTCCTTGAATATCTTGAAACGGTTCTCTTTCTCGTAATTGTCCTTGTATACACGTCCATAATGAGCCATCCATTGTTCATGCATCTCACGCATTGATTCATCTAGGAGGGTGCGAGCAGTAGCTTGAGAAGCCAAAGCTCCCATACTGAGGATTAAAGCGAAACAAATCCATTGGCTCTGGTTAGTGAACCCCATGGTACTGGTAGCAGCTAGGATTTAATAAATTGAATGAATGAAAGGCACACCAACTCCACGGTAGCTTATGAGATTTATATAGATTAATTCATGTGTGTAGTCCTGCTAGAGGAAGCTTTGTCCATCATCTTCAACGTGCACGCAAAGGTTTTCTGATTTGAACCCATAATCTAATTTGATTACTAATATGGTTTTCTCTAGAGTGTTTACTTGGTGCATGCACTTGTCTCTTTATGTGTATTAATATGGGTTGAATCTTAAATTGATCCATGCCTTGGTCTCTAATAGTGAGCAGTTTAATCGTTTTCCTTTGTACTTTCCTTATATCAGAACAGGCCAAAAACAAAATGCTCTCACCGTACCGTTTCATTCCATCATTAAAGGGCTGTGTATCAAATGCATGGTTATGACGTTACAAAAGGTGTTAAAAGAAGCTTCAAAGTTCATAGCACAAGCTAAGGCTTTGAATTAACAACCAATATCAACGAACGCTTGAACTGGACAGAACTATTTAACAACCAATTTCACTTCTATTTAACCAATTGGTCTCGCCTGTGAATGCAGAGAAAATTCCAAAAAAAAAAGGATTTCGTGTACGTTTGGATAGAGTTGAAAATTCATTTTCAGCTGCGTTTTGCGTTTCCAATGGGTCCCATGCACTATTTACGAGACCCACAAGTACTTTATTCAGCAAAAAAAACTTTAAAACTGAGTCTCACTATACTATTTACATATTTAAAAATTATTTTACTACCGTGTTTAATAAGACATTTCATGTGATTATTGTTAAGGCCCAACAATTGAATTTGGTTAATCAAGCAAATTAAGCACCGAGTCCACCATGCTGGCTCACATTGTGGACTAGAAATAAATTCGGTTCACGAGAACCTATTGGGCTGTGATCATATTGAATTTGACTCCATTCTTGAACTTCACAATCATGCTAAGCCCGTATACATTTGTTGGGCTAGTTCAGCCCATTTTCAGGTAATTACATTCTTAGCGCAATTGCATCAAGCCGCAATTGCATCAAGCCGTGCAAAATTCTTGTCTATTTTGCAAGAAAAAACATTTTTATTTTATTTTATTTTACACACTCACTTTTACAAGATATTCACATCAGTTTATCTATTCTATCATTTATTTTATTTAAATAATAATATTTCTTTAATTTTTTATTATATCAAACAAACCACTACCCACATGGCCCCACCCACCTTTTTCTTTCTTTGTTGTGAGAAGAAGTCAGATGAGAGAGCAACATGACGAGGAGAGAGAAAAAAAGAATAAAAAAATTATTTGCACATGAACAGTGCACGGTTACTGTTCATTTGCAAAGCAGTTTTGTATATTTGCACATTTTTACAAGTACTGATGTGTGTTTTTTGGGTTAAAATATGCAAAATTGAACACTTTTTGTATTTTGCAAATTTTTGTAACCATTGATATGGCTGCTTTTACAACCTAAAAGATACCCCAAATTACACAGTGCACTATAAACTTTCAAAATACATTGTCAGTACCATAAACTATAACTCGTATTACAATTTGCACCTGTCATCAATTCTACCATTATCTTGGATGGAAAACCAAAGTTTAAGGCATAAAGTGTAATCCAAAGTATAGTTTAAGATGATAAATGTAATTTCTCATTTGTTTTAAATGGATTAAGAATATAAGCAATTGAGTCTTTTCACGTGGTACCATCCATGTTAGCAGTAAAATTGATGGTAAAATGCAAAGTGTAATACAAGTTATAGTTTAGGATGGTAAGTTAGTAACTGTGCATTCTAAAAATTTAAAGTGCAAAGTATAATTAAAAGTATAATTTACACCAATCAGATTTTGGTGTAAGCAAAAATTAAACTCTAGATCTCTTATTCAATCATCAGAGACTTTATCAAATGAGCTAACTGGAACTCACTAGAAGAACCTAATTAGTTGAGTGTGATGTTGAATATAGATTTATATAATGGTTGGCCTTTAAATGAACGCTTTGACTTCGTAAATTAATCCCATTGTGATTTATCCTTTAATAAAAAATAATAATAAATAATCCCATTGTAACTTTGCACTTTCTTTTCAGACATGTTAAACTCAATCAGGTTAAGAACTTTTAAAATCAAACCCAGTCAAACCCCTCTTCTTTACTGCATTGAGAAGTATTCAACCTTTTTCTTTTTTTAGGGAAGAGAAGTATTCAACCTAAAGTTGACCCAAATCCATGTTTTACATCTTTGATTCTCTGAAAGAGGAAATCAAGGGGTATTTGCCTAAGCCATAGTTGGAAATAGAGAATCATTCATTAACCCTTATTTATTTATTTTATTACATCATCACCACCACTTGTATGGTGGATATTCACAACTTCTTAGCATATTCCTAACATATGGGCCAGAAACTCTGACATTAAATGAATACTCACTTTGAATTTCGTAAAATAATAGTGAAAACCCTAAACTTATAGTTGAAGCCTTCCCTGTACATAGATATTATAGAGGATAAGTTATCCATGACATGATACTTAAGAATGGTCACTTAAGTCCTCTTAAAATCTTACTAGACTCTAATTGGAAACATCAGATCCCATTGATGTAGCTAACGAAATTCTTTAGCTATAAAATATAAGGTAAATATCATTTTTTAAGCAGTGTTGTTCTACGTGGTTCTTGAATTATGTGTTCTTCATATATGTAATGCTGCGTTATAGAAAGCAAGACAAACAAGTTCTATTAAAAAAATTACAAAAAGTACAAATCTTGGTTAATTGGATAGTTCACATTGGAGAGATAATTTACCTTTGTCACAAAAGTTTCTTTATATTTTTGGATAATCACATAAATAAAAGTGCACTAGCTAAGTCGGACGAATTTCTTTCGATTCACTCAAATAGGTTCGAAAGAAAGAAAGGGCCACATTAGAAGAACAGTTATGATTCATAGCAATACATTAGCAGTATATTATTTGTCTAATTTTTTTTTTTTTAATTTGGTTAATTATAACTAAAAAGCAAATGAGATATATGACTGGCTATGAATTTACAATTGATAACCTATAAAATAGAACACCAAAACTGGGATAGAGGGCCACAAATATTGCTGGATGAATTTTCATTTGGTTAATTAGACATTTAGCATGATTATGCAGGTAATAAACTCCTAATTTTAAAACTTTAAGTACTTTGTTTTTTTGTTACAATAAGTGAAGAGGGACTCAATCCCCTTAAGAGTAAAGGAGACAAATTGATATCAAACTTCTTATTTTAAGTGGATTTCAATTAACTCAGCTGGTAAAGAATTTTCTTGTTGAATGAGAGATTTGTGATCCAATTTCTACCTATACCAAAAATTAATTGGTGTCTTAATTTGATAAAAAAAAAAAAGTCATCAAAAACAGACAACATAAATTGAAACTATATCTCAAAATAAAATAAATTAACTTCTTGTTCCAAAGGCTCACCGTATAACACGTTTTTTTAATGTTAATGTGAGTTGTTAAAGCACTTGCATAATTTCTGAGAGTGATCATATTAACAGTACTTAACACTAATATACCGAATATCATCAATACAAATTCTGACTTACTTTTTACAAAGGCCGACAAATTCATAATTTTAATCCTAGCCTTGTCTTTTGACTATTAACTCCAGCTTGAGTCACTTAAGATTGGTTGAAAACAAACAATTTCCTATTCCCCCAAATCTCAGACCAAATAGCTTACCCTTTTTAATTGATTGAATTTGAACAAATATAAATTAAAATTGTAAGTTATTATATAAAGATGAACGAATAGTACCGCTGTTTTGCTTACCACATTATGTGTGTTCAGGTTATTTATAGAAGTCCCTATTTTTATCTGAATTGATGGTTTGAGAAGGAGGCCCGCCTTGTACTCTTTTTTTTTTTTTTTTAACATAAATATATTTGTGATAAAATAACTTAACTTACCATAATTTGTTTGGTTGCTAGTTTTGGAGATGGAGGTTCCATTTATTTTTGACCAATTGTCAATTACATACCAACCTAGCAAAAAACCCATCGTCATACCCACAACATTAAAAATATTTAAATAATATCTTTTCTATTTAAAAATATATATAAATAAGAACAATAACAACAAAATTGCAGAAAAACATTCTCAAAAAAAATTGCAGAAAAAAATAAGTAAAAAAATAAACTTTTTTTTTTAAATAAGTAAATTTATTTTGTATGCATTTACAAAAGTATATCAACTTCTTTGAAGTAGAAATTAATCATTGGACCTGCTTTCCATCATATTAAAAACCCATAAAAGCAGGCAATTTCGGTTGGACTTCCAATCAAAGACTTCCTTTTGCCAATATTATTGCCTCGGAGAAGCAAATGGCCTTTTCAGGCTTGAGTTAAGACTAGATGCTCAACATATTTATGCGCCTCACAATGTTATTCTTTTGGTCTCAAATCTGAATGCACCTTAAAAAAAAAAAAAAAAAAAAAAAATCAAACACCATCATTATGGGCTAATTACCATATTCCCATTTTGGGGTAACTCTTTCCAGATTGTCATTGTTGGATTGAGTGAAGGCTGTGAAGCTGTTCTTGTTTAGTGCCACTCGAGTTTTTGCACTGTTTAGGCTCAAGTAATATTGCCATGGAGCAGTAAAAATATCCTCGTGATCCCATAATATTTTTCTAGACATGCTTGTTAAGTAGTAATTTTAACAAATTATTTGAATGATAATATTTGACCTCATAAATTGAGGGTTTTACTTTGAGTTGTCACTTATTTTCTTTAAATTAAAAAAAAATTAAGAAAACATTATATTTTATGGATAGAATTGAAAATTTACATTTTATTAAACATAAAAATGAAAATTACATAACTTTGTTCTTAGATACAATCTAAGAAATTATATGGTTTAGATTTCCTAATTACATTTTAAAATATGATAAATTACATCAATAAGAGACCTAGTCTAAAACCATTGATCTAAAATCAGAGACTAAATTATAA
Source organism: Quercus robur (assembly GCF_932294415.1). NCBI lineage: Eukaryota > Viridiplantae > Streptophyta > Magnoliopsida > Fagales > Fagaceae > Quercus > Quercus robur. The sequence continues at coordinate 44,758,017 of NC_065541.1, forward strand.
AGCGAAAAAGTGTTAAGTAGTCTATCAAATGTTTGGCACCTTAATTTAGCAACAAGGTAGCATTCTATATTTTGAATTTTTCTTTGATCTTTTTTTTGTATGTACCTTGTTGCTAATACTATATCATATATTGAAATGCATTTGTAAAAACTTATTCAATTAATATAACTTTCTTTTGAACGCAACTAAAATGTAAATTAAGAAGACTATATCATTATTGATTAGTGAACTCCACCTTCACTCCTAAGTCCTAACTGGCTGCTAGCTAATCTGATTGTTAAATTCCTAACAGATTGGAGATAATATATAAACATGCATTAGACTTTCTCCTTCACAGGAAGAAAATGTAATAGTGTCGTACCAAAATATATATTTACATATATGTATGTATGTATAAATTAAAATTAAAATTAAAAAAAAAATGACGTGCGACACACCTATTTTATGTTAGGACTTGGGTCTTGGGACAATGAGTGCTTTGCTGTCTAGTGATTTGGAGGCAAGAGAAAAGCGTGGAAGCACGATTACAAATCCTACATTCCTACCACACACAAAAAAGTGAGACATGAGGCATTAAATGCTATCTCCTTTTCCTTCCTAAATTACCCTAAAAAGTATTTTTTGAGAATAACCTTACAAAGTAGTTATTATTATTATTATGCACAGAATGGAATACTTAGGCTCTTTCAGTCTTTTGCCGTGGTACTTTGAGTTAAATAATGTGTTTGAATTGTGGGTGTGGGGGTAAAATTCGCCAATCAACGGTGGGTCATGGTACTCGTACGAAGCCCAGCCATAATAGGAAGCGAAGACACGGACAGAGGACCCCCCAGCCCAATCATGTTGGGCCGGGCTTGCTTAAGGGGCATCCGAGGAGGAGTGCCTCCTCGGACGCACCAAACGGGAGTCCGATTCACACCATTTACATGGTGAAAGGTCATCCAAAATCAAAGGAAAATGCTAGACGTTCAGGGGGCAACCACAACTGCCGCATTAAATGCAAGGAAGCTACTTTTCCATCCGCATTAATGTGGGGAGGACAGGAGAACAGTATTATCTTGGCCAGTGCAACTCATAGAAAAGAAGGAGAATGTCCTATGGGACAGGCACTCAAGTAGAGGCCCAGATGATTAACAAGTGTAGGGTCATTATCATTCGAAGGATGCTATATAAGAGAAGAAAATCCCCATGACCAGAGGATCGGAAAACGAGAGAGGAAAAAGTAAAAAAAGAGAGAGAGAGAGAAAGAAAGGAATTCTGTAAATGAAACATTAGATACGGCCCCAAGAACTGTTATCCCAGAAAACTCAATGAAGTATCCCCACGTTCAAGTGGTTGCATGGCCTACTAACAATTACGTTTACTCTGTCAAGACCTAGTTCTGCGTCCCACTCTCTACAAATTCATTGTTGAGGGTCTTTTGGGCCAGAATCGCCTGCTTGCTGGGCCTGGGCCCCAAAATCTGCCCTTACAGTGGGTTTCAGTTAAAAGTCTATGATAGTTGTATAAGAGATCTGGGGTTCAATCTCCACCTACATCAAAATTGATTGGTGTCTTGGTCTGATAATAAAAAACTATTATCAGGAGCGGATGCCATAAGTTGAAACTCTCTCTCAAAAAAAAAAAAAAGTGTTTGAATTTGGTAAGAGAGTGTAATTAAGTGTGTATGTTTAATAATTTTGTTTCTAAAAAAAAAAAAAAAAAAAAAAAAAAAAAAAAAAAAAAAAACTCAAACAATGCTAAAATTACAATAAATTACATAATTTTTATCACAACAGACTAATGACGAATTGTGAGTGATTGAAAAAATGTGGTAGATTAAAAAAAATATATATATTTGTACTTCAATCTAAAAGACATAAATATAAATAAGAGGAAAGGATTTCAACAATGCTTTTGGTTGCATCAACTCACATAAAGAAATTAGAGAATAAAAGCTTTCCTGATATGTGTTGGATCTCCTTAATTACTACGAAGTAGATCGTGTTTCACATCCTCACTAAGAATTAAAATACCTTAACTCAACATATTTTAAACCAGAACCTGAACTTTACTAATATATGTTGGATCTCACATTCTCACATATACTTGTTCGTCACCGTGATCATTTAATTGAGGGGTATATTGTCCTGGGCTGTAATTTGAACTCCCAAAGCCAATAAGAGAACAATTACGCAATGCAACATCAATAAGGAAAGAATGCTAACATCGCGGGTAAATTACTAATTTGTTCATTCAACTATAGAAATTGACGCGGGTTCCAGTTATCTTAACTAACTAGTAAAGTTTCTGATGGTTGAATAAGAGATCTGAGATTCAATTATCGTCTACACTAAAAACCAATTGATGTTTTGGTATGATAATAAAGAGTTATTATCAGGAGCGGACACCATAGGTTGAAATTCTCTAAATATATATATATATATATAGAAATTGATTCTCAACTATTAATTGTGACAATTTTGTTTATAAAATTTTTAAATCAAGTCAATTTCATCTTTCAATCTTCTCTTACCATTAAAATTTTAAAAGAATTATGTAACAAACAGATCACTGCACTTTTAATTTTTTTTTTTTTGGGTCTAAAATGCATTTTACACCCATAAAGTTTGAGATTTCTTCTAAATCAAATACTTGACTTTTAAAACTTTAATTTACACCATTGAATCCTACAACGATGCCAATGTACCCATTCCGTCATGGTACCATTGTCAACTTTTTAGAAACAATTATTTTCTTTTTCTATCCAAAAGGACGTTATTTTTATGTAGGTTAGCAACAAGATTCGACAGGAGGAGCACATCGATATTGTTGCAATACTCGATAGTATCAATTACATGTTTTCAAAACCAAGTGATCGATTTATAAGCAACCTCAAACTTAGAGGGTGTAAACTCAATAGTATCAATTACATGTTTTCATAGTCAAGCGATCGATTTATAAACAACCTCAAACTTAGATGGTGTAAATAGTATTTTAACTCTCTCTCTCTTAAATAAGTGTTGCTCCGAGAAGCTAAAAGTTAAAATTCACCTATATGTATGATTTTTTTTTTCCATTGTAATGTTGGTAAATATTGTACTTTGAAATAAATAAATAAATAAAAGTCACGCGATTCTCTCTCTTCTAAGAGGGAGAGATATCATAACCACAAATGGTAGAAATGAGGTAAATGGGAATTGCAAAATTTCATGATGAAAAGTGTGGGAGTTGTAAAATAAGCATAAGGGTATGAGTGCAAATCCATTACAAATAGTTTTGGCAGTGGCATTATTCATTGTGACTTGCAACGATAGTAGACTAGGGTAGTCATGACCGCACTACTTGCATTCGGTTTACATGTCCCATCAGCTGAAAATGAAAATAGTATTGTAGGGCAATGATGCACCCTTACCATGCCACACATACTATGTAAGGGTATAAATACCTCCTCCATCAGTAGGAAGAGGGGTATGGTTAAACTCAAAACTTGCTCTTATTATTTCCCTTACCAAAAATATTAACTGACTTGATCAGTTTCAGAGTGCTTACCATCGCCTAGCGCAATAACATGCTTCTCTAATGCAGAACTTGTACGTAGTTTCAGTAGAGCTTCATCTCCTATCAATTCATAATACACAAATCCCCAAATTACCCAACATCGATGCTCTGACTACTTACAAAGGTATGATTAAAACCCCTTTTTTTTTTTTTTTTTGCTAAATCCAAATTTCATTAGCAGCAACAAAATCTATCTTCTAAGCTTCCTTGATAGCAATTGGAAAGGAAGATATATTATATCCAAAAGGCTTATTAACACTTAATAGCATTCACAGTTCGTGCAAAAATTTGTGTTTATTTTAACATAAGAACACTACTTTTTTTACTTTTTACATATTTACTTTTCATAATACCTCATATCAAATTATCTATTTTGCATAACATTTCATTCAAAAATCAATTTTTCTTAATTTTTAAAATTGTTTCTTTTTCTTCATAAACAACAATTACCATTTACTCTCTTCCTTTGTCCTCGAGATACTTAAAGAAAAAATATAAAACTAAATGCAAAATAAATAGTATCAATATAAATTTATATGGTTCCTGTGGTAAACTTGTAAATTTACATAATTATACACTAACTGATATGGATAATTTTTAGGTAAAAATGTGCAAATTTTACACATTTTTTTTATTATACACTCACTAATATCATTTTGTCAAGTATGGGCTACATTTGTTTTTTTTTTTTTTTTGGAGAGAAAAAACTACCGTATTATTATTCAACTAACTAAACAAAGAAGTAACAAAGTGATATGGATAATTTTTAGGTAAAAATGTGTAAATTTTACACATTTTTTTTATTATTATACACTCACTGATATCATTTTGTCAAGTATGGGCTACATTTTTTTTTTTTCCGAGAGAAAAAACTACCGTATTATTATTCAACTAACTAAACAAAGAAGTAACAAAGTGAGAAATATTTGGAGGAACAAACTTTATTCAAACTAACAGAAGTGAAGATAACCTAGTTCTCCTATTTCAACGGCCTCTTAATCCAACCAAAATTTCTTGAGTTTTAGGACATTACAAATAGTGTTAGAAATCGTGTTACAAAAAGCGTGATTAAAACATAAATGTCTTTGGTGGGATTTTGAACAATTTTGAAGTTGAGTTTTGTCGGGCTTTGATTTTCTTAATAAACCAAAGGATTCTCAAATAAAAAATAAAAAATAAAAACCAAAGGATCCAAGGCCGTTGAATGAATAGTCACCATCTTAGCAAACTTACTAATAACTCCTCAAAAAAAGTAAAAAGCTCGTATTTTCATAGGTCTTGTCTATACTCCATAATGAAATTCTTTTTTAGTAAATGAAAATTTATTATTAAAAAAAAAAAAAAAAAAAAAAAGGCAATGTGACTGTCATATAAGCCATCTATAAAAAACTTTTAACTTGTACAAGATAACATCAATCCGGTATAAAAAGATATCGGTTGAAGCTTCATACTTTCTACATAAAGCTATGGCTGGTAATTATTTTTTCCCCATAGAACAGGATTTAAACCCATAGCTCTTTACTATGATAATATAAAAATCCATGAACTTATTTTTATGCCATCAAATAGATAATTATATATAGCCTTCTAAAAAAAAAAAATTATAAAGATATACAATATATCTATCGATTCTATCCTTTGTGTCTTTTAAGTTTTAATTGTGTGTAATCCTAAGAAGTCCACGAACCTATTATATAGGAGTAATAATGAATGAAAGTTCAGCTGAATTTTTTTAAAATAAAATTTTTTTGGGGAGAACTTTCTTTCTAATTTTTTTTGGAGAAGAATTTTCTATTTAATTATTATTATTATATATATATATATATATATAAAACTTTCTGGATTGAGGAAAAATGAGGGGGAGTAGAGTAGAGTAAAGTAGAATTGGCCTAAAATTAGTCTATTTTCACTTTTCAGCCAACTTCATTCTACTCCCCTTCACTCCTCCACCCTCCCTCTTCAATCCAAACAAACCTTAAAAGAAAAAGTCGTGACAAGATAAAACCCACTATCATAGTTTTACTCAAAAAATTAATTGAACAGCAATTTCCTAATTTCATCCATTCTACTTAAAAGAACTTGTGATAATATAACATTTTGTCATGGTAACTTTACTCTAAATAATAACCTTTGTGAACTGACTATACTTTTTAATTTCTAGTCACTTTTTTGTGCAACTCTAATTGTAATAACCATGTATTTTTGCGTTCATTTTTCTATTATACAATGTTCTACTGCTGTCATTGTCTTCTAAATTGAGGACATGGATAATTTTCCTCCTTATCCTCATGAAAACAGGTAGACGAATCAGTAATAATTGACCTCTGATATGAGGACCACTTTATAAAAGCTACTGTGTGCATCAAAATAAATTTACAATACAACTGTTTTCTCAAAAAACTATACAATATAACTGCAAAATTTACCCAGTTATCAACGCAAGGAGGAAGAAGTTTGTAACGGAATAGTGGGAAAATTCATATCCTGGTATCAATGGCCTGGGTGCTTAATCTTTTCGTAGAAAGATGAAACTATTGCACACTAGCTGGTAATTTTCGTAAAAAATTTAGCTACCTCAGAACTTGCCAAATAATTTAACGTTATGAATGAATGAGAAGTCTTAGTATTTATAGACTTTTGCATGTCTATTGAGAAAAGATACACATGTTTACCAAAAATTTCTAAGGGTGTGCACATATTGGATTTGATGGGTTGAGGGAAAATTTTTAACCAATCTGCCATTAGTGAGTTGGAAAAATTCCAAACCATTGCCAATCCACCAAACTATTTTTTTTTTAAAAATGGTAGGTTGGTTGAAAATTTGGGTAGTTTCAACTAGGGATGGCAATTTTGCCCCGCCCCGCTTTGACCCGCCCCTCCCCGCTTCGCCCCGTGTGGGTTTTCCCCGCCCCACAAAGGTGGTGGGGCGGGGATGGGGCGAGATTTTAGACCCGCACCCCGAGGCGGGGCTGGGATGGGTTTACACTTTTTTATCCCCACCCCGCCCCGCCCCGCCCCATCCCCACCCCGCCCCGCATTAATAAGGATTAAATTGTAATTTTTTCATACCCTAAAACCCTACTATTTAAACAAAAATATCATTAGCGTATTTTATTCTACTTAACGTGGCTCTCTACCTCTTTTTTCTCTCTAGCAAAGTTGGAAATAAGATACCAATTTTAACGTTTTCTTTTGTCTTTATTTAAAACAAATTTATATACAATTGAATTACTGATTTCATTCATGATTCATTCGTCTTTCTCAACTTACTTTTCATCATGAACATAATTTTTTTTTTAATGTGGTACAGGTCTGGGCCTGAGTCTGAGACTCTAAATATTTGTGTCTGTGTCATTGTGTGTGTGTGGGTGTGTGGGCATTTGGCTGTTATAACTTATAAGGTACAGGTTTGAGACTTTGTCCCATTCTCTATGAAATAGTCACAAAATGGGAGGACCTGAGTGTGCTAATTTTTAAACATGCGTAGGAAAAAAAGACAACCAATACTTCTTATAGTTTTTCTTTGTTTGGACACAATTTGTTACTTTATTTTATTTTATTTTTCGGAGGGCTGCTGTCTACTACTATCCTCACTATTTGTAAGTTTTTGGGCTTCAGTCTCTTTTTTCAATATAATTCTATCTTCGAAGTCAAAAAAAATAATGCACACTACTTAGTAATTTATAACATTTATTGGGTTCAAGTATATTTTTATTATTGAAACATGTCATTTTATTTGAAAAAATGTAATAATTGTAGCGAAAATTAACAAGAAATAAAGTTTTACGGGGTGGGGCGGGGCTTCGCGGGGCCTTAAGGGCGGGGATGGGGCAAGAAATTTTCCCCATCATGCGGGGCGGGGCGGGGATGGGGCAAGAAAAATCCATGCGAGGCGGGGGCGAAGACCCCATCCTTCGACCCCACCCCGCCCCATTGCCATCCCTAGTTTCAACTAGACAAATTAAGCGAGTTAAGTGAGGGAAGTTTTAAGTATACGTTGTATACTAAACTTCTAAATTTATTTTATCATTTACAAATAAATTTAAAAAGTACTTCTTCTAAATCCTATAAATCATTGAATAACTTGAAACAAATATATAAACAATTAATGAAAATCATAGGAAACAATTTCTTATAGATCAAAGTATACACGACTTATGGTACGAGTATTTTCTAACTTTTTTCTCCAAAACAATAAAAAAAAGTTTTTAAGCATATCCACGTCATTGTGTTTGCTTTCGAATATGTTGGAAAAGTTTCATATTTTCCATATTACTATGTGTAAATTATGGAGTTAATAAAAAAATAAATAAATAAAACTTAAATTTGATATGAGATATAAACTATTGAATTTTTCTATTTTGTTTTAGGATTTTTGCTCCCTCCCAAGAAGCAAAATGCATTAAAATTTAGAACTTTTTTACGGCTACAACAAAATGTCACACAACATTTTCATAATAAGTTTTTTTTTTTTTTTTTTGTGGAAAAAGGTTTGATAAGTTGAGTTGTCAGTTTAACTTTTTAATAGAAGACAATCCAAAAGTTATTCTAAATACGGAAATATTGGGTTGTAATGAAAATAGTTTGACCTTTACATTTTTTTTTTTTAGAAGATTGACATTTGCAATTGTTAAAAATATAAAAAAAAAAAAAAGGATATAATTTAAACACCGGAACGGTTAGTAAAACAATTAATAAGCACAAATTTGGTGACTACATAAATTTTAAAGTCAAAATAATATTTAACACGTGTTAATTAACTGTTAACCATTTTTAAATTGATTTGGAGGTTAGTAAAAGATTTTGTAATTTTATTTCACAAAAGCTTTCCAAAATAGAAATAAAGATAGGGATGAAAATAAAATACCTTTTAGGTTAAAATGCAAAAATTATTTTCTAAGTTTCACTATTATTCATTTGACTCCTTTAACTTTCACTACAAAACACACGGGTCTTAGGCTACGTTTGTAAAAATGCGACAATAGAAGTACTAGAGCTGTGTTTTTAAAAGACGCGGCTTAAAGAAAACAACAGAAGTCGCATTTTAAACGTGCAGCCATAGAACGCCAATATTCTAAATTTCAAATGTGTTCAATTTAGTACTCCATTATACTTCCATTAGACCTCTGCCATTAGCCCTCCAAAACGATGACATTTTGATCTTTTTTTTAATTTTTTAATTTTATTATTTTTCTAAATTTTAAAAAAATGTTAATTAAAAAAAGGAACCATAAATTTAAAAGATTATGGCAATTTAATTTAAGGAAAACTTGAGTTCCAAACATATGGCAATTTGATCAAACATAATGCTTGGAATTCAAGTTTGACAAACTTGAATTCCAAAAAGATGCTACATAATTAAATAATTTTGGTCAAATGTTATTTGGTAAATTTTTCCAAAAATTATGCTACTTAGCAATTTTTTCTTGAAAGTTGAGAACTTCGCCATTGATCACTGTCTCCGTAATGTTTTCTTCACCACCCACCATTTCAGTCTCATTGATCAGTTATTATGGAAAGTGATACTAAATGAAAAATGCTCAAAGCTCTGTATTTGTCTTATTTGTTGCTTATTTAGATTCTTTGTGCGAGGAATTATGGAAGGAGTTGCATATTTGTAAGGTTCAAGGGAAGTTCCAGAAGAAAAGAATTTCATAATTTTCTTAGTCAATAAGTAAAGCCTTTTTCTTTTCATTTTTGTTTTTAATTTATGGGTTCTTATCTTTATTTATTTATTTATTTATAAATAAACAATAAAACAATAAATTTAATAATTAGTATTAAAAAAATACCAAACAGCAAAGATAAACAGAGGTAGAGGATTTAATCGAATAAAATCAAAGTTAAAAGATTGAAACAAATAATGGTAAGACTTAAAGGGTAGATTTTGCATTTTAGGCTACTTTTTAATTTAAGGAAACTTAGGGTATGTTTGGTACACTGAATGAGAATTATGATAGAAATTGTAATTTTTATTATTAGAAATAAAATGTGTTATAATATAATAACTAAATCTATTCATTAGTTTGGTTGTAAGTTATAACATTAAAATGAAACTTAATATTTATTTTAGGAAATTTCTTGCTCATACAATTATATATTCTTAAAAATTGTTATTTTTAAATTTAAGAGAGATATGTGTTATTTTTTATAATAATTTTTTATTTTTATAATTGTTGGATGTATATGGAAAGTTTGTTTACTTGGAAATATATTAAGTTTTGAATATATATTATTTACAATTATATTACCACAACCTTTTAAAAAGTAATAGTTATTCCTCATTTTGAAGAATAGCTATTCATAAGGAATGATTATTCCTTGTAATAAAAACATAACTAAACTAAAGAACAACTAAACCATAGGAATAACTATTACATTATAGCGTCTATTACAATCTACCAAACATGCTCTTATTGTTTGATTCAATTTATATATATATATAGATATATATATATATATATATATATATGAATGTGGTAATATAATTGTAAATAACACAAGAAAACTTAGTTATATATATATATATATATATATATAAAATGAAAGAAAGAAAAAGAGGTAGTAGTAAAGACGTGGTAAGAAAAAAAATGTGAAAATATCTTTCGGGTCCCTACATTTATGTCAAGTTTCACTTTTGTCCCCACTTTTTTGAGCTCATATTTTGGTCTTAAAATTTTAAAAATCATGTTCAATTTAGTTCATATTGTCATCTCACTAATGAAAAGTGCCTCTATGACACACAGTGCCTATGTGGCCAATAAAATAATAATACAAAATGTCACGTTAGTATCCACATCAGCACATAAACATAAAAACACAAGAACACAAACTTAGAACATAAACATGCTAACGAGGAAAAATAAAAATAAAAAACTAAAATGAAAATACGAATTGGAAGAACAAAGAACATCATAGCTCAAAGAATTTCTATTCCAAAATTTGTATACATTCTTCCAAAAAAATCAATTATACATTCAACTAAAAATTGTTATCCTAAATCCTAATACATCATTTCTAATAACATAGATTCAACCAAATACATAGAATTTCATATAATGAAGATTCATGCCAACATATTTCCAAACCTAGTCAATCAAAACCCAACCTAATCAACAACAAAACATCCATTATATAGAAACCAAAAGAAGTACAATCAACAACAAAACACCCATTGGATTGTGTGATACTCACTATCTTCTTTGCTTCTTGTGTTTTTGGTTAACCACAACAGAGTGGATCAACTTGATTTGCATATGACACTGTCTAAATTGCTCTAGACTTGAAAAAGAGAGAGAGCATCAATTAGGGCAAAGGCTTTTATGCTCCATAAATTTCAGCCAAAATCATCAAATCCATATTCAATACAACCCGATTGTCCAACACCACAAATCCACCATGAAACCCAGAGAAAACCTAGTCCAATTGACCTTCCTCTAACCCAAATTTCCTCTATGCTTCTCTCTCTTTCAGATTTGGATTGATTAGACCACCCAATCACTACT